>NC_133767.1:18115000-18415000 GCF_036562045.2 Rhinolophus sinicus
AAAAGGCGGGGAGACAGACCCTCCCCTACAAGCCTCCGAAGGAACCAGCCCTGCCGATGCCTTAACGTTACCCAGTGAGACTAATTTTGGATTTCTGACCTCTAGACAATAAGAAATTGGTGTTGTTTAAGCCACTAAATTTGTGGTAATTTGTTACAGCAGGAACAGAAAATGAATAGGCCACATCACCGCATACCAGGCTCCCCTCGCCAGCCCTGGCCCAACTATTATTGTGGCTGCTATCACGCCAACACCCTTACAGTTTTGAATAGTTCTTTAAAGTTCCAATTTCGTCTTCTCTGAGCCTCAGTCTCTTCCTCGGTTAAAAATCAAAATAGGACCCTGACTCTTAACACGTTGCGTACAGATCACGAGAATCTTCGTTTTTTTCTGAGCCATGCGTTAAGGACGGATAACGAGAATTCTCGTTTTTACTGTTGACTCTTTTTACTTTGCACATTTTATTATTTGTGTTTCGTTAATAACAAAGGAAGCTGCTTTCTGCAGTATCACACCAGGAGGGATTACTAACATCATAGGTGAGTAAATCCTTAAAAATTCCATAGAAAAATAATAAATGATATAGAAGCATTTACGCTTTAAAGAGAAGAGTGCATTTTAAAGTAGTTTCTTTTAAAAACCTGCCGGAACAGAGGGGTATGAGGGATTTAAACCCCGCCGTACGCAACGTGTTAACAGGCACAGCGTGAAGATGCCTTATGTTATTTAAAGGTTCCCACAAACCACTGGGGCAGATGAGGCCTAGTTTTTGTGCCCATTGCTCAGACGAACAAACTAAGGCTCAGAGAGGGGAAGTGGCCTGTGTACAGACACACAGCTAGTCACAAAATCAGAACTCGAACCAGGACTTCTGCCTTCAGATCTCTCACTCAGAGGTTTACATCTCAGAGCCCAGCTCATGTGCCACCTCCTCAGAGAAGCCTTCCTGGATGGCCTCAGCCCATTCATTTATTCCTTCATTCATTCATCAGTGTGGTGCCAGGCCAAGTTCTGCCCTCAGGGGACCAAGTTCTGCCCTCAGGAGCCCATGGCCTAGTGAACAAGACAGACACCCCACACAGCCTAATAAATGCCGAGACAAAGCAAAGGAAGCACAAGGGGTGTGGGAGCCCAAGAGGGAGGGGAAGCTGACTGCCTGGGGTCAGGGAAGGCTTCCTGGAGGAGGTGGTGATGGAGCTGGACACAAGTAAAACTCAACCAGAAATGTAGGCAAGGGTTCCACTAGAGGAATCAGAGGCAGGGAGGCGTGATGCTGCAGCTTCCTGAGGGCAGGGAAGGGGTTGGGGTGGCCCAGACCCCAAAGTTTTTCTGGGCCACTGTGTACCTGTGTATGAATGGCAATCGTGGGCCTAGCTGCCTAGAGCTTTGGTTATTGTTGGGCCCCAGGGAGGGCTGAGCAGGAAGAAGAGGGATCCTGGGATTCCCAGAGAAGGGCAGAAGGGCAGGAAGGGTTGGAGGTAACAGGGCCAAGGCAGGGTGAAGGGGAGGCAGGGTCCTGGCTCAAGCCCCATTCCATGCTTGGCTCATGGTGCGACTATAGGAAGGTCCCCTGAGAGCTTGAGGGACCCCCATCTGAGAAATGGAGCCTGAGATAAAACGGTCTCCAAAGACCCTCCCCAGCCCTGACGGGGAAATGACATGACACAAAATTACAAAAGTGTCTTTATTTGTAAAAAGTCAAAGGGGGCCCTGGGGGACAGGACAGGCAGGCCGGCTTCTCAGGGGTCAGGGGCATTGGGGCAGATGCGCTTGAGTGGGGGGGCGCCCTCCGAGTCCTCTGTGTCACCCTGGGCTGTCTCAGGGACAGGAGGCACTGGCTCAAAGACGGGGTAAGCTTCAGGGGCCTGGAGAGGAAGGGCGGGCAGGATGAGGTCCACCCAAGGCCAGGCGCGCAGCCTCCTCGCCTGTCTGCCTTCTCCAAAGCCTCCACTCCCCTCCCAGACCCAGGAGTCTAGCCCAGAGCCAGGTACCCAGGATGCAGACTAAGTAGGGCACCGGAACAGCACTGCTTTGGGGAAAGAGTCGAGATTTGATATTTCTGGGAAATGCATCACGGTAGTCCTTCGTGGCGGAAGTCAGAAATTTGAGGGGGTGATTTCTTAAGCTAATTGTTAAAGTTGGGGATTTCAGAGGAGCACCACAATCTTTTCAGGCTTTTTATGGTCTCAAACCAGCCCTGGTCCAGCCCACAGGACTTTAGTTCTAAAACACCCTTTCCTTTTCCATCCCAAGAGCCCAGCGCTAAGCCTTTGGCTGTGTCTGAAGTCTCCGTGTCCCACCTGGCCCTCAGGGGTGCAGCCCCCAAGCCTTTGGCTGCCTCAGAGCCCCCATTCCCTCCAAGCCCCAGGAATTCAGCCTTCTGGCCTCTCTCACCTCAGCCTCCAGCAATTCTGGAACAGGCTCCTCCTTGGTCAACATGGGGGGTTCGTCCGTGCCACCTGCCGTGATGCCCCCAGGGTCTAGAATATCAAGGTAACAGACATGCCCTCAGTCACATAAGCCCCCAAGCTGTGGGAGCCCTGAGGAGGGAGCCAGGCACCTGGCTACAAGTCAGGAAGAAGACACAGGAAGGGCATCCAGGTGGGATATTGACAGGTGAGTAGGCAGGTGGGCAGATGGAGCATGTCTTAGGCAGAGGGAACATATGCTGAGCAAGCACAGATTCTGAGCAAGCACAAAACCTGGGCTCAACTGCCTGGGTTCAAACCCTGACCTTGGGCAAGTGATTTCATTTCTCTGGGTCTCAGTTTCCCCATCTGTAAAATGTGTATAATTATAGTGTTTACCACTTAAAACTTGGGAGGATTAAGTGAGATAATACAGGTAAAGTGGATAGCACAGTGTCTGGCACATAGTAAGTGCTCAGTAAACGCCAGTTACTGTTTTTATGTCGGTAAAGGTACACAGGTGCACAGCCCAGTCTAGACACAGCCCATACCACACAAAGTCATGGTGTCCTGAAAGGGGACAACAAGGTCAGCAGGTAACGGCTCACACAGGGCCCAGGGTGCCAGGATGAAGAGCCAAAGGCCACAGGGAACCATCGGAGGCTTTAGCTGCAAAATGACCCTGTCAGACTTGTGCTTTAGATAAAATGGCTCTGGCCGCTGTGTGGAGGTGACTGAAGGACAGGAGACCCTACAAGGAGGCTGGAGTCAGGTGCGGGCGACAGAAGACAGAACCTGGGCAGGGGCAGGCAGGTCGACAGTTGGCAGGTGGTACTGACCAGACAGGAAGGGGATTGACTCTGGAGAAAAGAGGAGCTGAGCGGGACTTAGGATGCTGGCTCACCAGCTGCGTGAGCCTCGGTAACTGACTGTACTTCTCTGGGTGTCGTTTCTCATCTATAAATGGTGATTAAAAACCCTCACGGGGGCGGGTGGTGGTGATGGGTTATGAGGATTAGATGAGATAAAACGTGTCAAGTGCTTAGAAGGGTGCAAGGCATGTGGTAAGAGCTCAGTAACGATCAGCTGTTATTATTAATGACTCAGAATGGTCACGATTGTGTTTTCTGCAACAAATATTTATTGAGCACCTACTATGTGTCCTACAGTACTCTGAAGTGAACAAGATCAATAGCCCAACATTCAGGAAGCAGACATGAGGTGGGAGGGGAAAAGAAAGACACTTAGGTAGTAAAAATTAAATTTGCGTGAAAAATCCCCCAGTGATACGTTATGTAGAGATCATAAGAAGTCAGAGGAAGCGACCCAGTGGGGTGTGGAGTGCATGTACGGGGGCTGAGCTGGAGGCGACAAGACTGAGAGGGCAGGGCTCCTGGGAGGCGCCTGGTCCTACCTCTCTCCTGGCCCAGCCGTGGGGGCTGAGCTTCCTCTGGGACCCCTTCCGTTGGTCCAGCAGGTGATGCAGGGCGGCTGGGTTGGGGAGTGCCGCCAGGACTGGGCTCGGTGCCCTTTTGCAGGGAGCCTTCCGAATGGAAACTTTGGTTACTGTTCTCATCTGTGGGAGCAAACGTTGAAAGGGTTGGGTCTGAGGCCCGCAGTCCCCTCCCTCAATCCCACAGCACCCTCCTCCCAAATCCCAGGATCCCTACCTACCATTGAGATCCAGCAGGATGAGAGGGCCCCCTCCTCTGGGACTGGCACCCCTGCCCCGCCGCTCCCGGCCTCGGGACCTCTCTGCCCCACCACCTGCCCTCCGTCGTTCCTGGCGATTAGAGAGGTAAGGCTCAGAACCCGCTTTCCGGTTACCACTTGCAAAGCCCCCACTCTACAAACAAGTGAACTGAGGCACAGAGGAGCAAAAGGCCCTGCATGAGAGGGCAGAGGGGCACACTGGGTTAGGTCTTGAACTCCAGGGTCTGGCTGGAGCAGGGAAAAGGGAGAACAAGCGGAGGTGCAGGTAATTGTTAACACCTGTCTAGGCAGAGGCACTGGCGGTCTCAGAATGCGGAGTGGGGGGGAGGCCAGGATGGGAGGGCCTTGCCTGAGGCTGCACAGACGCAGGGTCTGGGGTGGGGGCGGTTTGCTCACCTCCTCCTGGGGGTCCACCACTGGCACCCACTTGAAGATACGAAGGGAAGTGTCGCCCACAGTCACCCAGCGCTTCTCCCTGTGGGAGAGTGGGGGGACTGGGTCAGAAAGGCCAGAGGACAGAGCCCCCAGCAGCTGGACACATCTGGGGATACCTGCAGAGATCTGGGTGGTGCACGAGGGAAGGGGCAGTTCTGCTAACTGGGCACAGAGGGAGAGGGAGCCCTGCAGACCCCAGGGCACCATGCGGGTGTCTCCGGTAGGAGTGCGGCTTGGGCCGTAGTTCGCGGACCCCTGGGGTGTGCGTGGGGCTCGCGGCTGGGGCTGGCTGGGGATGCGGGCATACTTGCGGGAGGAGTGTCAGAGCTGGAGGAGGCGGAGCTCCCGCTCTGAGAGGGCGCGGCTGGGGAACACGCTTTGTAGACCCCAGGGTGTAGCCAGGACAAGGGGCACAGCCCTGTAGACCCAGGGCGCAGGTGGGGGGGCGGGGGGAGCGCACAGAACACCTGGGGCCACAGCTGGCAAAGGGAGGGTAGACGCCTTTGGAGGAGGGTCGGCCCCGCCACGTCCCGTCCCTGACCCCGGGACAGCGCTCACCATCTCCGGACCTTCTCGATGGTCGCCATCACCTTCTTGATGTCATCCTTGGCCCGGCTCCGGGTCTCGGCCCGCACGGTCCGACCGGCCATGCTGGCTGGGCTGGGGCCGAGGCCCAGCCCGCGGCTGGGCCGCCTCCCGTCCGGCGGGCTCAGGCTCGGCGCCAGGCCCGGGAGCCGCTCGCTCTGCCAGTCGTCCCTCCGGGAGTTGGCCGCGCCCTCCCTCGCTCCCCAACGCCTCCACGAGTCCCCGCCCCGCTTCCTGCCGCCGCGCCCCGCCCCGGCCCGTCGTCTCCGGAGCGGCCCGGCGGCGCGGACGTCCTGAGCCCAGGCCTGGCAGCCGGCCGGCCCCGCCCCGCCCCGCCCCGCCCCGGCCCGGCCCGCCCCCTCGGGGCGCCCGGACGCGCAGCGCCCCCTGCCCGCCGCCCAGAGGGAGGTTGCCGGCAAGCTCAGCGAGTGGACGCGCGCGGCGGGGCTGAGGGGGCGTTCAGATCATGTGGGCGCCAGGGGCGCGAGAGGGCCGGTGTCCGGGTGTGCGTCCGCTGCGCGTAGGCGTCCCTGAAACGCCGTGTGCGTGTGTGTGTCCACCCTCGCCAGACTGGCCAGTTGTACACTGTCCAACTATTCCTTTAGCCATTCATTCAACAATCTATTAACTGAGTGCCAAGTACATGCCAGACGCTACATATGAGTGGGACTCCACCCACCAGAATGGCTAAAATGACAGTGACGGACCATGCCAAGGGTAGGCGAAGAAGTAAAGCAACTTGGGCTTCTCACATTTCTGGGGGAGAGTAAACTGGTAAAGACAATTTGGAAAAGGCAGTTTTCTAGTGAAGCCCAGCATACACCCCAACCCTATGACCCAGCAATTCCACTCCTAGGTCAGTAACACCCAACAGAAAAGCGTCGGTATGTTCATAGCACCATTTATAATAGCCTCAAACTGGAAACAACCCATCAAAGGGGAGTGGAAAAAGCCTGTTTACGCCTTGGACGCAGCAAGGGGAATGACGTCCGGCTACACCCAACAGCCGGTACAAGTCTCATGAAAGTAAAATACACCAGTACATACTGTATGGTTCCGTTGATCGGAAGCTCCAAACAGACAAAACCAATGTATGGTGTGAGAAGTCAGGTGTGGTCAACCTCAGGACTGAGAGGGGCTCAGAGGGGGCTCTGGGATCCGATCATGTTTCTTGACCTAGGGCCGGTTCCCTGCAGGTATTTACTCTGTGAAAATTCACGGAGCTCTACAGTTAGGAGGTGTGCACGTTTCCCTATGTACAGTATACTTCAAGTAAAAGTTTACTTCAAATGAGCATGTCTTGGTTGGTTTCATTTGAGGCTGTGTTTGCCAGCAGATAGAACGCGTCTAAATTTGTGTTGCTATGTGTGTGCGCGTGTTTCAAGAGTGACTATTGTGCCTGTGCAGTTTGGTGTGAGTATGTCCGCAGGGATTAAGGAGTAGGAAGGTGGTTATGACAGCATTCCTGGAGCCAAATTGCTGGGGGGAAATCCCATCTGCTTGTCCAATGACCCTGGAGAAGTCACTTGTCTTCACGGATGACATGGGAATGAGTTAATAAGTGGATCGCTCTTAGAACAGTGTCTTGTACGTCATAGTCAATACCCAGTAAGTGTTCGCTGTTACTAAGTGTGTGATCGTGATTGCTATCAACAGTCTGGCTTCACTGCACCTGCCGTGCCCTCTCCCTTCATTCTGGCAATATCCTCACAGACACACAGACCCCCTTCCCAGGCTCTTCACTCACAAACCCCGTTACTTGTTGTCTGTGGCCTCCCCCATCAGACTGTGAGCTCCTCAGAGGACCAGAGACCAAGTATGAATCACCTCAATCCCAGGGCCCAGGACAGAGGGCCCGTTTGTCGGCACCAGGTTAGTGGCGTTGGCAGTGTATGACTTCTTGTACCTGTGTCTGAAGCTTGTTCCTGTGTGAGAATGAAAGTCTGTATGTAGTAGAAATACTACAGTGGTTCTATGTAGTAGGTGTATCAGAGGGGTTCTCTTACTGAGCCTGGTAAGGTGAGAAGAGCTGGTGTATCTGTCCCCCTCCTGGTAGCTGTGACAATGAGACCGGCAGCACAAAGTATCTAAGGTAGGCCAGGAGTGGTGTGGCCCGAGCCTGAGGGCCTCCACCGGCCTCTCTCGCACCCACTCTACCCCAGCTTTCCAGCCAAGCGGGAGGGGCACCACATTCCAGCCCTGCCAGCTCCACCCTCTCCTATCTACTCAGCTTTCTCCGAAAAGCAGCCCGAGCACCCAAGCCTTGCTCCAGATCAGAGCCTAAGCCTCCTCCCGGCGGGACGCAGGGCTGCCTCCCAGGCCCGGGCACCCCCAGCATCGAGGTCCCGAGTCCACCATGCAGACAACCTGTCGCCCTCCTCATGCCCGTTTCTGGACTAGGCGGCGCGGGCAGGGAGCTGAGCTCAGGGACGAGGAATCTTGCCTGTGGCGGGGTTGGGGGGGTGAGCGGGCGGGGGGAAGGGGGGGTTGTTTGGGGTCTGAGCCCTGATTGGTTGCGCCCGGGCCACGCCCCTACCCTTTTCCCCCCTTCTCCCCCACGGAAGGGGGGCGTGGAGGCAACCGGTATCAACCAGGGGCCAGCATGAGCCGGAGGGAGGGAAGTCTGGGTAAGGGGCTGAAGGGCCTGTGCCGAGTGCCCAAGGGGAGCAGGGGTCAGGAGGGCTGGAAGCTGGGGTCTGGGTCCCCGCCACCCCTGGGTCCGGGAAGGGAGCGTCCTGAGCGGAGGAGAGCAGGGCCCCGGTGTCAGGTAACAAGCGGTGAGCTGTGGGAAGGTGCTAGCGCCAGAGTTTAGAGGCCTGGGGCTGTGCTTTTAGGGACGTGGGCTCCAGGGTTAGATCACTGGTTCGAGTACACCCTGGGGGAGGGTGGTGGCTGGGGCTGGACGCCTGGATCCTCCTTCAGTATTGATAAAGAATCAGAGCTGGGAGCCACAGGGAAGGTTAGAGTTAGGGGAGGAAGTCTTTGGGTCCCGGGAGCCAGTGAGTGACAACTGGAAAGGAAAGTAGAGGCTGTTAAGGATAGGGTTAGGCGGTGGGAAACTCAGGCGAGGGGGGCGGGGGGCGGGGTAGGAGTTGCGGGCGTTGACTACATTCCCCAGCATGCCCTGGGCGCTGCGCTGGGCGTCTCAGAAAATGTAGTCCTGCCAGGGCGCCACCTTCTAGCTTGTGCTAGGGAAGGCTGGTGGCTGATTCAGGCGTTAATACTGCCGGGTACCCAGCCCAGCGCCTTCCACAGAAGGGCCATCGGTGAGGGAATGGGAGTTCAGTCTCCCAATCTGTAAAATGGGCTGAAAGACACATTCCGATGTGATGTTCAGTGCTACAGAGATGGTGACTTCCACCCACAATTCATTGAGGTACAGATATATGTGAGCCCTACTCTCAAAGGGCTCCGAGGTGGAGGCCAAGTCACGTAGGTAAAAGAGCCATTAAAATAACTACCTTAGAAGTATGAACAAATGGCCTTAAGTAGAAGGAAGAAATTAATTTAAGGGAGAGATGATTCCCAGGCTGCACTGAGGAGACAGTATTTGAGTTTGGCTTTAATAGGATTTCAACAGTGATTCGGAGACGGAACACATTTCCAGTAGAACAACCGTTTGGCAAATGTCTGATGCTTCCTTTTCCCTCAGTTGGAATGGGACAGAGCCTGCCTGGCTTCAAGTTGCACAATTCAGAGCTGAGCTTCTGGGTTCTGGAAGGAAGAGCCAGCTTGACCGAAGTGGTCAAGGAGTAGGGGTCTGGGCTACCCTCATTCCCCCCCCTTTTCCCACCAGAAGACCCCCAGGCTGACTTCTCAGTCTCACCCCTTCCTCACTTGGAGGCCAAGATCCGGCAGACACACAGCCTTGCCCGCCTCCTTACCAAATACGCTGAGCAGCTGCTCCAGGAATACGTGAGTAGGGCTGGTGTGGAGGAGCCGGGGCCTGGGGAACGCGCAAGTCCAGGTCGTCAGGGTTCTTGATCACCCATTCTCTCAGCCTCGTTTCCCAGCTGCAGAAATGGGCACTCCTGAGAGAGCTCAGTCACTTGCCCCTGGCCACACATTGGAGGCCCATCTCTGTGCCTCCAATGCCCTTCCAGCCACCTCAGCTTGGAGGCCCCCTCCTTGGGGCTTAAGACAGAGGCTGCCTGAGAGTGAAGAGAACTCCACTCTGTGAGTCAGGAAACCTAGTTTCTAGGCTCTGTGTGATCTTGTCGCCTCATCTCCATGGGCTTTGGGCTCCCCAACTGTAAAAGGATGAACTGTGAACTCTTCTCCCAGTGCTATGCAGAGACCAAGAAGGGGTTTCAGTACGGGGGAGAAATTCCATCCCAAGAGGGGACTTTGACAAAGCAGGGAGTCTGCCAACGTCTTTGGTTGGGCAGAAGGCCCTGCCCAGGGAAAGAAGATATTTCCCCAAATGACTCTTGTAGTGGAGGGAGGATACAGTTTGGAATCAGACAGACTGTAGGCCTGCCTGCCGCCATGCTGTGGCCTTGGGCAGGGATGATAACCTTACAATAAGGATGTCACCATTTTGACAGTGAGTAGTGGGATAATAGAACTACCTTTGTAGACCTGCCAACTTTGGTTCAAATTCCAGCTCTGTCCCTTCCTAGATGTAGGGCCTAGCGCATCACTGTACCTCGTCAACTGCTGCATCTTCACTTACAAAATCATCATTACCACACCCATCATTGGGAAGATGAGGAATAGTGTGTTAGAGCAGCAAGCACAATGCTGAACCCGAGGCAAGATGTTAGCAAAGGATGAATGGTACTGTTATAGCAGTTTGACAAATTACAAATCACCTTTAACTTTCATTTGTTCATTCAGATGACAGTTATTCATGGAGCCCCTGCTGTGTGCCAGGCAGGTACAGAGGTGGGGAGGAGGAAGGGAGGGAGGGAAACAGACTTGGTCCCTGCACTATCTGTGTGATTCTCAGGAGACCCCTGGTAGGAAGACAGGACAGGGAGCTGTTCCCCCATTTTACAGATGAGAAGACTGAGGCTCAGAGAAGGGAAATGGTTTTGTGGGAAACCAAACAGCTAGTAAATGGTGGAGACAGGATTTGCACACTGGTGTGTAAAATCTTATTAATAAATGAGCTAACATTTATTGTGCCCTTCCAAAGGGCCAGGACCTGCGGTAAGCATTCTAACATGCTCATAACTGCCTTATGAAGTTGATAATGTTATTACCTCCATCTGAGATGAGAAAATGAAGGCACTGGTGTAAAGCCCACTTTTTTTGTTGTCGTTTGTTATTATCTCAAACATAACAGCTCTGTTAGGAGGAATTTATCCTTTGTGAGAGGGGAAACTGAGGCCCCAGGAGAGGGGAGGAGTTCCGGGAGCCCCACTGACAGCCCTATCTTCGCAGGTGCAGCACCAGGGAGACCCCTTCGGGCTCCCCGGCTTCTCGCCTCCGCGGTTGCCGGTGGCCGGCCTGAGCGCCCCGGCCCCGGGCCACGCGGGCCTGCCGGTGCCCGAGCAGCTGCAGCTGGACGCGGGGGCGCTGGCTGCGCTGCCGCCGCTGCTGGAAGTGGTGCGCCGCCGACAGGCCGAGCTGAACCCGTGCGCGCTGCGCCTGCTGCGGCGCCTGGAGGACGCAGCGCGCCAGGCCCGGGCCCTGGGCGCTGCGGTGGAGGCCGTGCTGGCTGCGCTGGGCGCCGAGCCCCGCGGGCCCCGGCTCGAGCCCGCCGCCGCCTCCGCCGCCGGCGTCTTCCCGGCCAAGGTGCTGGGGCTCCGCGTGTGCGGCCTCTACAGCGAGTGGGTGAGCCGCACCGAGGCCGACCTGAGCCAGCTGGTGCCCGGGGGCCCCGCCTGAGCGCGGGCGGTCTACGGCTCGCTGTCACTTCCTGGTTTTGCTCCATCGCTGTTAGGGCCTGTAGGAGCTCGGACCCTCTCCATCTCTCTGCCTCTGTCGTCCCTATTTGCTTTGTACGCTCTCGCTCTCTTTCTCTCTCAGGACCTTCCTGTTTCTGTATGTGACTTTCCATGTCCATCACATGCTTGCTTTCCCACTCTTTTCTCCTTCGCTTGGGTCTGCCTCAGTCTCTCACGGCCACCGTCTGGGCGCCACTTTGTTTCCCCTTTTCCCGTTTATCTCCTCTGGGCCCCATGTGAGCACATGTACATCTCAGCTCATCTCAAGGAGGAAACACCTCATCACTCTGTTTCCTGTCCTTTGCTACTGGCCCTCGGGTGGGAGGGCCACTCCAGACAAAGGTCAGCCTCTTTCCCCCAGGGTCACTCCACCTGCTGCCCTCTCCCTTCCGGTCCCATACCATCTCTTGGGGCCTTGGGGCGCCCTGCCCACTCTCTCTTTGAGGTCCTTCCCCTTCATCCCTTCCCTCTGCCCTATCCTTGCACCCCCCCCCCAAGCCAGGTCTGTGGAGAGAAGCAATGAACACCTTAAAAGAGCTTTATTTCTGAGAATAAATTAAATCTTTTTTGTAAATAAAATGTTTAAAATATAATCAAAAGAACACTCAAGTTACCAGTATATATAGTTGTTGAAAATGGGGATACACCTTTGAGGAGAATGGGATCCTTGGGGTACAGCCCGGTCCCCTAGACATCCCCCAAACCCACCGTATAAATATGAGATTCCTGAGCGCCCCTTCCCACCCTCCCCTCAGGGAAGCCATCTGTCAGCCCAGAACAGGAAGCGGATGTGTTCTCCACAGGAAACAGATATGACAAGAATCCTTAGTTTTTCAATTGGACTGCCATGGATCAGGAAGTGAAGCCCCTTAAGATGGGACGTTGGAACAGTGGCCACAGTTGGAGAAGTACACTTGGAGGAAATGAACTCCAGCAAGAAGGGAGGTCCGTCTGCTCCAGCGTCCATATCTTCATTGAGAAGGTGAGGTAGACAGAGGCTAGAAGGCAGCCAAAGTTCTAGGCAGAGCCCAGGAAGGAGGGAAGCCCACCCCACCCAGGAAGTGGGCACCCAGTGCCACTGGACTGGTAATCCATGAAATGATCTCCACGGAGTCCCACCCAGACCTGGAACGGAGGCCTGGCTCCCAGGAAGTGTTACCAGGACATGGCAAACAAGCCCTGCCTCCTAAACAAGCAGTCTTTCCAGCCACAAAGCAAAGCAGAGAAAAGTCCATCATGACAGAAGCATTGCAGCCTCTGACAAGAAGTCCCACCACCTCTATCCGAGGTATTTGGCCTTGAGCAGAGCCAGGTCCCGCACAGCTCGATCTGTCCAGTGGCCATATTCCCGTGTCACCACATACCCTCGACATTTCCTCTCGAAGGCTGAGGCCCCGAAGGGGACGAGCCCGAGGGTGTCCTCTTCTGGAGGGATGGGCAGGCCCAGCGCAGTCATGACTGCAGCCACGTTGCCCAGGAGGCCTTGGGCTCTGAGTCTCGCAGCCCTGAGCTGAGCAAGCAGGATAGGACTGCAGGGGTTAAGGTCACTCTGGTCGTCCCCCACAAGCTGCAGGTGCTGGGCCAAGGCCAGGAAGGCCCCCTGGGCATGGCCCAGCCGCTCCTGATTGTCCAAAGCATGCCAGGTCTTGAAGGAAAGGGCAGCAGGAGGCAGGCTGCTGAGCTGGAGCTCGGGGGCGGAGAAACCTGGGTCACTAAAAGGGCTACCCTGGTACTGGAGCTGTACAAGGGACAGAGATGGTAAGGGGACGAGATCGGCACGCTGAGGACCCCACCCCCGCTCCCCCAAGTTCCCATCTGCCTTCTATGAGACTGGCATCTTCCCAGGGGGAGTTGCCAGTCACAACCCCCCAGAGAATCGGTGGGATGTCCTAGCACAGAGCTGGGGCTCTCTGAGGCTCCAGTTCCGCTTCCTCCAAGTACGAGGTGTGCAACTTTGAATCCCAGCTTCACTAATTCCCACATGGCAGTGTTATCATGCAGATGATAAGAAGCACATATACAAAGTCCTAAGCGCTGTACCTGGCATACGAGGAGGATATTATAAGCCACCATGAATTACTACATGTTACTACGAAGATCATTATGATTGTATTTTCAGTCTAGATATGTTATGACAATGTAGTCATAGCCCAATACATTTCTTTTTCATTTAGAGCATTTAGTAGTTCATGCTTGGGAATTGTACTATAACCACTGATGAACAATCATTCATATTATTCAATGTAGTCGTGTGCCTTCCCCATGACAGTTCTTGCCTGCACACACCTGGACCCACACAATCTGAGTGCATGGTGATAAACCCCCTCATTGACAGATCACCTAGTCCTATTTTACAGGTGGAGAAACAGGCTCAGGGTGCCCAGAGCTACCCAGGGAGTGGTAGCACGTATGGGGCCGGAAACCAGATGTACCGTAGTACCCCCATGTTGCACCTGAGGAAATAGCCCAAGAAGGATGAAGTGACTGCACACAGGCCTGGAATATAATCCCGTGAAGGAGTCACACACTGTGCAGGTGCAGGGCCAGGTAGGTCATGTAACTTGAGGAAGAAAGCAGGACTAAGATGGCTGGGTTAGAAGAACCCCTGTGCCTGTCTGAGATGGGCTTTTGTGTTCAAAATCTGAAGAAGCACTGCGTGGCCAAAACAGACAACATCTGTGGGTCAGACCCGGCCAACAGGCTGACAGTTTGAACTTCTGGGGGACAGGGGAATTGGCATCAAATGCCACAGACCTGGTTTAAGATCCTGCACTGGGCTGGCGCGGTGGCTCAGGCCTTTGGAGCGCCGTGCTCCTAACCCCGGTGTCGATGGTTTGATTCCCACATGGGCCAGTGAGCTGCGCCCTCTACAGCTAAGATTGTGAACAACAGCTCTCCCTGGAGCTGGGCTGCTGTGAGCAGCCAGAGGTTGGCGTGAGCTGCCATGTGCTGCTGTGTGCTGCAGTGGTCTACCTTGTGCCACTATGAGCATGAGTGGGTGGCCAGCGTGAATGGCCAGCAGCCAGCGAGAGCTGCTGTGAGCTGCTGTGAGCGGCTGACTGATACCTGCATGGGCCAGGGAGCTGTGTCCTACACAACTAGACTGAGAAACAACGGCTTGAACAGGAGTGTGTGGGGGGAAGCAGAAGAAAGGGGGGAAAAGCCTGGCACTGCCATTTATTAGCTGTGTGACTTTGGGAAAATTAGTGACCCTCTCTCCGACTCCATTTTCATATCTGTAAAGTGCATTGTAATTCCGTCTTTCAGAACTTTGTGAGGCGTTAGAGTGCCTCCAGCATGGCAGAAGGCACATGGAGGTTGTGGAAATGGTCATGCCGCTCCCTCTGTGTGCTTCTTTGAGTCTCATAACAGTTCTGAGAGGTAAGCAAAGGTAGGATCATGATCCTATTTTGCAGATGAGGGAGCTGAGGCAGAGAGAAAGAATGACTGGCCCAAGGTCACAAACCATTGGTGACCGTGTTTGTGTGGGTGTGTCTCCAGTTGACGGAACCCTGTACCCTCAGACCCACGAAGGAGCTTTCTCCTGGCCTTGCTCTGTTTCCCTACGCTGGGCTGGGCCAGGAAGATGGTGTCCCTGTCCCCTGATCCCCACTCGTGCGCAATGTCACGCACGTAAATCTGCAGCAGTGTTGACGTATTCTTCTGCATGTATATGGCCAGGCTATAGGCTTTACTAATGGGCTCAGCGGGGGAGATGGGGGCCCCCAGACCGAGCGGGGGCATCTGCAAGGTCAGCAGGCAGAGGGGGGCTGGCAGAAGAAATCAGAGGTCAGCCACAACTCCCCAACCCCACCTAGCAACTCATTCATCTCCCCATCACTCCTCAAACAGGCGCAGCCCTTGTGGTCTACAACCGTCTTCTGTATCCAAGTCAGGGCAGCGTCCCCCTGGATGACGGTTATTTCCAGCCCAGAGTGTCCCCCTAAATTCCAAACCCATGTATTCGTATTTTCCCTTAGATGTTAATAAGCAGCTCAAACTCGAAATACCCAACACTCAACTCTGGATTCCCCTGCCCCAGCCTCCCTGTGTCGAAACCAGGGGTCCTCTCGTCCTCTGCACAGTCAGAGTCCTGCGGCCTCTGTCCTTAAAGAGCAGCCCGCACAAGCCTGTTTCTCAATCTGAGTGCTCCTGACAAGGGTTATTCATCTTGTGACGATTCACTGAGCTCAACACTTATGACTTGTGCTCTTTTCTGTATACTTGTTACTTTCAATACAAAGTTTTAGAACATGCAAACATGCATCCAGAATCTAACCGCTTCTCCCCTCCTGCTGCTGCTACTACCTGAGTCGCAGCCACCAGCACCTCCCACTGGACATTAGAGCATCCTCCTCACTGGTCTCTGCTTCCACCCTTGACTCCCCTCTACATGCCCACCCCTGAGGCCAGCTACACCCCTCCCCTGCCTGAACCGTCCCGTGGTGAAGCCCAGGTTCTCTGTGTGGCCGGAAGGTCTGGCCCCTGCACGGGCCTCCTTTCTGTTCTGTAGCATTTCCCCCCTTTGCCCTTCCTTCCTGGGCCCTGTAAAGAGATTAGGACCACTCCCTAATCTCCCCTCCTTCTTGTTCTTCAAGCCTCAACTCACAGAAGCTGTCCCGGTCATATACCCAAAGCCCCTCCCTCTCCGTGATTGACAGTCTGCAGAGAGTTTTGCTGTTCGTGACTACCTCATGTATTTATTTGTCTACGTGCTTGATGCTGTCTCTCCCCCTCGAATGTTGGCTCCAGGAAACCTCACCTGGTCCATTCACTGCTGTTTCCTCAGCACCTAGCACCCCATTTATTAAATATTTGTTGAATGAATGAATGCTGCCATCAACATCCTTCTCCCGGCCTCTGTGGGCATTGTTGGAAGTGGCAGTGTTTCGACTGGAGGGCATGCTTATTTTAAATTTGAGTAAATGCTGCCAAATTGTCCTCTCAGAGGTCTGGCCGACTTTATGTCCCATCAACAGCGTGAGGCTCAGAGAAGAGGTTGCCAGCAGGAAGCGATAGAGGCTAGAGGCAAACCAGGATGGCCTCCTTTGTTCCCTTTTCTACAGAGTTCCCAGAAGTTCAGAACTTAAGGGAAGGCTGAAAGTGAAGGTCTTTTCATTCATTTGTTCGTTCATCCATCCATCCATCCATCCATCCATCCATCCATCCAACAAACTTGTATCATTGCTCTCACCTGTCACACTGGTATTCTAATTTACTTCTTTATTGCATGTATTGTCTGTGTGCAGAATGAAATCTCCATGAGGCTATAGATTTTTGTCTGTTCACTGCTCTCTCCCCAAATGCTCAGAATACTACCTAGCACAAAATAGGCACTCCATAACTATTTCTTGAATGAATGAATCAATGAATCAATGGTGAGTGAAGCGTTCAGTGTGCAAGCTTTTGGAGGTTCGCAGCAGATGCAAAGGCAGCCAGGTGCCTGAGTCAGCTGGCAGTGCCCCCTGCCCTCCTTACCGCCGGGCCCTGGCGCTTTATCCCCCTCACTCACCCAGCCAACACCTCATGCTCGCTCCTTGGCTGCTTCCTCTCTGTAGTCTCTGGGTCATTCTAGAGCACCTGGCCTGTGCCTCAGGTGGCTTTATACCTGGGGCTGAGCCCTGGAACCACCCAAGAGGGAGGGAAGGAGTCACACGGGGTGGGGGCGGTGCAGAAACCCCAGAGTTAGGGGACAGACAGGGAAGGGGAGGCTGATGTGACACCCTCATCCCCTATAGCCCCCCAAATCGACCTTAAATCCTAGATACTGGGAGGGAGGGGGTCAGGCGAGGAGGGATTATGGGGGACAAAGGGGCCGCACTTCTCCCTGGAGCTCCGCACGTCCTGGGATCCAGTTTCCCACGAGGAGGCGGCCCCCTGCTCCACCCCATGGAGACCCAGGTGTTGGGTCCTGTCTCCCGAGGAGTTTGGAAAAGGGACAAGAGGGGTGGCTTGTGAGTGACATCACCCACACCAGGTGCACACTAGACACAGGCATGTGCACACGTCTACACCCACGTTGGTCCGTGGACACACACCAGACATGTGCACACGCACACATTCATTCATTCATTCAAATACGTATACCTACTGCATGCTGGTCCCTGTACCAGGTGCTGGGATAGAGCAGGGGACAAGTAAGACAGAAATCCTTGCCTCTGTGGAGTTGCATGCCCACACACGTGTTGTATTACACACACCCAGCCAGACCGGCACACGAGATGCAGAGAGAGCCAGACAGGTGAGCACACGTGTCCACACGGATGCATGGACGTGTGAATGCACAGCCACACCTGGGAGCCCTGCTGGAGGGGCATGCGCAGAGCAGACAAATACACACATGCACACACAGCGTATACACGTCATGGCCACGTGTGCACAGACACACAGGCAGCTGGGCTGCAGGAGTCCTGAGAACTAGCTCCGCCTTAGTCTTTGCTGCCCCGGGAAGTCTGAGCCAGTGGCCGCCCTCGACCAGACAGCACACACAGGCACGTATCTGAGGTCTCCAGGACGCTTACGGCAGAGGGGGACGGTGGGGAGACAGGTGCCAGGCTGGTCCCTCTCTGCACTTTCTCCATCTCTCCATAAGGGGTCATTGTTCAGTCCTCAGTCCCTGCCCACCTACTGAGTTGGAGTGGTCCGCCAGAGCCCACCCTACTTCCATCCAGTTGGGGGCTGGAGTGCTGCTCTACCCCCCTCTCTGTTAGGGGCTGGTGTGGAGGGAGAAGGCCCACACCCTTTCTGCTGAGGCAGGGGACACATCTGTTCATCCATTCAGCCATCGGGAGATATCGATGGAGCCCTACTGTATGCTGGCACCAGGTTGAATAAGGTGAGCCAGTTCCCTCTCTCATGGGACACACTCGCCAGGGGGGAGACCAACAACAAACTTATAAACGGATTTAAAATTTTTCCTAAAGCAACAATGTTCTGGAAGCCAAAACAGGTTGATGTAATTAGATAAAACAGGGTCCAGGAGCCTTAGGTAAGGAGCCCAAGGCCCAGAGATGGGCAGCTACTTACCTGAAGTCACACAGCAAGTCACACGACAAACAAAAATCTTGCTTTTGTAACTTAGGCAAGTTACTTAACCTCTCTGAGCCTCAGTTTATTTCCTCATCTGCAAACCGGGATAAGAATTGCCACCTCTCAGGCTGTCACAGACTCCACCCACCATGTTTCTTGACCGCTGTCTGCGATGAGGCCCCTCCAGGGTTTCCCCAATGGCACGAAATGCCCTGTCAATACCCCACAACCCATGCTTGGAGCTCAGTCCCCATGAGCCATCCATACGCTCCCAAGAGATCTGTCCTGTCCCCACTGCAGGACACTCAGCTCTGGAATGGCCATCAGAGCTGTCATCATATTACCCTTGATGTCCTGAATGCCATCAAAATGTCTTCCCTTCGGGCCGGCCCGGTGGCTCAGGCGGTTGGAGCTCCATGCTCCTGACTCCAAAGGCTGCCGGTTCGATTCCCGCGTGGGCCAGTGGGCTCTCAACCACAAGGTTGCCGGTTCAACTCCTCGAGTCCCGCAAGGGATGGTGGGCTCTGCCCCTTGCAACGAAGGTTGAACACAGCACCTTGAGCTGAGCTGCCTCCCGGATGGCTCAGTTGGTTGGAGTGCGAAGGTTGCCGGTTCGACTCCCGCAAGGGATGGTGGGCTGTGCCCCCTGCAACTGGTGGCGGCAACTGGACCTGGAGCTGAGCTGCGCCCTCCACAACTAAGACTGAAAGGACAACAACTTGAAGCTGAACAGCACCCTCCACAGCTGAGATTGAAGGGACAACAACCTGACTTGGAGGAGGGGGCCTGGAAGTGCACAGTGTTCCCCAGTGAAGTCCTATTCTCCTTCCCCAATAAAACCTTTAAAAAAAAATGTCTTCCCTTCAATATTTCCTTTATTTTTTAGTAAAGAAAGAAGTCATTGGTGAGTAGGGAGAGTGTTCCAATACAGTTACTTGTTTCCTGGCTAAAAACGCCCTCACAGACAGTGCCTTGTGAGCTGGTGCATTGTCGTGATGCAAGAGCCATGAATTGTTGGCGAAAAAGTTCAGGTCATCTAACTTTTTCATGCATTCTTTTCAGCACTTCCAAATAGTAATCTTGGTTAACTGTTTGTCCAGGTGGTGCAAATTCATAATGAATAATAATCCCTCTGATATCAAAAAAGGTTAACAATATTGTTGCAACAAGTTCGTGAACTTGTTTAATATATATATATATATATATAATTTACCATCTTCAAAAGGGAAACTTTTACAACATCCAGTGCCTTCACTGCAGGAAGCCACTGAGAGCATCAGTCTTGGCTCCCAAATGAAAGGATACATCTGCAAAAAGAAAATTGATATTATATCATCTACGTGATCAATTTAAAGACGTTCAGAAGTTCCTACTGGCAACATGGATTCCCAGTAGAAACTCATCCACCGTTGACATCAGAGGCCCCAGCAACAGTGGCCAAGGAGCCCTGTGAAGCCACCTGAAGCCACACCCAGCATTTCACGGCTGGGACTGGACACTGAGCAGATCCACACAGCTTTTGGGGAGCCTTGCCTTTTGTGAATACTGGTTCCAGGGCTGGCCATCAACCACTCACTGAGACATCTTTCTGTTCACTTGTCCACCATCATTCAGTGTAGCTCAGAGTCCTCTCCCGTTTATGTGGATATTGTCATGATGTGACAAAAAAAACAGCCCACTCAGTGTCTTGTAGAGGGGTGCTTGCCCAGAAATCCTACATATGGCAGCACTAGCTCCCCCAGGACCCACAGGGAGCTGTGCTTGGCATTAGGGCTGCTCGCAAGTATTCCATTTCTCCTTCCAGGCATGTTGAGAGTTCTATTTCTGGCCCCCTTTGAAGTTACATAAGGCTATGAACTGGTCAATACAATGTCAGCACAACTGTCACGTGTCACTTCTGGGCATAAAAAGCGTTGTGTGTTTCACCAAGCCCTTCTCCACCAGCCATCCATCCTTGATTGATTGGATGGTGATCACAGAAGCTCACATGGAGATGGAGTCTTTTCCCTCGGCCTTATTCCCGGAGTGACTGGAACGAGCTGACCTCCCCCTGACCAACATTAGACGTGCAGAACGAGCAAGCAGACCTTTGTCGTTACAAGCCTCCAAAATGTGGGTGTTATTGTCACTGCAGGAGACCCTAGCCTACCCTGGCTGCTCCAGAAGCTGGAACCTTCTAGAGATCCAGGAGAGGCAGAGAAGGAGGGGGCAGCCACTGCTAAAAAGGAGCCGCAAGATCAATGGGCCAGTCCGGCTCCTGAATTCCGTGTGCTCATCGCAAGGTTGCAGGCAGGTCTGAAAGTGGACAGGTGCCCTCCATTCCTTTCAGCAGCTCCTCACTGGGGCCGGAACGGTCCGACCTGTTTCTGAAACTGGTCTGCAGCCCCACAGCCCAGACCCTGTGTGGACAGACTCAGGAGTGCAGTTTCCAGGCTCCTCGCACAGGGCCCCTCGCAGAAGACACTTGTCGCGCAGATCGTGAGGCGAGAGCCTGTAGGGGTGGAGTGTGGGGACAGAGCCCCAGAAAGGAGATTCCAGGCTCTCGACCTCATAAGGAAAGGTGCTCACTCGGGTAGTAAATGGCCATCAACTGTGATCGGATGGCCATTAGCTGTGGCTAATTGGCCGTCAGCTGTAACCAGTGAGCCATTTGCCACTAATATAACTGCCATGGCTACGCTAGCAGGAAATGAGGGGCTAGCAAGAAGATGGTGGCTGAGCTATCAAGAGCAGATTGCAGTTAGCACGGTGGATTGCAGACAGCAAGTGAGGTTGGTTGTCAGAGAGAAGTGGACAGCAGGTTGCGGATCGTGTGGCTCCTGCTTCTCCAACCCAGCCGCCAGCGGACTATAGTGGTATCACTCCCCTATCTATGGTTCCGTGGGTGTTCCTTTTTGGCCTCGCCATGTCCTGCGTTCTTGTGCGGGGAGTGGGAGCAGAGACCCTGCATGACAGACTCTCACAGAGGAAACCAAGTGGTCTTAAGCCATCCTTCCAAAGATTCTTAAACAAAATGCATGGATAAGGTTGACAGTGAACAAACATCATTTTGGTACAAATGAAACGAGGCTCATGGGTGCTGTATTCCCTGAGTTCATCTATGTCTGAGAAGCTCTATCATCTTTGTAATTTAATACCAACATGGCTGGCTTATAGTATTTTCAACTCATGTGTTAAGTACATAATATATGTTCATGGTAAGAACTTCAAACTGTAGAGTAGGTTATAAAGTGGAAAGGACAAGTTTTCCTCTATTTTTTTTTTTTTTAAGGAGGGCGCCGCTCACAGTGGTCCATGTGGGGATCGAACCGGCAACCTTGGTGCTACCAGCACCACGCTCTAACCAACTGAGCTAACCGGCCACCCTAAGTTTTCCTGTATCTTTATGTGCAATCCCACTCTGCCATCCCCTTACCCACCCAGTTGTGGGCACAAGCCCAGCGCCCGGCACTGTGGTGCTAGTGTAAGAAATGGTCTTGACCCTCAGTAGGCGTATTCTGGTGAATGGAGTGGGGTTGATAGTGCTTAGAAGTGAAGCAAACTAGGTGGGGACTTGGTTTTAAACTTGGCGTGCCATCCAAAAGGGGCAGCCACTGCTCAGCTCCAGCTGTTTCTTGTCCAAGGAATGCAGACTCAGTGTTGCTACATTTCAGGATTTCAAGTGAAAGCGTAAATCCATTTTTGCTTAAGACATTTGTTGTTGCTCCACCACACTAACCCCACGCAGGGGCTGGATTTGATCAGTATGTGGATGCTGCAGTAGTTACAAGGATGGGCTCTGCAGTCTTGGGTTTGAATCCTGACTCTAGCACTCATCCCTCTAAGCCCCAGTTTCCTCATCTGTAAAATGGGATTCTACCTTATAGGGTTCTTGAGGATCAAATGAGATGATGAAAGCACTTGACATGTGAGATGGACCCTTCATAAAACTTACGATCTAGTGGAAGCGTCAATAAATGAATCTCATCTGGGAATTACAGGAAGGCTTCTTTGGGACAGTGGCATTTAAACAGAGACCCGAAGGATGAATAACTAATTGGGTAGGGAAGTGGGACAGGAGGAGATGGGTCCAACAGGCAGAGGGAACAGCTGTGACAAAGCCCTGAAGTAATCATGCAAGCTGAGGCTAAAGCAGTAGAGACGACAATCCTTTGGCAGCCAAGGGTTTCCTGACTGATAAAGCGTGAGCGAGGAGTCTCTTCAGTTCAGCCTGAGTTCAGCCCCTGCAGACTTAGGTCTTCACACCACACTGACCAGAGGTTAACTTCCTGTGACACAGAAAAACCACCCCCAATGTTTCGCAGGGCCCTCTAACCCTCTCCTTTCAAACACAGGAGAGGGAAGCTGTGGGATCAAAAGTGAGTCGTTTTCCAGGCAGAGAAGGAATACCAAGAAGGCAGGTAAGAAGGCACAGAGGTGGAAAGCAGTTCTACTTGCTTTGGCAATTCAGGTGTCTGGTGGGGGTGCCTCCAAGGCGGGCTGCAGATAAGACCAGGCAGGGCACCGCGCCTGCAACTTCAGGTTGAAGCTGGACCTGTCAAGTGGAAAATGGGCGCCCCCTGGGAGCAGCGCTGGGTAGTGGACGCTGAGGCCCAAGCTGAGGAAGGAGTGGGAGCGGGGAGAGAGGGTGCGGCTCAAATTGCCTGCCCGCCAGTTTTCTCCACAGGAGCAAACTCCTTCCAGCACGATGGATTCCTGGGGTCCCAGAGCAACTAGGCTGGCAGGAACCTCGAAAAAGGATCAACTAACCCGTGCCCCCATTCAGGCCCTGAGCTGAGCGCTTTCGCGAATACTGTCTTAACACTCCTAGCTCTGCTTCGAGGTAGGGATCATTGTCCCCATTTTTCAGATGGGAAAACCGAGGTTTGGTGATTTTCAGAGGGGCGGGGATTTTTGTACGACGACTCCTGAGCCTTTTCCCTTGGAGCCCTCACGACTTGGAAGACACTGACTCCCTGAAGTTTAGGGGAACAAGCGTCGGGTGTGAGGTGTACAAGCTTTCCAAGGGACAGCAGCTTGACGATCCTTTCGGCCAGAACCACGCCTGCCTGGCGATAATACTGATTACTGGCGCTTTTCTTTAAGAGGCGAGCCCGGAACTATGAAGTCCTCACCACACGGGGACATCATATATTACTGGGTCGCCCAAACTTCTTTCTCCTCATCCACACTGATCCCCACTAGTGACATAAATTTTCCCCTTCCAGTAGCGAGCGAAGGCGTGAGACTACAATTCCCGGCAGGTCGTTGAGAAGAAGGGGTGACGGAGAGGAGGAAAGACTCGGTTTCCGTCGGCTTGCAACTTGGCGTGTCCACCGTGATGCACACTTCACCAGCCCACTTCCTTTCTCTCTAGAAGCTACAGAAGGGACTACGTCCCCCAGCAGGTGTTGCCGCAGGGAGCGAGTGGTAGGCCGCCATCTTTACTGTAGTCCTTTCCCCCGTTTCCGCAGGGAGTAGCTTTAGCTCGTGAACTACAAATCCCAGGTCGTCGTTTACCCTTTCCTTCGGCCGCCATCTTTGTTGGTAGTCCCCGCCCCTTTTTCCTTTCCATTGTCTCGACCAAAGATAATAGAGAGGAACCGGGAAGACTGCAACTCCCGTCAGGCTCTGCGGCACTGGGAGGGGCATTTCGAGATTATCGACGCGGGCGAGGTGCCCAAGGTGGTAAAATGAGGGGACGGGGAGAGGCTAGGTAGCCTGCCATCTTTATGGTAGTCTCCTTAACCTCCCGGTTCCGTCATTCTTAAGGAACACTAAAAGGCAAGAAAAACTACTATTCCCATCGCACCTCATAAGATCGACTACTAGTCAGGTGTACCCCCCTCTTCCGCCATCTTGCTTGTAGTCCGCGTTCCTTTTCACCTTTCCATTGTTCCTGACGAGTAGAAATGGCAGCGGGATGGCAGCAGATGGACTGCGACTCCCGTCAGGTACCACACACGCGGAGAGTTGTGGACAGGGGGGCGTGTGAGTGCCTGGGAAGGAGGTCGGGTCAGGGAAGAAGGCCATCTTGTTTGTAGTCATCGTTCCCACTCCTGTATGCTCTGCAACGGGGAGTCTCGGGGCAACGGGACTCTAACTCCCGGCACCCTCGCCTCTCGGCTTGGCACGCCCTCCGCCATCTTGCTTGTAGTCCCCGTAGGCCCCAGCGTCCCATTGTTCCCACGGTGGCACCAGCGTCCGCAGGACTACGACTTCCGTCGTGCCCCGCGCGTCTTGCCTGAAAAGTGGAGTGGTGGGGGAAGAAGAGGGCAGGGGGCGGGGTTCCTCTGGGAGAAGGAGGGAGTAAAGAGGAGGAGGAGGAGGGAAGGAGGAGGGAGGGGTGGGGGAAGAGAGGAGGAAGGAGGAAGGAGCTCAGGAAGGATGAGAGAGGCGGCCAGGGCCCCGGGCCGAAGCAGCGCGGGGCCGGGGGACCAGGGGGGCTGAGGCACCCCAATCCCCCTACCCCTTTCCCTGCCTCCTTCCATCCTTTCCTTCCACCCTCCTGCTTGAGGAAGGGGGTTTATTCAAATTTTATTTAAATCCCTATCTCTGGAGGGTCGCGCGCTGGGGGAGGAGGGAGAAGGCGGGGGCACGCGCAGGCTGGGGGGGCGGGGCCGGAGTAGCTTCCTTCACCCCCCTCCGCTCGCCGGGTAGCCGTAGGGCAGGGGCCGCAGCCCAGGGGCGGGCCCAGGGGAGGGGGGCAGGTTACAGGGACCCCCCCCTCCCCGGGAACCGGCGGTGGGCGGGGTTTGAACCCCGGAAACGGTGGGGGGGGCCCAGGCCTGGCCCTGGCCCCTTGGGCAGTTAGGGTCGGGAAGAGGCCAGTTAAAGGGTCGGGGGCGCTGGGGAGAGGCGAGGCGGGGCGGGGAGGGGGGAGGGGAGCTGGGACTCGGACCCCGGACTGAGTGGGGCCCGGGCAGGAGCTGAGCACACTGCGCCCGAGGAGCCCCCGTTGGCCAGGGGGGGCTGAGGGACTGAGCCCCCCAGAGCAGGACCTCCCCCTGGAAGGGCCGCGCCGCAGCCCGTGGGAGGGCCTCGCCCCCGGCGACCCCCATCTCCACTCGCCGCCGTCCCGGCCTCCGCCGGAGGGAGGGGCCGAGCGCCCTCGGGGGGCCGTGGACCCCTGCGTTCAGAGCGTTCCGCGCCCCGCGCCGCCCGGCCCCCCCGCCGCCGATGGCCGCCGACCCGCCGGGAGCTGCCGAGAAGGGAGAGATGGCTCCCGGGACACGTGTGAGGTGGGTTCATGCGGCTCCCCCTCACCCCCAGACCTGGGCAGCTCCGGCTCCCATTCATCTCAGCCTGGCTCGCCACCTTCCCCGCCCCCAGCCTCACCCTCTCTTTGCTCCAAACTCCTCATCTCCAGTCCATCCTGTTACCTTTCAATCCGGGGGAACTGGCCTTCCTTCCTAGACCCTGCTTCCCCTTGCAGACCCCCATCCCCGCCTGCAGTCGTCGCCCTCCAGGCCCCTCCCCTGGAGCGCAGGAGGGTCCCTTCCCCACCCCCATGGATGGGTCTGGAAGTCCCTGGAAAGGGGGAAGCTGGGGTAAGACTCAGGCCATGGAGAGAGAGTCTCCAGGCCTGCTGAGTCCGTATGGGATCTTGGAGGAACTGGTTTCCATGGGAAGGGGAGCCCAAGGGATTCTAGACAATTAGGGATGGAAAGCAGCCTGGGAAGCTGGGGGTGGGGGGGCACCCGTAGGAGCCCATCCTGAGTTCTTTAAAGATGTCAGGCTGGATTCTAGAATCCGGGGGAGACTGGGAGATGGCCAGATTGACCTGAGACATCCAAGAGGAGGGTGTCTGAGCAGACGGAGCTCTGTGGGGAGCAGAGGAATGGAGATCTTGGGCCCAAGGAGGGTCCCTGAAGCACCATTTGTGGGGGGGTTAGGGGAGGGGACAGGGGGTGTGTGTCACAGAGCCCTGAAAGTTGGGCAGCAGAATGAATCTTTAGGAACCAGGGGGAAAGATCCCACTGGATCTGGTGATGGTATCTAGGTTTTGGGTGGTAGTTGTGTGTGAGAGAGAGAAAGGAAGGAGAAAGAAAGGTCTGGAGCTTCACCCAGGAATCTGTGGGTGTCTTGGAGGTAAATGTGGGGACGTTTAGGTGGGGGAGAGCATGGAGTGGGGTACAGTTGGATAACGGGAAGCGTTGGGACCTCCTGATGTAACTGCAGAGAGCCCTGGCTTTACCAGGAGCTTTGATGGTGGCATGTCTGCTGGAGAGGCCAGTGTTCATCACCCCCAGGCGCGTGAGGTCAGGAAGCCAGAGGAGCCTGGCGAATGGCCTGGGAGACAGAGGCCTTGGTTGAGGCGGGTTCCCCACCCCCTGCAGGAGGAGTGACCTCCCCGTGCCTTGTTTCCTGGGGTGGGAGGGTGAACTCTGGCTGCCTATAAGTGGGGGAGCTGCCGGGAGGTTGCCCAGTCGGCCCCAGCTGGCCTGCCTGACCCTGTCACCACTCACCCACAGCCCTCGGCGTTGCTGACGCCCCCAATGTCGTCGAGCAGCCGGGGGCCGGGGGCCGGAGCGCGCCGACGCCGAACCCGCTGCCGCCGCTGCCGCGCCTGTGTGCGCACTGAGTGCGGGGACTGCCACTTCTGTCGAGACATGAAGAAGTTCGGGGGGCCCGGGCGCATGAAGCAGTCGTGCCTGCTCCGGCAGTGCACCGCCGTGAGTCCCCCCACCACCATGGGATGCTGGGCACCTTTCTGGGGTGGCTGGTGGCTGCTTTCTAGGGTCTGCGGTAGATTGCCGTTTGTGCACTCATTCATTCATTCACCGTGTTGTTCATGTGTCCACCAGGCCCGTGTTTGTCCTCAGCTCTAAGGGGGTGGGGCACTATCCGGGCACATAGAAGGATCCAGCCCAGTCCCCACCTTCGTACTTTTCCCAACTTGCAGAGACCCATAGAGAGCCTAGCCCCTCTTGTCCTCCGCCCTGGAGCTGTGTGCACAGGGGCCCACCCCCAGAGCTAGCCCCAGTGAGTAAGTCTTAGCCTGTTCTGGCCTCTTCCTCACCCACCAAAGTAGTCTTGGATTTGAGGCCAGGCTTACCCTTTGTGTGACCTTGAGCAAGTCACTGGATCTCAAGGTACCTCCTCTGTAAAATGTTTGTTTCGTTGAGTTGTAAACAGTAGCAGGGATATGAACGGGTCTGCTACACGACTCAGCACACAGTAGGTATCCGGGGAACGTGGGTTTCTTCCTGGCCGTCCTCATTCTCTGAGCTTCCCAGGGCTCCAGAGAGCAGCCTTTGTATCGTGTGTCCCCCTGCCCACACCACCACCTCCTTTTCCCTCCAGCCACTATTTCTTGCTTGGTCAGTTCACCCCGGAGCCCCTCTCTTCTCTTCCTTTGTCCCCCAACTCTTGCCTCCTTTCCTGTTCCTTCTTCCCCCTACCTACTTCTTCCTTGAGCCTGTCTCACAACATTCAGCATCCCTGATACGACTCAATATGACCACTGCCCTCCCAAAAGTCCCATTCTCTGAAGGCTACCTTCTTTTCCCCAGGAACAGCCTTTGGTGTTCCCAGGGGTCTCACCAAAACCAGATTCATTGTGGGGGCCAGAGCCACCTTTGGGCTGCCCATTGAGCAAACTCAGACTCATCACAGGCTGCTGCTGCCTCTGAGTATTGTCCTATTTGCCCATGGTCTCTGTCCCTGCCACAGCTACAGTTCCAGGGTCACACAGGCCCTGGATCCTGCTGCCACCTTCACAACAGTGAGGATAAACTGTATCCAATGGCTCGCGTGCATTATCTCATTCTCACAGCGGTCCTGCATGGGAAAATTCTTAGCCCCATTTTACAGATGGAGAAACAGAGACCTAAGGAGATTAAATCAGTTGCTCAAGGTCATACTGCCAAGAAAGAAGCACTTCAGGATTTGACCCAGCTTGGCCCATCCGTTCTGAACCTCATCCAGCAGCTGCCCAGGGTTCCCGGCAGGAAGGGTCTTGTCCTTGTTGTTGGCTTTCAGGGTCCCTGATGTCCCCTCTCCCCTAACAGCCCGTGCTCCCACACACAGCTGTGTGCCTCTTGTGTGGGGAGGCTGGGAAGGAGGACACAGTAGAAGGAGAGGAAGAGAAGTTTGGTTTGAGCCTCATGGAGTGTACAATCTGCAACGAGATCGTCCACCCTGGCTGCCTGAAGGTGATGGCCCCGGGGCCCTGCCATCCATCCTGGGGCATATTGTCAGGGCATACACAGGTGGGGAGCGCTGCCTCCGGGTTGCTGGCACCCTGCATCCACTCCCTGCCCTCTGCCCACAGATGGGGAAGGCCGAGGGTGTCATCAATGCGGAAATTCCTAACTGTTGGGAGTGCCCTCGCTGCACCCAGGAAGGCCGGACCAGCAAGGTTGGGGCAGGGGCTGGGCTGGGCGCTGGGCTGGGGGTGGGCAATGGGCTGGGGGCCGTGCGGAATCTCACTCCAGCTTCTATGTCCTCAGGATTCAGGTGAGGGACCAGGCCGCCGCCGGGCCGACAACGGAGAGGAGGGCGCCAGCCTGGGGAGCGGGTGGAAGCTGACGGAGGAGCCGCCACTTCCCCCACCCCCACCCAGGCGCAAGGGCCCCCTGCCTGCTGGCCCCCCCCCAGAGGACGTGCCTGGGCCCCCCAAAAGAAAGGAGAGGGAGGCAGGGAATGAGCCCCCCACCCCAAGGAAAAAGGTGAGCCAAGGAGCATGCTCACTAGGTCCAGCTCAAGGGACTCGGGGAGCAGTCGTCCTGTCCTGTTCCCTTTCGGGGAGGGTGGGCCTGAGGCTGTGCTTGTGGGTGCCCCCAGGGGGTGCTGGGAGATGAAGTTCAGGATGTGTGAGGGGGATGGGGGAGAGGTACAGGTGAGGGGCACCTGGCACTGGACGGGGAAGCTTTGGGAGCCCGGATACTTTAGGGATCAGGGCAGAGCATGCTCAGAGCTGGCACAGCACAAAGGGGAGGGGCTGGAAGGGCCCGAGGGGGAAGAAAGAGGAGATGAGAGCATGCTCGGTAAGCTGGTAAGCCGGGGACGCTGGTTAGAAGACGAGCATGCTCAGCGTTCTCCTTGAGATGGGGGCTTCTGGGAATTGTAGTCTAAGGCGGGCACAGATCTTATTAATAGTTTTATGGACAGTGAGTGGCTAAGGGGATCTCTCCCTTTCCCCATATCTACCTCTTGCCCTGGTAGGTGAAAGGAGGCCGTGAGAGGCACCTGAAGAAGGTGGGTGGAGACGCCTGCCTCCTCCGAGGATCGGACCCAGGCGGCCCAGGCCTTCTGCCCCCCAGGGTTCTGAATCCGAGCCAGGCTTTCTCGTCCTGCCACCCTGGGCTCCCTCCCGAGAACTGGGAGGTGTGCCGGGGACCTCCTCCTTCCCCCTCCGACCTGTCCTTGCCCCACCCTCCACCCTGGAGACAGAGATCTCTCCCTTCCTGCTCACCTGTCCTGCCCCTGCTCCAGTTGGCCACCGTGGGCATCTGGACCCCTGGGAAGAATGGAGGGGAGAGTGGTTTGGGGCCATGCCAAGGACCCCCTAACTTTCCAGGAACCCTTGGGGTATTACCAGACCCTTTTGTCTCATCCTTCCAAACCTTAAAGGGGAAAGAACTGAGTTTAAATCTTTGCTCGCTGACTTCCTATATGGTCTTGGCAACTTGTCAGCTACTCTGAGCCTCAGTTTTCTTCATCTTTGAAATAGAGCTGGTATAGTTTTGCTTCCTTATATGCCTATCCCACAGAACTGTTTAATGAAAGTAGGTGAGCATTGTAAGCTCTAAAACTTACCTGGATTCGAGGGAAATGAGAGGTGAAAAGACTTGCCTAAAGTCCCACGGCAAAGCTAGAACTCAGATGTCACTTTGCAGGGACATGCTAAATGCAGGGTCTACCTGATTGCATTCAAACCCTGCGTCTGCCGTTTGTCAGTTTGTAACCGTGGGTGCCTCATCTCTCTGAAACTCAGTTTCCTTGTCTAAAAAGGGTAACCAGGTTGCCCCTTCATTCAAGCACCGTGAGGATGGGGGCGTCAGTGTGTGGGATACTGTGCCTGGGGCCAGGCGAGCTTTGTTACTCTCATGCTGCTGAATAGGAGACACGTGGGAATCGTCTAGTCCAGCATCCCACGTTGTAGGTGACGAGGCAGGGGTCTTCCCAAGGTCACACACAGAATTGGTAGGCAAGCCAGTACTCCAACTCGCTCTTTCAGCTCAGTGGTTTTGGGAATTCATAAGCTATTGAAACCCATCAGGCTTTTAATCTTTGAATCAGCACCTTCGTGTGACAGATAAGGAAACCGAAGTCGAGAGAGGGGCATGGCTCGGCTGATGCCGCACGTCAGAAGCAGAGCCCGGGCGGGGCTCAGGACTGTCCTTTGGGCTGTTCATCCCTGGTGACTCCTCGGGCAGGGGGTGGGGCAGTGTGTGTCAGGCTCTGGAACAGTCTATTGTCTCCCTGCAGAAACCAAAGCCACCTCTGGCCTCTGCTGAGGGCCCTGCAGCGCCGTCCCCATCACCACAGAGGGAGAAGCTAGAGCGTTTCAAGCGGATGTGCCAGCTGCTGGAGCGCGTGCCTGATACCTCCTCGTCCTCCTCAGACTCGGACTCAGACTCCGACTCATCAGGCACGTCGCTGAGTGAGGATGAGGCCCCTGGCGAGGCCCGGAACGGGCGACGGCCAACCCGGGGCAGCTCAGGCGAGAAGGAGAACCGTGGGGGGCGGCGGGCTGTGCGCCCTGGCAGTGGGGGACCCCTCCTCAGTTGGCCCCTGGGCCCCGCCCCACCGCCCCGGCCCCCGCAGCTGGAGCGGCATGTGGTACGGCCCCCACCCCGAAGCCCCGAGCCCGACACGCTGCCTTTGGCCGCTGGATCCGACCACCCCCTGCCCCGAGCTGCCTGGCTTCGCGTCTTCCAGCACCTCGGGCCCCGGGAGCTGTGCGTCTGCATGCGGGTCTGCCGGACCTGGAGCCGCTGGTGAGTGGCCGCGGGGGCCTGGGGCCCATTGCTGACACTCCTCCTGCTGTGTGACTTGCGGCCGGTGCCTGACCCTCTCTGGTCACTGTTCTGGCGTTGCCAGGACTCCTGTCATTTGTACATGTTACAGCAAGATTCTTCTGTGTTTACTATACATGGGCCGCTTTCCATATTTGAGCTCATTTAACCCTCAGCCCCTCCATGAGGTGATCCCTTTGACAGGGGAAGCCGAGGTCAAGGTCATGTGGAAGCAGTAGGACCAGGCATGTGAACCCAGGCCCGCCTGCTCCAGAATCTTTGCTCTTAATCATAAGTATCGTTTGTGAGCACTTAGTGTGTGCCAAGTGTAGTGCAGTGTGGTACGTGCGTCGCCTGATTTGCTTTTCGCTCCTTCCGAGGACAGTTTCACGGGTCCCTCTTACACAGAAGGAAGCTCTGCTGCGGCGGCCCCTGCCCTCTAGAGGCAGCCGTCCTCGGGCTTCTTGGCACCCCTTGTAACTTCGTGCACGAGAGTCATCCTCCACCATGGTCCCCCGTCTCCCACTGCTTCTTAAACCTCGTTTGTTCATAAGTATTGGTCATCCTCTCAAGCCTCCTCCCCCTCTTCAATCCTGCCTCTGACACCTCTCTTCCCCCGTCAGACTCGCACAGCTCTGCTCCCCTCAGAGCTCCTGGAGGCCTTCTGCACATTGATGGGCTTTTGTTCGTTCATTTTCATGTGCCGATCAGATACTGTGTCTGTTTCACCTTCATGTTCCCAGCATGGGACGAGGGGCAGTGTAGGTGCTCAAGAAATACACTATTAAATAAGTCAATTCAGGCTGTTTCCCAGGCACTCAAATGGGGCACGTGTCCTGCTGGCCACTTCGGGAATGGTCGCTGCAGTGTTTCTCATGATCTGTCCCTGTGAGGGAATGAGGGGCAGCTGAAGTCATGCAGAGTAGTGGCGGCACTAGACTCGCATCCTTTTACACTGGGTGATGCCTGCTGGTCTGCGTGGAGGCCGCAGGTAGAGCTCAGCCGGGAGCGTGGGCTCCAGATGTGAATTACCTGTGGTTCAATCTTATTCTTTTCTGGTGAGCTGTGTATCCTTAGGCTAGGTTCTTACCTTCTCTGTGCCTCATTTTCTTCGTCTGTTAAAGCAGGAGAACCAAAGCAGTTACTTCAGAGTGGTGTTGTGAGCTAACATACCTGAAAAACAGGACAGTTCTTGGGAAATAGAAACGACTCAGTGCCGTAACGCTAATCCTGATTATTCTGTCAGTTAGAAGTAATTACGGAAAGCACAGCCTGTTCCATCCTCGGAACACAGTCCTGTGTCCTGCAGAAGCTCCCAGTCAACCTGCAGCATAGAAGCAAATTGTCAGAGCAGTTGCTGGGGTTATGACCCCCGCCTTATGTCGCCGTTGAGGAAACGTTTGGCACGTGGGACCCAGACCTGGAGAGGACTCTGTTTCTGCCTCAAGGAGACACTTGTGACCAAAAGTGGAGAGAGGCCGGAATGGCCGGGGCTTCCCAGCTTGGGCCCTGGAGTCTGGTCCTCATGAGTGCCATCAGCTGTGCATCTGCATGCGGGCGCTTCCTGGATATGTGGTGATGGGGGGACAGCTGCCTGTCAAGGCCTCAGTTTTCTCATCTGTAGTCTGGGGTTCGTATTAATATCTTGTGTGGATTGAACGAGATGCTCCTTGCAAAGCACGTAGCTTAGTACCTGCAGGGTACACCACACTCAGTAAAATGGTTGCTTTTGGTCAGATGAGCGTAGGGCACAGCAGGGACCTGGGGTGGACCCAGTGGCAACAGTCAGGAGGCTGTCAGGCCTGGGGGCAGAAGGAGGCAGGACCAGTGGGAGTGGAAAGGACAGACTCCGGTTAAGAAGCAGAGTAGCTTGCATTTGGTGACTAATGGCTACAGGGCAGCAGGGTGACTCAGCTGAGCTTCTGGCCCACAATCACCATGGGCAGCAGTGCCATTCCCCTCGTCGGAATGCTGGAGGCAGAGACGTGGGTTCCAGGGGGCAGTGAAGTGCTCAGATGCGATAGGTTTGGCCGAAGGCCTGTGGGCCAGTCGGGAGCTGGCAGGGAAACAGCTGGGTGGATGGCTCTGATGGTCACGAGGAAGATCCACATCTAGGAACTTGGGACACAGCAGTGAACAAACAGGTGGCAGAGCAGCAACGTACAGGCTTTCCTGTATGGTGGCGTCTGTCTTCTTGGAACTAGAAAGCGAAGATGTCTACCGAGGGAAAGATCCAAGTTTATGAATTTTCAACCTATAGGTATCAGCTTCAGGGAAGAGGGCAGAAGATAGGATGTCCATCTTTGTGAGGCAGAGAACAAGCAGCCAGACTTGCAGGACGTCGAGGGTGGAGGTATGGCCAGGGGGAGAGTGAGGAAGGAGTGAGTGATAAAAGTGCTGGGTGTTGGCAGAAGGTTCGGAGAGGTCAAGGACCAGAAGTGGTGGTTGGATTTTGCTACAAGGAGGCCTTGGTGTCCTTGGCTGTGCTCTGTGAGGGTGGAGGGACCAAAGCCAGGTCACGTGGGGTCCAGGATAGAAGCTTCAGGGCAGGGACTGGATCTGTTTTCTCACTGCTATATCCCTAGTTTCTAAGGCGGCACGTAGCCTACAGTAGGTACTGAAAAAATAGTTGTTGAACGAACGGGTGAGTGGATGAATGAATAAACGAATGAATGGCAGTGAGGAAATCAGAATGGAGTGCAGAAAGAGGTAGTGAGGGTGGTGCTGGAGAGACATTTGTAGGTGGGAGAGCAGGACGTTGCAGGCTTTCCTGTCTGGTGGCTTTTATCTTGTCTTGGAACTGGGAGGTGAAGTGATCTATGCAGAGTGAGGGAAGAGAGGGCGGGTGGGAGAAAAGTGGGGGAGTTGTGGGGTCGCAGGGAAGAGGGTTGGGACTTTGGAGGCCATGGGCGAGGGGGGGGCAAGGAAGGGGCTGGAACACAGTCAAGGCCAGTTGGGGGTGGGAGTAAAGGCTTAAGCGTGGACAGATTGGGGGACAGAGGTGGCCTCAGGGAGCCCAGAGAGCTGGAGGGAAACACTCGCTCTGGCCGGACCCCAGGTGGCTATGAGCTCCTCACAAGTGGTGCGGTTTGGGCTGGTCCACCTCTGTGACCCCAGAGGGCCTCTGCCAGAGGGAGGTTTAGGACCAGGATGTAGGATTTTGGAGGCGAGCTTAGCAGGGGGTGAGCTCGGTCAGGGGCAGGCTGGAGTCGAGGATGAAGTGAGTGGGTTCGGGAAATTGGACGTGGGTCCCTGACCGCCTGGATGATGGCGTGCCCAGGCCTCTGAAACGTTCTTCCTGCTTCCTGCCTGGGTGTCGTTCCCAGCTAGAACCCCTCCATGGCTCCCTCCAGTGTCCCTCCCTGCTGGACACTGGGACGTGCCTGCCCTCAGCGTTTCCCCTGTAGGAGCTCTCTTCCTCTTCGCAGCAAACCTCTGGACTGCGTGCTGCATTTCCTCCCTTTCGTGGTTTGGAGAGTGGCGACCCAGAGAAGGCAAGTGACTTGCCTAAGGTCCCCAAAAGCACAGAGCTGGAGAGCTGGGACTTAGGTGCCCACAGGGCTCACATTTCACCTCTGGACTCGGGCATGACGACCGGCCTGGCATCCAGCCTTCCTCACCACGGTGCCCTCCCCCGGCCGCCTCTGCGGCCTCACTCCTGCCTCTGTCCCACTCAAAGCTCGGGCTCTTGATCCAGACCCACTTGGTTAAAGCCGTCTGCTACCATCTGGGGGGACCTGGAACAAGTGTCTTAACCTCTCTGAGCCTCCTCCTCCTCACCTCTGAGAGGAAATGGTAATAGTGTTTCCCTCCTAGGACCGTTGGGAGGCGAAATGGTTAATGCGTAGAACAGTACCTGGCACACGATAAACTCTAGGTGAACACGAGTTCCTAGAGCTGTAGTTACCGTCGTCGTCCTCATTATTACGAAATGATGCATTGCCCTGTGTTCCGTCTGCCTGAGGTTCTCAAAGCTGTCTCATGGGTCCGGGACCTGCACACTAGTTCTCCCCCATCTGCAGAGTTACGCCCTCTTACTCCCCTCTCCTCACCTGAATCACTACTGCCTTCCTTCAGGTCTCATCAGGTATTGTCTCTGGGGGGGCTCCTCTACCCAGTCCTCTCACTGACTCCTACCATGTCCCTTGTTGCCTCGGTTACTGGGCCCTGTCTGTGTTTCCCCGTTGTTCTGCCTGCTTTGTGCTCAGTGGAGGCTGGACGCACAGTCTCAGTAGGGCCCTCAGGGACTGTTGGCTGCCAGTCTGAGGTTTCAACCCAGTGTCCTGGTCACACAAGGGCAAAGGGACCAATTAGCTCCAGCCAGGAAAAGTCTGGGGAGACTTCCTGGAAGAGGAGGCACTGGAACTCAGCCTGGAAGGATCTGGGCTGGTTGGCATTTCCAGCTGAAGCACAATTTGTACCCAGATGTATTGGCACCAGAAAGCATTGTGTGTCTATAGGCAGGCAGGTGGTTGGCTTGGCTCTTGTGGGATATGGTACAGAAACACAGCTGTGTAAGGGCCTGTGTGATCCCCCAAGGGTAAGGGTTCCCTTCTAGCCATGGAAGGTCCGGGAGGGGCTTCATGGTGGAGGGTCTCAAGACTGGGTCAGAGCGGGCAGACAGAGGTTTTGGACGGAGCAGGATTTACTTAGAAGGGGGCAGGACCCAGGAGAAGAAGCTGCATTGAGGGTGGATTTATTTTTTTCTTTGTTTGTTTTCCTTTTTAGAATTGGAGAGATTTGCAAATGTTTATTGGCCAAGGGGATGGGATTGGGAGAGGGAGCAGCTCGGGTGCCAGGAGAGGGGGAATGATAGGCGGTAGGTGGGGCCTGGGGGTCGGGTTGTGCAGTTTGAGACCTTCCTGTCTGCCTCCAGCATTCCCTGAAATGTCACCTAGGGGCTCTGGCGTATGCCTGGCAGTTTTAAGTGACACAAAAACCTGGCTTGATCCTTTTATTAATTTTGCAAAGGAAGTCTCTCCATTATGTGCTGTTGTGTCTTTAACACCTTCCTAATACTTATCTCCCTGTTTAACAAAAACAGTCTTCAGGTGGTAGCGTGAAGACACAGCACCACCTGACTAGAATGTCATAATCCTGGTGTGTTTTTTATTATGTTTATTTCTAAGATTAACGTATTTATGTGAAACAGTACTGGTTTTAAGTGTGCAGAGGGGACCGATTTAAAGATAAGTTCACGGTCTGCAGATAAGTGGGTAGCCAGTGACTGGAGTTGGGGATCACTGCTCCAGCCCAGAACTTCTGGAAGAAAGAGCCCGTCAGAATTGGGGTGTGGGAGGGAGGTAAGATACAGCTTCCTTGCCACTACCCACCCCTGCTGCTTTTGACATAGTTCACCCTGCCCAGTAGGAATTGCCTGGCATGCCTTTGAGACTGCTATGTTAAAAGAGTTTTCAAACTGTCTCAGGGAACTTCCGTGAACCCCAGAGTGTTCATAGATAACCTTGGAAGAGGTGGGGAAGAGTTCTCTGGTAGAGTAAGTTTGGGAAGCCCTTGCAGTTCTCTGCATGTCAGACTAGTCGAGGCTCTGGGAACTGCTGGGGTTGGGAAACCTTAATCTAATTGTGTTGGGGCCTGATTCGTCTTTGTAGCTTCAGGACCTGGGACCTGCCAGGTCCTCCGTGAACACCGACCGAGTAACGGAAAGCTGTAAAGGAGCTGTGTTGTGGGGTTGCTCCGTGGAAGTTTGGCACCATTGGTTCATTCAGCAGATGTGCAGCAGATAACCTACTGTGCGCCTGGCACAGTGCTGCCCTTGGGGAGCCTACATTCCAGTTGGAGGCACAAAGAGAGCAAGCGGGGCTGAAAGGCCAGCCCTGGGGGTCTGGGCACATGGGGGTCGAGGGCAGAGGTCAGGTGGGACATGCCCAGGAGCCAGCAGGAGCAGGCCTAGGGGGTGGGGGTGCAGGCAGACTCCTGGGGTGTTACATCAATGCAGTGGGTGTGTCATTGGCGGAATGCTTTATAAGCTGAAAGGCCCGCAAACCAGAACGACCTCGTGTGACCTCACAGTACCCATGCAGGGCAGACCACGTGTGGATCCCTGTCTCCACTTTCTAAATGAGGCTTCTGAGGCTCAGGGAAAGGAAGGGACTTCCCCAGGGTGTTGCATCTAGTTAGTGACGTGCTTGAGCCCCAAACTCATTGCTCTTGGCCTGGGGTCTAGACCTTCCTGCAGCACCCCCACCCCTACCTCCCTCGCTGTCTGTATGGACCTGGAGAAAAAGGGGAACCATTGAGTGTGGGAGGTTTGTGGGCTCCCTGAGGGCTGAGGGCTGTCTCCCCCTTGTGGTCGACAGGTGCTATGACAAGCGTCTGTGGCCCCGAATGGACCTGAGCCGGCGGAAGTCACTGACCCCGCCCATGCTTAGCGGTGTGGTTCGTCGCCAGCCCAGAGCCCTGGACCTCAGCTGGACAGGTGTCTCCAAGAAGCAGCTCATGTGGCTTCTGAACCGACTGCAAGGTATGGCGGGAGGGTGGGGCAGGACAGAGAGGAGGGGTCGGTGCGGGGCAGAGCCCTCCAGCACCCGCTCTCTGACCCCCCAGGCCTGCAGGAGCTGGTGCTGTCCGGCTGCTCCTGGCTCTCTGTCTCTGCCCTGGGCTCAGCCCCACTGCCTGCCCTGCGGCTCCTGGACCTGCGCTGGGTCGAGGACGTCAAAGACTCCCAGCTCCGTGAGCTGCTGCTGCCGCCACCAGACACCAGACCAGGTGCGGCCTCTCGACTCCTCCGCAGAGCGAGGGGGTGCTCTGAGACCCTTCCGACTCGTGCTGGGTGTTCAGAGATTTGAAGAAACAGTGAGAACACTTGAGTTTGCCTAGGAAGGCCCTGCTTGGCCCTTGTTCATTCACTCACCCGTGATGGGAGCAGAGGGAACCCCATAAGGACGCAGCCCCTCCCTCCAAGGGGAGGGAATTATGGGGTGAAGCTCAGTACAGGACGGGAGGATGACGCAGGCTTCTGGGGGAAGCCGGGGATGTGAGTGACGTCGCGGGTGTCGTGGGCTCTGCTGAAGAGCGTCCCCCAGGGGAGCAGTGCCGATGCAGGAAGAGTGATCTTTTCAAGTTCATGTGTAGACCCAGTAAAAATGTGGCTGAAGGATAAATTTGGCCCCTAGACTGGTTACAATAAAAGGAAAGGGGTTTTCCTGAAGGAAGAGGGCAGAAAGACGGAGCCAGTTGATTTGGCAGGCTGTGTGCAGATACGGTGCCATCTCCGGTCAGACTAGGCAGCTCTTTCCCAGGGTCAGGCCCAGGGACCCTGCAGGCAACATCGGCTTTTATTGTTGAGCGCGTATTCGGGACCTGAACTGAACCAGCCTGGGAGAGCTCCAGTCACTCAGGAGAGAGACTCAGAAATAGGAAGTCATGGCATCATGTGGTAAAGATGGTTGACAGTCGGGGCAGTGAGAGAAGCCCGCCTTAAAAGGACCTATTTGAACTTGGTCCTGAAGGGACAGGGATGTTCTAGGGTGTGTGAAGCAAAGTAAGAGGTTTCGGGGGGCCAGAGGCCCCTATTGGCCGAAGGAGGTGCTGGAAGCCGAGGCTCGTCAGGCGCAGAGGCCTGGTCACTGGGGTCACATGGCTGTGTGGGGTGGGGGCACTGAGGTCTGGGGGCTCCTCGGCCAGCCAGGAGGGGGGCTGCTCACAGTGGGATCCTCTGTGGCCCCCACCAGTCTGTTCTACACACAGAAGCCAGGGAACCTTCCAGAAGGACAAATCTAACCACCTCACTCCTTACCCTGCCCCGTCTCTGAGTGCTCTGAACTCTCATTGCTCTCTGGTGTTCAGTGGACAAAGACCAGTGTTGTGCCGTCATTGCTAAGGCCTGGTGTGGTCTGGTCCCCACTGACCTCTGCCGTCACTGTGCTTTTGGGCCACCTCAACCTCTTGGCCAGTCCCCTCCAACCCCAGGGCCTCTGCCTGCTCTTCTTTGCCTCGAATGCTCTATCCTCCCCCATCTAATTAACACCTAATCATCCTCAGTGTAAATGCCACTTCCTCCTAGAAGCCCTCCAGGATCCCCTCACACATTGCGATCAGAGCCCTTCTGCAGCTTTGAGAGCAGTCCCCTCTGGAATGTCACGGTACAGCTGTGAAGTGGTTTGATTAAAATCTGTTTCCTCTCACTGGGTTTTTAATCTCTGTGAGGACAAGCATCTTGCTTTCACAGCTCTCCTTCATAGCTCCCTTCTTCCCACCCACCCTGGTCACAGCAGCCTTGGAAGAGGATTAGAGAAGCAATGAGGATTCTTTGCGTTTTCTGGATGAGGCCCTGAGGGGTTGAGTGGCTGGTGCAAGTCACCAGGCAAAGCCGGGCCAGAGCACCCCTCTCAGCCGATGCCCCCCTTTTCCTGAGCCAGGAAGATGGGGCAGGGTAAGGGCGGGCGTTGAGAACGGTGCATCTCATGAGGCTGGCAGACAGACGCATTTCCTGCCTGAGTACCTTACAGTCTAAGCCCGTTAGCAGGAGCTCGCAGACAGGAGCCTTCTGGGCACTTGAGGCGTGATGTGTGTGCGGGGATTTGGCCTGCCCTTCTGGTCTCAACTCCCTGAGTTGTGCAGCCTTCCTGGAGCAAAGCTGAGTGCTGCTTCCTTGCTCCTGCCCCTCCTGCTCTCTCTTATGCCACCTCTCTTATGTCCTTGAAAGCCCAGCTTAAATGCTGCCATGTCAGGGACCTCGCTGATGCCCCCTCTTCCCCACCCAAGCCAGAAAGGACCTCTTTCCCCTACTCCCCTCTAATGGCTTTTAGCTGTGGCCCAAGGCTGGGGGTATCTGTAGACGTATTCCCAGGCCCTTGGCTTCTCAAAGGAAAAAAAGCAGGGGGTGGAATTCAGACCTTGCCGGTCAGGTACCCACAGGGGTGGGCAGCCTGGCAGGTAACGAACAAGTGCTGGGTTTGCTGCAGGGCATTCGGGAGTGTCCCCTACCAACCCGGCCCGGTGGTCACTGTCAGGTGAAAGGGGTACCCAAGTGATGCCGGATCTTACAAAGTTCAATGTCTGCATTTCCTTATAAAAATGTCCTTTTTGTAGCCTTAGTCACTAAGAAAATCGTTCGCACCCTGCAGACTCCCTCAAACTCTTGTGTGGTGAGGTTCATGAGTTGTTGGCATCTGAGCTAGTTTATCCAGGGCTAGGCTGGTGTTTGGGAGGCACATGGCCTTGTGGGGAGGGTTTGGACTTCGTCACCAGGCCTGCTGTCCTGGCTCTGTCACTTCATAGTTATGTGACCTTGGGCAGGTGGCTTAAATGATTTGATCCTCAATGTTCTCACCTGTGAACAGGCATGATAATCAGAGAACTTGTCTCCCAGGGCTGTGGAAGATGGAGCATGGTTGCTTAAGCGTGGTCACTGGACCAGCGGCACCATTCCCGGAGAACCTGTTAGAAAAACAGACTCTGAGGCCCCACCTTAGACCTAAACTCTGGGAGGCAGGGCCAGTAGTCCATTGTCACTAGCCTGCCACGGATGTGGTTTGTTAGCCCCTGGCCTGGGGGCAGGCAGCCACTGAGCCTGTGTCTGGCCCACAGTGAGTGCTCAATTAATGGCTGCTATTGCACCATGGGCATTTAGTTTAAAAAAAAAACAACTAATGCAGGAACATGATAGATAGAATAAAGGGAAGCAGACCATGCGCTTTGGGGGCAGAGATAAGTTGTGTGAGTTCTACTCTGGAGATGGGGGAAAGGAGGCCTCGAGCGCTAGACCTGACAGCCAGGGACACTGGCCAGGCAGAGGACAGCACATGTGGCCACAGGCAGAGTCTCTCAGGGCAGGCCAGCTCTTGGGGGCGAGGGAGATGAGTTGAGAGCTGAGACAAGGATGAGATCTTCTAGGAACTGGGTGCTCCACCAAGGAGATTGCACTTCTGGGAGGTGCCCTCAGAGGCTTTAGCAGAGAAGTCCCGTGTGGGCTAGAGAATGGCTCTTTGGATTCCAGGATGGAAAGGAGAGACTTGAGTGAGTGAGAAGGCCAGGGCAAGGGTTCAGGGAAGAGTGGTTGACGGTGAGTGGAGAGAAAGGGATCCAGTTGGTGGCGTCACTAGCCATGGCAGGAGAGGGCGGTGGGTGTCATTTGTTGGATGAGTGACTATATCCTGAGCACCTGTATCCCAGTTGCTGGGGACAGAGCAAGAGCGAGACAGGAAAGTTCTCGCCTTTATGGAACTGACGTTCCACTGGGAGGAGAGAAAAAGATACACGTCAGCTGGTGGGAAAGGGGTAGCAGTGGATGGAGTGTTAGAACTGCACATGGAATAATCACGGCAAGCCTCAATGAGGAGGCGACATGAGCCGTGGACAGATGAGATAAAGTCAGGTTGTGGGGGTGTTTGGGGGAAGAGCAAGCCAGGCAGAGGGCCAGCCAAGGCTCCGTGTATAGAGGGAGCAGGTTTAGAGGCGGTGAGGGATGAGTGTGGGGATGTAGCTGGTCTGCATGCCCAGGCTCAGGGATGGAAGCAGCAGGCAGTACTGACCTCTGACCTACCTGCCCAGGGCAAACGGAGAGCCGTGGGCGGCTGCAGGGGGTAGCAGAGCTGCGCCTGGCAGGCCTGGAGCTGACAGATGCCTCCCTGCGGCTCCTGCTGCGCCATGCGCCCCAGCTGAGCGCCCTGGACCTCAGCCACTGCGCCCACGTCGGGGACCCCAGCGTCCACCTCCTCACGGCCCCCACCTCCCCGCTCCGAGAGACCCTGGTGCACCTCAATCTTGCTGGTAAGCATGGTCCCCTGTCTGTGCATCCTGCTAGCCTGTCGGTCCCCATGACCAGTGCCTACCCCCTAACTTTCCTGGTGTCGGCTACCATTGCCCCATCCCCAGGTTGCCACCGCCTCACTGACCACTGCCTTCCGCTGTTCCGCCGCTGCCCACGCCTCCGCCGTCTAGATCTGCGCTCCTGCCGCCAACTCTCACCTGAAGCTTGTGCCCGGCTGGCAGCCGCCGGGCCCCCCGGCCCCTTCCGCTGCCCAGAGGAGAAGCTGCTTCTCAAGGACAGCTAGTTGGGTGCCCCCCACCCTCCCCCAGGACTCGTCCGGAGCCTGAACCTCGGGCCTTCGTTTCACCCCTGCCAGGAGGCCAGGTTACCCACCTCATGACTTGGGAGTCCTGAGTTTTCTGACTTGGGAGTCCTGCCCAGGGACTCGAGCCAGCCTCCCCACTCTCTGCCCCCTGCACTGATATTTCTGGGGGTCTGTCCTTCCTGTCCCCTCCCCCGTCCACCTGCTTCATTGTCCATCCCCTGGGGGGAGTGGGTCAGAGGTACTGGGGTGCTGAGCCAAAGGGATGGTGGGAGGGGGCTAAGGTGCAAGTTTGAGGGAGGGAGAACGGGGGAGGGTGTGTGCACACCAGATACTGGGAGGCAGGGGCTAGGGGAGGGCAGCAGAAAGCAGACCACCGAGGGTGCAGGAAACAGACCAGATTCTTGGAGTTGGGGGGTGGGGTGGGGGGGGCCAAAAAGGGAAACCAGAGCAGCAACTGGGGATCCAGGTGTCAGAAGTGGGGGTACTTGGGGAACCAGGGAAAACCAAGGAAAACCAGGCAGGGCTGAGAGGGGTGGGGGGCACGAGCAGGTCTGGGGGCAGTAGTACCCCCTGGGGGGTCACCCCTCTCCTTAATCCCTCCCCAGATTTCAGTCCCTTCCCCCACCCTGACTCCTTGAACGTCACTGACAATGGCAGCTATTGGTAGGAGTGGGGGCCCGCTGGCCCACCCGCTGGTTCAGCGTGCCCCAGGGGAGTGGTGAGGGGTACCCCAGCCCCCTACCTGCCTCCCCGCTCAATACTTGAACATTCATCTGTACTGAAGTGTTACTTGAACCTGGGAAACCTCGGATCTGGGGGAGCCAGAGTGTGAGGGGCCAGGACCAGTTTGGACTGAGACAGGGCCGGTGGGCGCCCCGTTTGGACTGCACCACTCCCAGGCTCTCTTGCTTTACTGTATTGAGCAGCTCCACCCCTCCTGACCTGAGGTGGGGTGGGGTGGGGTGGGGTGGGATGGGATGCTGGCCCAACGATGGGAATGATGGGACTCCTCCAGCTTGGCTCTTCCCACTCTTTCATCGTCGTGGAAACTTGTATCCCATTTTCCCAGGGAACTGCCACTCCTGGTTGCCATGGAAATAGCAGCCAATGGACACGTCCCAAAGCCAGTACTAAGGCTGGAAATGGCCCCTCTTGGTTGCCATGGGAACTTAGTTACACTCTCTTGGCCCGTCCCTGCCCCTTCCCCCGGTGCGGGGCGGGGTTTGGGAAGCCAGGGCCCGCCCCTCAGCTCCGGGCAGGGTGGGAGCTGGGTTGTACCATGTAGGGGAGGGGGGAATCCACATACCTCAGGTAACAGGGAGGTGCGCGGGTGGGGGGAGGGACTGGGCGGACCAAAGGCCGAGGGGAGGGGGTCCTGGGGATCGCGTAAGGCTTGAGGATGGGGCCGCTTGGGGGAGGGAGAGGAGGCAGCCCGGCGGGGGACGAATGGGGGACCCAGCCGGGCTGGGCCCCGGATCTGTACAATACGGTTTGCTATAAAACTCAAAATCTTCCAGCTGGGGCTGCTGAGTTCGTGTGTCTCTTTACGGCGTCGGGGGCGTTGGGGTAGGGAGGGGATGACCGCAGTGGTCACCCTTTGGGGCTCTCGGAGGAGGGGCTGTTTGGATGGATTTGGGAGTCGGCCTAACAGCATCCTAGAACAGCATGCAGGGTCCCCCGAGATCCCCGCAGTCGAATAGGCTGGGCTTCCCCGAGTTCACAAGTTAGGTAGGGGTTAGATGGCCAAGTGTGCTTGAAAGGTGCAGGGCCCGGGAACTCCCGGTCACGGCAGCGGGGCTCTGGCGTCTGGATGACATTCTAAGTCTAGGGTCGCGGGGTCTCTCGGGAGCTCTGCCGACAGACCCCCCACCCCCCGGCTCCACCCCATCATGTGGCCACCCGGCTCCGCCTCCGCCCCAGTTCCTGTTTCGGCCTGTGCTGTCCTGTTTCGGCCCCTTGGGCTCCCAGTAGACGCCAGTTCCTCCTCCGCCCGGGGCCTCCTTTCTCTGGGAGCCCGCCTGCGCATCTCTGCTCGCCCCACCGGGGGATGGGGCCGCCCCCCGGCCCGGGTCGGCCCTCCTGCAAACTCCGAGGCGACTCGGCCCCGCCGTGACCGCTCTGCAGTCTGGCGCCGCGGCCCCCAGAATGAAGGGCGGCGAGGGGGACGCGGGCGAACAGGCCCCGCTGAACCCGGAGGCCGAGAGCCCCGCGGGCTCGGCCACGTACGGAGAGTTCGTGCACCGCGGCTACTTGGACCTCATGGGGGCCAGTCAGCACTCCCTGCGGGCGCTCAGCTGGCGCCGCCTCTACCTCAGCCGGGCCAAGCTCAAAGCCTCCAGCCGCACGTCTGCCCTGCTCTCGGGCTTCGCCATGGTGAGGGGAGGGAAGGCACGCACAGCGCGGGGGTCGTGGGCACAGTAAACGGGTACCCACTGGAGGAGGGCGACGGGGAAAGGGGAGCAAACGGGGTCCCAATGGGCGGCACAAGTCCCTTTCTAATGGGTGTGTGTGTGTGTGTGTGTGTGTGAACACCCGTGGCATGAGCTGGGCCACAGGGACGATAAACAAGTACCAGAGGTGGCACTGAGGCATATAACATGTGCAAGGATGGGTCACAGAGTCCGAAAGCATAGTCCAGGCAGGAGTGATTACCGGATCCCCACGAGACTTCAGAGGCAAATCAGAGCTGGGTGGAGGCTGTAGACACCGGGCAGGAAGGGGGTGGAGTCAAAGAATAAACTTGGAGTGGTCACCCAACAAGGTGGGCGCATCCCAAGGAGAGCTGGCCCCAGCAGGTGCAAACGGTGCTCAGTGTAGCCTAGGAAAGCTTTGCGAAGAGAGAGTGGCTGTGAGGGAGCCTCTGGGAAAAGAAGCTGATGAGGAAGCTGATACACTGGGGGTGTGGGAAGATGCTATCAGCTAACGGTCCCAGTGGAGGCCTCGTAGAAGGTGGTACTGAGGTTGCCCTCCGGGTGAGGAGTCAACAGACGCAAGTCCTGGCTCTTTCCTGCTTGTGGCCAGCTGTGTCACCCTGGACAGGCCAGCACTTCGCAGGTCAGTGGGAAAAGGTGAGACGGTGGAGGGTGTGCCCTCTGTAGCCTGCCAAGTACCTGCCCCAGGATGAGCTGATTCTTGTCAGCAAATCCTAGATCCAAGCACGTTAGAGCAAGACACACATCAAAGATGGCTCCAACTCCTGTCAATTGGACAGGCATGGAGACCAAGGCCCAGGATGGGACAGTGGGTCTGCCAAGAGCACTCAGTAGGTGAAGGATATAGAATAAACTAGCACCCAGGGTCACTGGACTGTTGGTCCAGGCTTTCCCCACCACCGTGACAGGATAGAGGAAGCAGCTGGGGGTGGGGGGAAGTCCTCATAGGACTAGGCTGCCGGGATCAAATGCAGGTGAGAACAGAAGGGTCATAGCACTAGGGGGTTTGGTTCGTCCCTGCCCCTCTCTGGGTCACGGCCTCTGTACCTGAAATGATTGAAAAGGAAAGTCTCTACCTCTCACGGTTATCCTAGGTCCATGGTTTTCTGTGTGGGGGCCCACGGTGCCCACGGTCCACAGGCCAGTCCATGCTTCCTGATGTGGTCATCTAGGGACGGAGTACAGACCGCAGAGGGAGGGAAGCAGTTCCGTGGACCTTCACCTCCAAAACCCTGTGGTCCAGCTGTTCCCGTGGTGACAGCCTGGCCTGCTGCTGGACTTGCGTGTTGCTGGGGTCACAGCTTAAGGGTCAGGATCTTCTCTGCAGGATCAAGAGGCCAGATGGGTACATTCTGGGGGCAGGATTGGCTCCGGTCCTGCCAGGGGAGAGTGTGGCTGGGTCAGGCTATGGGAGATACCAGGACGGCCTGGCCCAGATCCCTGTCTGTAGAAGACACCTGCTAACACACGTCATGGCCCAATTTCCCAAAATACTCAGCCGTGTCTTCCTACTACCACTCTCCAGACTCTGCACCTTCCTCCTTCCCTCAGCCCGGAGCAATCTAATGGATCCCACAAGAATGAGGCTGGGACAATATCCAGATTCTGGAATCCCGGTGGCCTGGGTTAGAATAATATACAAAATAGTACTGAACTGTCACTAAGTATCAGGCTGGTAGTGCTTCTGTGTTTATCATCTTTCTATTATCGTATGAAGTAGGTACCGTTACTATGGCCATTTTACAAATGAGAAAACATGATCAGAGATGTTAAGACACCTGCCCAGGGTCCCACAGCAAGTAAGTGGCAGTATTGGAACTTAAGCAGTCTGGTTCTAGAGTCCAAATTTATACAAGTTTAGAACAGGATCATCAAATGTTTACAAGGGCCAGGCAAGTAATATGGACACCAAGTTGGCTGTGTGGGGCCTGAGGATATATGTGACCTGTCCCAAGGCAGCAGCTGTGACTCAACTCTAGCTGCTAGTGGCCATGCCAGAATATGGGCCTGGTGTAACCAGGTCTGTCAAATTTTCTGGAGGATCTAGAAATAGGGATATTGATATGAAATCTGAGTTTTAAAAGTTGGCAACTTAATTCTTTAAGAAACACACTGTATGAGCCAAGAAAAACATGTCTGCAAGCTGGCTTGAATTCATAGTGTGCCAGTTTGCAAACTCTGGCCTTGCACTTCGGCACTAGCTCCAATAATCACCGAAACACCTATTGCTGACTCATGCCTTGCACTATTCTGATAATTTGATGTATATACCATCAATTCAATTTTCACAACGACCCTGTAAGGCAGGTAAGTACTGTTATTAATCCCCATTTTCCAGAGGAGGAAGTTGATGCACAGAGAGAGAATTAAGTCACTTGCTCAACACAACACAGCTTGTGGACCTGAGCAGGGACCCAGGCAGCCTAGCTCCAGTATCTGTGCTTTTTAACCCGTTTGTTGTAACGAGGTAAGATTGTCAGAAACGTGTCACCCAGTCCTCTTGATAGCTCGGTGGGAGAACCAAGACCCAGAACCAAGGCCTTGCCAAGGCTGCCCCTTCATGCACTCAACAAAGATGGGAGCCTTGTTTCCTTCCGCCAGGCACCATTCTAGGGCCTAAGGTTATGTCAGGGATGTGCGCGAGCAGGCAGATCCCGCTACGTGGAGGAGGTTACAAGCGCTGAGTCCATTGTCTCTTGTCCCCACAGGTGGCCATGGTGGAGGTACAGCTGGAGAACAACTACCAATACCCGCCAGGCCTGCTGGTGGCCTTCAGTGCTTGCACCACTGTGCTGGTGGCAGTACACCTCTTTGCCCTCATGGTCTCCACGTGTCTGCTGCCCCACATCGAAGCTGTTAGCAACATCCACAACCTCAACTCTGTCCACCAGTCTCCACACCAGCGACTCCACCGCTATGTGGAGCTGGCCTGGGGCTTCTCCACTGCCCTGGGCACCTTCCTCTTCCTTGCTGAAGTTGTCCTGGTTGGCTGGGTCAAGTTCGTGCCCATTGGGGCCCCCGTGGGCACACCAGCCCCTGTGGTACCACCCTCCCACGTGCCTGGGACTCTGCCACCCGTGGCCACCTCCCTTAGTCCTGCTTCCAAGCCATCCTCTGCTCCTGTGACCCCGCCACAGGCTGAGACGTCTGAGGCCTGCCCACCCCGGCAGGTCTGTGGTGGTGGGGCCCATGGACCAGGCTGGCAAGCAGCCATGGCCTCCACAGCAATCATGGTACCCGTAGGGCTTGTGTTTGTGGCTTTTGCTCTGCATTTCTACCGCTCCCTGGTGGCACACAAGACAGACCGCCACATGCAGGAGCTAGAGGAGCTGAGTCGCCTGCAGGGGGAGCTGCAGGCTGTGTGAGGCTGGTGTGGCCACCTCTACAAACACTGCCTCCCTCCGGGTTCAACCAGAGATCCCAGGTCTGCCGACCGCTGTACTGACTGCCTGGAGCCACTTCCTGAGGCCACTCTCAGGTAGAGACCAGATTCCTGCCAGCAGGGTCCTGTGGGCGGGGCCTGGGGGCAGCTCCCACATTCCAAGGGATTCTCCCTGTCAGCCTGCCCATGGGCTTTGTAAGTTCTGCTCTATACTGGCTTGGAGGAGCGAGCGAAAAGTGCTCAGTCCAGGCTCCTGGGATAGGTGGAGGGGAGGCAGGGAGACCCTGGTCAGACCTTTGGTGCTGACCCTTAGCTACTTGCCCCTATACAGGACGTAGAGGTCCGGTGACACCCTCCCAGCTGCCCAGAAGGCAGCAAACCCTTGCTATTAGTTTTGTAGAATCGATTTTGTGGTTACCATTTATCAGGAAGCTTTTCCCCATCCCCAGATTTTGATGGGTTCCACACTCTTGCTGTAGCTGCTGTAGAGAGGGGTTTGGGCGTTTCTGCCCTGGCGTAGGTCCAGCCTCTCTTAGGAGGAGCCTCCCTATTTTTGGAGGTTCAAGTGCCTGTCCAACTTTCCTAGACCCACACTTGATGCTTCTATAACTGGTTCTCACTCTTCTGTGCCAGGATTGGGGGAGGGGGCATGGGGGTCTTTGGAGACCAAGGGCCTGTGAGCCCCAGCCTGACTACCTATTAAGGGTCGGGGTGAGGTTTTAAAGGAGAAGGTCCAGCCCCTCCCGAGCCTTTGGTATCCTGACACTGAATTTTTGATGCACCTTGTTTTGTATAATAAATTGTATTTCACAGATGTCCCTGTGGCTGTGAATGGGGTGAAGGGGAGGCCTCCTGGGATCGGGCGACTTGTTCCTAAAAGCCCAGCAGAGAGGCAAGTGTACCTGAGGGCGGGGCACGGTTGGGGGAGAGTGGGTTCCAGGTATGAGCCCTTCCTGGTGCTGACGGGCCGGTCGCTTCTGCAGGTGGAGACTCAGTTATTCCAAGGCAAAGGGCTTTGCACTCTGGTTCCCGTGCCCAGGTTCTCTCTCTTCCATTAAGGATTTAGTATAAGTTTCTTTCTTGAGTGACTACTACATATGAGGCGCTTTTAGGTTATCTCCTCGAGCCCTCACCTCCATTGCGAGACGTCTTTCTTGTTTCCATTTCAGAGGTAAGGACACTGAGGCCTGAGGCTCAGGATTGTGCCCAGAGCCACACAGCCAGTCAGTTAAAACTAGGACTACTTTTACCCTGACATGGGGAATCTCTGATTTGAGAAAAGGAACCCCTACCTTTCCACTGGGACAAGAGAAAGGGATATGATCTCATCACCCGTGCTTCCATGTAAATGAATTTTTCCAGCTTCATTTTCCTCAAATATTTAAAGAGTTCCAATCCTCTCTCTTCCATTCTTAGGGTGTGAGGTCTTGAACAAGTCTCCCTTTGCTCTTTTCCTATTACTTAAAATGGTGAATTTGCATGAACCAGCTTCTGGGGCTTTTCCTGTGCTGTTCTGATACTTACGGTAGTCCTGCGTGACGGGGATTAATGTCCATTTCAGAGGAAGACTCTGAAGCTTTGAGAAGTCAATGACTTGCCCAGGGTCATACAGCAAGAGCTGTAGATAGAGATGTCTGGGTCTTAGGGCATCCTGAGCTCAGGCAGAGGGGCCTCCTGGGAATGCCATTATCTGGACACAGGACACCCTGCATCCAAGAGAGAGATAAAGGGTGACCAGCGTCAGGGCGGGCTTAGCCCAGGGGTCCCAGGTGTAAGCTTGTGCTGGTGCTGCCCTCCAGCGGCCGGACCGCGTAAGCATAGGTACCCCCCCCCGCGGCTGAAAACGGCGGGCACTGGGACCATGATGCTTGGAGAATCGACAAGCCCACCCTAGTTCCCGTAAAACCTAGTTTAATTTTTACAGGACCCATTTAAGGGCCTTTAGGTCGCACCAAGTTTACCACAGAACTTTAAGACAGCCTCGGATTTGAGCACCAATGGTGGGCCGAGTAGGGGAAAATGTGGCACCTTCTGCAGGCCTCAGTCTCCCCATCTGTCAAGTGGGCATCTTCAACTGCGAGAGGCCCAAGAGGGACAACGGGAGGAAAACGCTCCCTGCATTACGTGAGGCGCCAGGGAAACGGCCTGAGTCACAGCCGTTCGTTGTATTTTTCCACCTCCCGGGAGCCCCTCCCACCCCGCCCCGTTTCGGTGGGTCCTACAGGAAGCGCCCCCGCGACGCCGGCCTCGGTACGCTCTGACCACGCCCTCTGCGCACGACGCCTTGGCTCCGCCCACAGGAGAATTCGCAGATTCGCTAGGCCAGTTCCCCCGAATTACTCAGGCCTCTAGGCTCGGCCGAAAATTCTCATCGGACTCGGAGAGGAGCTTTGGGCCGTATTTATTTTCCCCGGGTCGGAATTGGGAAGTTCCCCGAGCTGTGCTAGTAAGAAAGATCCATAAAAAGTGGCCGACTCTGCCAACAGGGCTTGGCTAACCAGGCATTATTTTCTTGAGTCCACCAAGGCGGGGAAAGGGAGGAAACAGCTGGGGCCAGGACCTGTGGCGAATCTGCAGCCTCTTAGACTTTTGGCCGCGCAAGAAAGGGGCAGGCAAGAGGAACGAAGGAGCGCGCGTCCCGTCCACCCATTCGCCCCGCCCGCCTGACGAATCTGCGCCCGTTCAACGCACCACTCATCTCCCCAGCTCTGGCTGGCCTCCTCCCCTCCGCCCCGCCCCCTTTTCCTCAGGGATTAGTCGCTGCTTTCGTCGCCGCCGATTCGTCAACGACCCCAGTCCAGAGCAGCTGGATAGTCGTGGAGAAACCCACTCTCCGGGGGATGCGGCCCATCTCCAGGCTCCCTGGGCCGCAACTCTCGACCCTCATAGGGCGCCGGCCGAGGCGAAACCGCTATCCTCGGCCCCGTGGGTCTCCCGGTGGCGCCCGTGGCGAAAGTGCGAATGTCGACACTGTGCCCGCTGGGCCTCGCGCAGGTGGCGGTGGTGTTTGGTGCGCGCGCCGGGGAGGTGGTGGTGGGGGGGCGCCGCCGCCGCCGCCACCGCTGCGGGGCCGGGTCTCGCGCTGCCGCCGCAGCCGCCGCCTCGCGCCACTAAGGTGCCGCGCGGGGTGGGGGGAGGGGGAGCCGCTCGACACGAGCGGGTGAGTGGGGCCGCGCCGCGCGTGCGCGGAGATGGGGGGGGCAGAAAGCGCCGGGGCGGGAGGAGAGGGCAGCGGCGCGCGTTCCCGCCACCTCCCTGCCCAGATTCGGGGCCGAAGCCGGGTCTCGGGCTCGGTCTCGCGGTGTTTCCAACGCCCCGAATAGGTGCCACCTCTTGGCTGGAGGATCGGGGCGCGGGGACGCGAGCGGGTGTGTGGGAGCGGGAGCCGGGCTTGGCCCGGGCCGCTGGCCGGTGAGGAGGCGGGAGGGGGCGGGGCCTGGCAGGGGGCGGGGGAGGGGTCTTGCGCCGAGGCCAAGTGGGGCGCGCGCTGGGGAGAGCCGGGGCTCGAGATGGGCCTGGGGTCTGCGAAGAGAGTTGGGAGGTGGAGAGGGAATGGGGTGTTGTGGTGAAAGTGTACTTGAGGGGAAATCGGGGGAAGCCATGGGTCACGGGGAGGTGTGGAAACTGGGGAGATGAGAGAACCCGGAGTCTGGGCTCGTCGGTGAGGGGCAGCAAGGGAGGCAGGCCTGAGACCTGACCCCCCCGCCCCCGCCCTTGCGTGTTCCTCTGTCCTCACAGTGTAAATGAGCAAAGATGGATCAGGAAGGTGGGGGAGATGGGCAGAAGGCCCCGAGCTTCCAGTGGAGGAACTACAAGCTCATCGTGGATCCTGCCTTGGACCCTGCCCTACGCAGGCCCTCGCAAAAGGTGTACCGCTACGATGGAGTCCACTTCAGTGTCAACGTGAGTGCCCCGGGCCGCTCCTTGCCAGCCAGGGAACTCCGGCCCCACTCTCCTATTAGCTCTGTTCAGCCTCCAGAGCGTCCATATCCATAACCTGCTTGCTTAAAAAGTGGGTAACCAGAAGCCAGCTCTTGCATAGGGGTCTCCGGATGGGCTTCTTTGCGCTCCATAATGTGGTTTCACATTGTGTTCTTTCCGTTCCTGCTTTCCTTTCTAGGACTCAAAGTATATACCGGTCGAAGACCTCCAAGACCCCCGTTGCCATGTCAGGTCCAAAAACAGAGACTTTTCCCTCCCAGTCCCTAAATTTAAGGTATGTGTCTGCTGGTGTCCTGGTGTGGTGGCCTTTGGAGGGTGTGGGGGTCGGTCCTCGCTGTCTAGCCGAACTGTAGCCAATAAAAGGGAGTTTTCCAATGAAAGGATCTCAGCCAGGTCTAGCAGTGTCTGAGGCTGTGAGGGGGGATTGTTCTGGACAGGAGGTGTGGTTCACATTCTAGAAAGGTGTAGGTGAGGGGTCCCAAACAGGAGTGTTGACTTCTTGAAGGATAATATAAAGACAGGCTCAGTTGCTCTCCCTGTCACTCTGTATTCTAGACAGTGCACAGCTTGACAGTGCCCTGGTGTGATACCCCAGGTTCTCAACGGTTAAGGGGAGTGTCAAGGCCAGGAACCCCATCCCTGGAGTCCTCTGTGCCTCACCCTTCATTTGGCCATTGGATCCTCCATCACGTTTCCTCAGAGGATTCCCATTTTCTGACCAGGCAGGATACTCAGCAGGCTGGGCTTAGAAAACTGGTGGTTCGTAGTTTTCTTCACTAACTCTTTCTTTTTTTTCGTTTATCAATAAATTGTGTGTTGGGTTCTCTCACCCCTCTTTTTTTAACTTCGTACACTTTGCCTGGACAATCTCTTTCACCCCCATGATTTTGACTGTTGCTGAAATGTCCATGACTTCCAAATCTTGGTTTCTAGATGAGATCAATCTCTAGAATTCCAGACTTAGGTGCCTGGGAGTGGGACAGCTCCACCTGGAGGCCCCACGGACGTCTCAGACTCTAAAGCAAATTCCCTTTCCCCCTTTAATCCTGCTCTCCCTTCCATCTACTCAGCTGCACAAGTTAGACACCCGGGAACCATTCTGTGATTCTCCTGTGTTTTATCACATCATCTGTAACAAAGTTCTGCTGACCCTTTTTTCTTTTTTTTTTTCTCACCTTTTTTCTAAATATATATTTTTATCTTAATAATTCTAGTTCATTGTTATTTCTTTAATGTAGGCTCGTGTTCATTTCATTTCACCTGGTTTCCTTGCCTCCTTTCTCCGTTTCATGCTCCACTGTGCTGTCATTTTGTCTTTTTAATTTCACTATTCTCTGAGTTTACTCTGGTTGCCAAGTCTATGTTTTTGCGTATTGATACATATAACTGACACACCTCCGCCTTTGCCACTGCGTACCTGTGTTCCATAACACTTTTCAATTTCCAGGAAATGCTAAGTTATTTTCTACCCAGTGCCTTCCGAGTGCTTGTCATGGTGGTGAACTCCTGCTTATCCAAAAAGCCCAGGATGAGTGACACCATCTCCATGCAATCTTCCCTGCCTCCCACTCTGAACAGAGGTTTCCTCCTGTGGGCTCCTGTATGCCCTGTCTGCACCTCTGCCAGCGCTTCCTGTGTCCTGTTAGCATTGTGTGTGTCTTTCTGTCTTGCCGACTTTCCCAGACGGTGGGCCAGCAGTCCATCTGTGGATTCCTAGTGCCCCGTCCATGGTGATTACTTTGTAAAAGCTGTTAGTGAATTATTTCTCTACAAATAGTTCCTTCCGTGTGTGTTTGTTTCTCAGTTTATACATTACTTTTCCCGATTCTTGCCATTGTGCTGTGGTGAGAAGAGTTCAGGGAAGAGGGGTCAAAATTGATGTATCCCTTGATGGGGTCCCTTCCTATTCCCTTGCCTCTCAGTTTCCCAGTTCTGTTTCTCTCGACTCTTGCTCTAAGTTTCCCAAAGGACAAAGGAACAGAGGTCAGTTCTGAGACCCCACACTGAGCTCTCGTCCTCTCCGCAGCTGGATGAGTTCTACATCGGGCAGATCCCGCTGAAGGAGGTGACTTTTGCAAGGCTCAACGACAACGTGCGGGAGACTTTCCTGAAGGATATGTGCCGGAAGTATGGCGAGGTGGAGGAGGTAGAGATCCTCCTTCACCCCCGCACTCGCAAGCACCTGGGCCTGGCCCGCGTGCTCTTCACCAGCACGCGGGGAGCCAAGGAGACGGTCAAGAACCTCCACCTCACCTCGGTCATGGGCAATATCATCCATGCGCAGCTCGACATCAAAGGTGAGGCTCCCCTGCCCGCCTTCGCGGTGGGGTGCCAGCGGAGACCGTACCCCCCAATGCCTGCTGCGGCCAGGCGGGCGATCAGATTCGCAATACTTCACCTGAGCCTCTTGGAGCCAGGTGGATTTCTGGAATTAGGATCTCACAGAGGTGTGTGGTACATAATGTTTTGTGTCATCTCCAGCAGGCTTGGGGAGCACGTGGCTATACTTGTAAGAAAATGGATGAAGGGTCACACTAGGTAGGATGAATGAAAACTAGTAAGTAGCCTCAGCTCAGCTCAGCTTGTGACACTGAATTCCCCAAAATACTGGGTGTTGAGGTTTTGGGGTTTTGAAATTTTGGATTGAGAATTAGGGACCTGTTGTATAGGTGAGTGAGGGAAGAACTCTCGGCTTCGGTGTCAGGGTAACAGGGAGGGTGGGGCTTTTGGCGAGCTGTAATGCAGTGCCAGCTAAAGGAGACAGTCCTTAGCTGGTATCAGCCAATTTGCAAGTGGGAATGAGGACTAATATTGCCAAATATTCCGGTTTTATAAAGCCAGAAGTCTAGATTTTCATGGTTTTAAAATGTTGGGTTCCCCCCCACCACCAAGAAAAAAAATTTGTTTTTTCAAGTGACTATGAGGCAAATAAAACAGCTGTGGGCTGGATTTAGCCCTGAGGCTGCCGTTAGGTTAAGTTTGTAGAATGAGAGCGTGATAGGACCTAGCACCAGACGACCTGGGCTTGAATTCCAGTTCTGCCTCTGACCAACTTTGTGACTTTGTGCAGCTCCATTTTCTTTAAGCCTCTAACGAAGGGGCACTGACGCTTTTCCCTCCCCGTGGTCATCCAGTATATTAACTCCTTCTGAGAAAACGAAGTGTCATACTCCATGTTGTTTGTAGTAGTTGTCAGGTGGAGGTGAGGTGGAAGGTCCCAGAGATAGAGACAGAAGGTAGAAGAGTTGAAATCCCCAAACTTGATATTTACCTTGACACCTGAGGACGACGTGAGAAGACCAAATCCGGAAGGAGTTGTCGCTTCCATCTGACCCTGTGGGTCCCCATGTTTCTTCCTCCAGGACAACAGCGCATGAAGTACTATGAGCTGATAGTCAATGGCTCCTACACCCCTCAGACGGTGCCCACAGGGGGCAAGGCCCTGAGTGAGAAGTTCCAGGGTTCCAGTGCAGCCGCCGAGACGGTGAGAAGCCTGTGGGGCCATAGCTCTCACCATGTGAGCAGCTGCTTGAGTGCCACGCCCGGCCTTCGGGAGGTTCTGCAAGTATTGGAAGAGCCAAGAAAAGATGCCTCGATGCTTTCAAAAGACAGGGAACTGGGGTTCTTGGTTTGGAGAAAGGTAAGTTGTTCAATGGCACTTACTGTTCCTTTCTGCGTGCTCCATTCTCCCCTGCAGACCGAATCCCGCCGCCGGTCCTCCTCCGACACGGCTGCCTACCCGGCAGGCACCGCTGGGGTGGGCACGCCTGGCAACGGCACCCCTTGCTCCCAGGACACAAGCTTTTCCAGCAGCCGGCAAGACACCCCATCTTCCTTTGGCCAGTTCACCCCTCAGTCCTCCCAAGGAACCCCGTACACGTCTCGGGGCAGTACCCCCTACTCTCAGGACTCTGCCTACTCCAGCAGGTACAGACTTCATACCCTCTGGGAACCCCAGGTTCTGGGAGCTGCCGCTGCGAAGAAGAAACCCAGAGTCCCGAAGAAGGAGTTGGGAATAACTTGTCCTAGTTTCTCTTAGATCCAGCCGTTCTCAGGGCGCGTGCTGGCTGAGTGTCAGCAGCGAGTGTGTCTCTGGGGGCTGCGGAGGGGCTCTGGGTGCTGAGGCCGACCCTGGGCTTCGCCACAGCCCCGCCAGCCGCACTGACGCCCTGCCCTTCCCTGCAGCGCCACGTCGGCCTCCTTCAAGCCCCGACGGGCAGAGAACAGCTACCAGGACTCCTTTTCCCGCCGCCACTTCTCTGCGTCTTCGGCGCCCACAACCACCTCTGCCGCCGTCTCTGTCACCACTGCAGCCACCGCCACCTCCTCCACCGCCTCCTCCTCCCTGTCCTCGTCCTCCTCCTCCTCCTCCTCTTCCTCGTCCTCTCATTTTCGTGGTTCGGACTCAAACTACCCAGCATATTACGAAAGCTGGAACCGCTACCAGCGCCATCCTTCTTTCCCACCCCGCCGGGCAACTCGGGAGGAGCCCCCTGGGGCACCTTTTGCTGAAAATACCACCGAACGCTTTCCACCTGCCTACACCTCCTACCTGCCCCCGGAGCCCAGCCGGCCCGCCGACCAGGACTACCGGCCACCGACCTCAGAGGCTCCGCCCCCGGAGCCTCCCGAACCTGGTGGAGGCAGCGGCGCTGGGGGGCTCAGCCCCGAGAGAGAAGAAGCTCGGACCTCCCCCCGCCCAGCCTCACCTGCCCGTTCCGGCTCCCCAGCCCCAGAGACCACCAATGAGAGTGTGCCCTTCGCTCAGCACAGCAGCCTGGATTCCCGCATTGAGATGTTGCTGAAGGAGCAGCGCTCCAAGTTTTCTTTCCTGGCTTCTGACACAGAGGAAGAGGAAGAAAACAGCACCACGGGCCCTGGGGCCAGAGACACAGGGATGGAGGTGCCGGCGGGGCCAAGTCACGGGCCCTGCACCCCCCCTCCAGCCCCAGCCAGCTTTGAGGACGTGGTCCCTACAGGGAGTGGGGAACCAGTGGCTGGCCGGGAGTCCCCCAAGGCCAATGGGCAGAGCCAGGTGAGGTGCCCGGGGTCAGGGAGGTGGAGTCGGGCCCAGGGGAGCAGGGAGGGCACTGGCAAGAAAGCAGGGATTTGCGGGAAAGCCCAGGGTATGGCAGAAGCTTCCTGTGACCCTCCTCTGCGCCCCGCAGGCTTCTCCATGCTCTTCTGGAGAGGACATGGAGATCTCCGATGACGACAGGGGCGGCTCACCCCCTCCGGCCCCAACACCCCCCCAGCAGCCTCCGCCCCCGCCCCCTCCGCCCCCTCCCCCACCCCCCTACCTGGCTTCCCTTCCCCTTGGTTACCCTCCCCACCAGCCTGCCTACCTCCTCCCGCCCCGACCTGAGGGACCGCCGCCCCCTGAGTACCCGCCGCCTCCGCCGCCACCCCCCCACATCTATGATTTTGTGAACTCCCTGGAGCTCATGGACCGACTTGGGGCGCAGTGGGGAGGGATGCCCATGTCCTTCCAGATGCAGACCCAGATGCTGACTCGGCTGCACCAGCTGCGGCAGGGCAAGGGACTGGCTGCAGCCTCGACGGGCCCCCCTGGCGGGGCCTTTGGGGAAGCCTTCCTCCCGTTCCCGCCACCCCAAGAGGCGGCCTACGGCTTACCCTACGCCCTGTACACACAAGGGCAAGAAGGCCGCGGGGCCTACTCCCGGGAGGCGTACCACCTGCCTTTGCCCATGGCCACCGAGCCTCTGCCCTCGTCCTCAGTCTCAGGAGAGGAGGCCCGGCTGCCTCCCAGGGAGGAAGCCGAGCTGGCAGAGGGCAAGGCCCTGCCGTCGGCCGGCACCGTGGGCCGCGTGCTGGCCACCCTGGTCCAGGAGATGAAGAGCATAATGCAGCGAGATCTCAACCGCAAGATGGTGGAGAACGTGGCCTTCGGAGCATTCGACCAGTGGTGGGAGAGCAAGGAGGAAAAGGCCAAGGTGAGGGCCAGGGCCTGCCCTGGGGAAGCTGGGGCTCCACTGGGGGAAACAGACCTCAGGTTTTTCGGAGACACCGCTCAGAATAGAGAAAGGGACGGACAGTGAGGGCACGTGGACAGACACAGGGCACGTGGGGGACACCAGGTGGGCAGCGTCGCTGGGGGCGCACAGCACCGCAGAAGAGCACGAGCCCGAAGAGCTTTGTCCCGGCTCTGCTGCCTGCTTGTGGTGGGCGAGGCCCTTCGGTATCTGTCTCTGGGCTTTAATCTGCAGCGTCTCCGTCTGTAGAGTGGGGAGGCTAGGAGCTATGTCTTCAGGGTCCTGGCCTGTAAGCTCGCAGACCTGTGAGGAAATGCCTGTCCAGGGGCTGGTGTAGCAGAGGGACGGCGGGCGCCAGGCAAATAGATGAGCCAGGAGGCGTGTTCTGTGCACCGGGGGCCTGGGTGTAGTTCTGGCAGGAGGCAGGAGGGGGCGCCAGGGATCCGGGCTCAGTCCCCTCGTGCCCACAGCCATTCCAGAATGCAGCCAAACAGCAAGCCAAGGAGGAAGATAAAGAGAAGACGAAGCTGAAGGAGCCAGGCCTGCTGTCCCTTGTAGACTGGGCAAAGAGCGGGGGGACCACCGGCGTGGAGGCCTTCGCCTTTGGGACAGGCCTGCGAGGGGCCCTGCGGCTGCCGTCCTTCAAGGTGCCCAGAGCTGGGGTCTCACCCAGTGGGGAGGGGTGGCTGGGAACCCGGAGTGTCTGAGCTCTAAGCGGGCCTCGTCTCTTCCCGTCTGTCAGGTGAAGCGAAAAGAGCCTTCAGAAATTTCGGAGGCCAGTGAGGAAAAGAGGCCCCGACCTTCCACCCCAGCTGAGGAGGATGAAGATGGTGAGTGGGAGGTCAGGTAGAAGGAGAGAGGCAAAGGCTGCTGCGAGTCCCAGAGGAAAGCGGAGGCGGGTGAAGGGGTGCGGTCTCCCAGGCCAGGGCGCAGTGGAGATGGGGAGGCAGGCTTGTAAGAAGCAGCTCTGAGGGCTGAGAAGCTTCAGGCGGGTTACTCCTGGGGTTTTAGTTACGGTTCTTACTCTGCTATGCTGAGTCAAGTTTTCTGTTTCAATTTCCTACTATAAAACAGAAATGCTAATTGCAGCATCTAAAGTCACAAGATAGGGGGGCTAGGTCATCTCCCCACATTTGCTGCCTAACGCTTAAGCCCTTCTGGAACCTCCTTACCCGTGGGCCTCAGCCCGAGCCGCCAATTGACAGCGTCTGTGGCTGGGCCACTCCCTTGTCGGCACGTCTGCCTGCGAACCTTGGGCCTTAGTAGTTTCTTCCTGGACCAGGCCTAGTCAGTCCGCTGCCCAGAAAACAGTGAAAGGCAAAACGAGTGTGATGCGTTTAAAACCATATCAGATGTTAATTAGCCTCTGAGGTCCTTGTGCTTCTCTGCTGAGCTTCAACTTCTTGGCTATAAATTGTCTGTGGGACGGTCGGGAAGGTCAGTGTACGCGAAGCCCGTCCCGCAAGGTCGGGAAGCGGTGGTGTCACTGCTCATGTCATGGCCCTAACTGCTACTCCCGGTACCTAGATCCTGAGCGGGAGAAGGAGGCTGGAGAGCCGGGGCGGCCGGGGACCAAACCCCCAAAGCGAGACGAAGAGCGGAGCAAGGCCCAGGGCAAACAGCGCAAGGCCTTCGCTCTGGACAGTGAGGGAGAGGAGGCGTCCCAGGAGTCCTCCTCGGAGAAGGTACGAGCCGGCACCCGGCCTGCAGGGCCCGCCTCCTTCCTGGGCGCTGGGGCCCAGGCAGCTCTGTCCTCTGGAGGACCAGCGGCCCCTTCCTGTGAGTGCCTGTTTGTCCCTTTCCTTAAGGATGAGGATGAGGATGAGGAAGACGAGGAAGATGAAGAGCATGAGGAAGCCATGGATGCTGCGAAGAAAGCGACGGAGGCATCGGATGGTGAGCAGAGCTGGAGGCGGCAGGATCCCAGCCTGGGGGAAAGGAGCGCCCTCCCCGGGCAGCCCCTTCCTGACCCACAGAACCTTCCTGCTCGCTTACGGCCACCTGTGTCCTCCCGCAAATCAACTTTGTAGTCCTGCCATTTGGAAGCCTGGGCCCATTGTAAACAGTAGCCCAGGACCCGGAGTGCTCCCTTCTCTCTGCTCTGCTGCCAATGCAGCACCCGCTAAGGCAGCCCGGCAGAGCCTGATCCTTTGCTGAGCAGTCGGGACACGGGGTGCCTCTCCTGCTGTCCCCGATGCCACCAGACTGTGCCTTTCCATCTGGAAGCTGTGAGCTGTCTCTAAGGCTCAGCCACCAAGCCGTGCCTCCCTCTTCCCTTCCCTGCGGCTGCCGTCCGCAGGCACAATTTCTCTTCCTCAGCGACACCTGTCTGCCCCTCCACACTCACTGGTGCTCGCGTCCATGGTGTCTTTTCACGCGTTTGTGCAGATCTATGTCGTGAGCCCTGCTCTGTACCAGGCACTGTTGTAGGTGGTGGGGACATATCAGTGACCACGACAGATGTGGGTCCTGCTTTTGTGGAGCTTGTGACCAGTGGTGGGGAGGAGGAGACTTGGCAAACAAGTGACCAAATGGTAGCTAGCGTTTGTGGCACAAATAAGTGCTTGGAGGAAGGTAACGTAGGTTAGTGAGGTAGTGACACGGTGGGGGCTGGGGAAAGAGCAGCTGTTTCATGTCAGATGGTGGAAGAAGGTGCCGTGTCCGCAGAGGCCAGAACGGTGAGAATGGTGACTTGAGACCCGCCGCAGTGAAGCACAGGACAGGTCGTCTGTGTATGGGGGTGTGTGTGCAGGCCCCGCACGTCCGCGGGGCCACCGCCTCGTGTCAGTCAGTCCTGCCACCTCCATTTCTGAAGTGTTACCTGCTCCTCGTTTCCTGCTGCCCTGCCTTTCTCACTCGGAGGCTGCAGGAGTGTCCACAGGATTCCCTGTCTGTTTCCATCCTTCCCCCATGTCCTAGCCCATCTTCCAGCCTGCTCATGGGATTACCATTTCGGATCCTGTTTCTTCCTCCGCTGCGTTTTCCTGGCTGCCCGTGTCCCACAGGCGATTCCTCAGCCTGACGCTTCAGGCCCTTGAGGCTCTGGCCCCTGCGTTCCCTGTTCAGCTCCATCTTGTCCCCCAGACCCCTGCCTGGCTGCCCCCGCCTTCTACTCCAACTTACCCACTTATGTTTCTTGAAGGCTGCAGAACTCTTAGTTTCTTAGAGCCCTTCCAATGTGTTATCATCTAGAGGCACAGCTTGTGCTGTTTCCTGAGCTTGTCCTACCTCGGAGCCCTTTTTCAGTCTGTCGTCCAGGCACTTTGGGAAAAGCTCCCATCGTCGGCAGGCTGCTCGCCAGTCTCCAGCACCCCATCTTCTCTTGACCTTTGACATCCTGCTTAGCCCCCATGTCCATTCTCATCGTCGTCCTCACCTTCAGTATCCCCATCACAGGAACGCCTCCCCTGAGCTGGCCGTGCAGGCAGGATCCCGGCCCCCCACCCTTCCCACTGGGGTTTATCCCCCTGCGGGCGGGACTGGCCCACCTGGCACAAGCTGACACACTCTCGTGGGGGAGTCAGCGAGCGACCCGTGCGGGGCCCAGGGAGGGTCTTCCCCCCTCGCCTGACTGCCCCTTCTGGCTTTGCAGGCGAGGACGAGGACAGCGGCTCGTCCTCCAAATGTTCTCTGTATGCCGACTCAGATGGGGACGACGACAGCGCCTTGGACTCCGAGAGTGGCAGCTCGTCCAGCTCCTCATCCTCCTCCTCGGCGTCCTCGGCGTCATCTGAATCCTCTTCTGAAGAGGAGGAGGAAGAAGAGCCGCCAGCAGCCATCCCCTCGGCATCCCCGCCCCCCAGAGACATCCCTGCGCCCCTGCCAGCCCCAGTGGAGGAGCCCAGGCCAGAGCAGGTGGGGGGCTCCCCCGTCACGCTGCTGCCCGAGCAGGAGAGGTCTCCAGCAAGGCCTACAGGTAGGTGGCGCGGAGCTGGCTTTACAAGGGTGTGTGTGTGTGTCCATGAGTCCATGACAGTGTTGGGGTTGGCGTTTATCAGCCGTGCGTACGTGTATGGTTTTGCTGGACAACATACAAAGTTCGGCAGAAGTCACTGTCCTGTCACTTGTCCCTGGAGGATGCTTACTGCCCAACACACTCCAGCTGTGTGGCCGTAAGTGGCTTCAGAGCCAGACCAGGCACTTGGCTACTGAAGTAAAGCAGAGTGGTTTCTTCCCAAGTAAGTTAATTTTTGCGGGAAACGAGTAAACTCGTCATATCGCCTCTAGTTGGAACCGGCAAAAATTTTGCAAAGTAAATAAATAGAGACCTCTTTTTAAACTAAAACACTGAAAGTTTCATAGAAAAATATCAAATAGATCGAAAGATATGAATATTTTACGGAAAGTCTAATTTTGGCGAGAAAATGTCAAAAAAGCCCCGCGTTACGACGCGATTTGGCGGGAAACTGCCCGCTTACAAAGTGTTAAGGAAAAAACTCCCAACCCAACCAGTTCCTCCTATGCTTTTTTTAAATCCTATTCCTTAATGTGTAGTATATACTTGCATGTGATTAAATGGACAGATTGGTAGAAAACAACTACCAAAAACGTTAACTCAGAACTTAATTCTATCTCAGCCTTCCTTTGTGGATTTACACATTCAAATGTTACTTTCTAGCACACACGCGTAATTTATCCTGTTGCGCAAACTGTGTGTGTTCAGGCAACCGCTGTTTATTCACTGAGTACGTAGCGTAGGGGAGAGCCTGTGATGGTGTACGCACAACCCGTCTGGCCCTCGTGCAGCTTATGGTCTGTAGGGAGAGAGACAGTTGAGTAATGAAAGCTAAGAATCTGATTTCCAGCTGTGATAAGCACCATGAAAGAACAGGATACTCTGAGAAGCTGAGCACATCTGCGATCTGTGGGGACGTCACGCCTGTGAGGACGTCCTTCCTGCTGAAGCCTCACAGGGCTGGGAAATCCTGCCAATCCCACAGGAGGGTGTGATGAACGTGTGCCAGGGCCTGAAGGCATGGAAGCGGCGTGTAGGAAGGCAGGAGAGGAAGCGAACCTGGAGGGTTGAAAGGAGGGGGTTGGGGTGAGCGGGGAAGCAGGGCTGGCCCGGGCAGTGCAGAATGAGAGGCCACGTGAGGAGTTTACTCGTCGCCTGAAGGCAGTGGAGTGCCATCGGAGGAGCGACAGGCTTACATTTGTGTTTGGAAAGATGGAATGCGGAGAGAACGTGGGAAGGGCCGGAGTTGGTGCAGGAAGGTTGAGGCCATTGCCGTAAGTAGGCGGGCAGTCGGGGCGCTGTGGGGCAGGGTGGTCTGGGGGGTGAGGAGCTGTGCACACCTGCCGAGAGATGCCCGGTCCTCAGAGATCTCCAGCACGTGACTGAGACTCTGCAGTCTGAGAGGCAGTGACCACATGAGGGGACCACACACTGGGCGGTCTGTGCTGGGCGCTCTGTCTGGGTTCAGACCCCTGGAGAGGAGGCGTGGAGGCTCATTCACCCCACGGTGCCCGCCGGCCTCAGACACTCTCGGTAGCAGAAGAGCCGGTGGCGTCATTGGTCAGAGGTTATCAGTATGGTACCTCTTTCTCATTAGGGTGGGAAGAAAGTGCGGGACGTGGTCGGATTTGCAGTTCAGAAAGATGGGTCTGGCAAGAGGCTGAGGGATTTGGAAGCTGTGAGGAAAGTGGTCGGGCAGGAAGCCCACGAGAAGGTTTGAGGGGGTGCAGGTGAGTGAAGGGCGTGGACTAAAGCGGGGTGGTTACGAGGTGTGGGAAGTAGAAGTGGGGTGAGGACCTGAGAGAAATGTAGGAGACAGAGCCACTTGGTTAAACTTAACAGGACAGGAAGCTCAGGGAGAACCCGAGTTAGGAGGGAAGCCGGTACGTTTCGTTGGGCTTGCGTTTGTCATGCCTCTGGGCCGCCAGGTAGAAATCCACCAGTTGAGTAACAGGTAGTTGAAGCAATAGATCTGAAGCCCTGGGAATGAGGCCGATACTTGAGAGCAGTGACAGTGTGGGTGTGAGTGTGCTTGTCTAGCCTAGGAGGATGTATGAAACGAGAGAAAGGGCCAGAGCCCTGCAGTCTTCCAGGAGGCAGGTGGGCAAACAGAGCCCGAGGGACTGAAAAGGAGTGATCAGCGAGGTGGGAAGGAAAGCAGACAGCTCGAGTCTCAGGAGGAGGGAGCGGTTTGTATCAGCAGACGGCAGGGGAGGGTGTACGATAGGAAACGTGTCTGTTGGATTTGGCAGTTAGGTCACTGGTGACCTTATCAGTTTCAGTGGAGTGGGTCAGACTGAAGCCAAGTTATGGGGTGTGAAGGAGTGAGGACAGGCCCTGGCCTATCTTCTGGACTGTAATGTTGGGAAAGAAGAGATGGAGTTGGGGGGTGTAATTAATGACACTCATTGACATTTATTGAGTATCTTGAGTACCAGGCTCCAGACCTGCACTTTCCCTTTCTCGTTCAAGCCTCACCACATCCTTCTTACTCCCATTTTACAGGAGAGGACGTCGAGGTTTAGGGAACTACTTGAGGTTACCCAGCTGTGATTGGAGGCAGCGCAGAAAGAATGCGGGGCGGATGGGGGAGGGGTAGCTTCTCAAAGGAGGTGAGACTTAGTGTGTTCCCGAGCCGGTAGAGGAACCAGGAGAGAGGCGTACCTGCTGGGTTAGCACACCTGGGGACGTAGACACACGTGGGGGCTCGTGCCTCAAGGCCTCCTTTTCACTCTGCCGCAGAAAAGTAGGAAGTTTTCTGAGCCTTAGGGTGAAGTAGGAGCTTTGGAAAGTGAGGCGAGTGAGGATGAAAGCTGGCTGGGTTTGCCAGAGAATCAGAAGCCCTCCTGATGGTGGAGGATGGGGTAAAGGAGGGGAGGTGGCAGGGATTGGGGGGTCTGCAGGGTGGAAAGTGCTGCGAGAGGGCAAAGTGAGGGTGCCTGCAGCCTGGGCACAAGAAAGATAGAAAGAAGCGCATCTGGGAGGAGGGTGATGAGCTGGAGAGCGGTGAGAGCATGGGAAATTGCAAGGGTGCCCTGGGGTGAGCTGAAAGGACCTGGGAAACTGTGGTGAGAGGGTCAGGGTCCAAGGGGGGACTGTGCTCTGGGTGACAAGGTCAGGTGTGTGACTGGTGAAGGGTAGCAGGATGAAAGAGGTTACTGGACATGTGAAATCGGGTAAATGGGGGACATCAGAGTCCCGAAGGCAGATGGCAAAGGTGGGCGACGAGAGGACGATTAAAGCAGGTCCCTTGGCTTTTAGAGAATGAGAGGGAAATCCCAGTTACCACAAATGCGACCAGATAGGGGGCTGTGTGGCCTGAATGGCAGGAGCCTGGGGGAGGGGGCTTTGGTGGAACCCAAAGACGGGACCTGGTGTCTCTAGGACTTGCTTTTTTCTGTCTTCTGATCGGGTTTTTCTCTTCTCCTGCGAATGGGCTTCCTCTGCTGTCTGTTCCATAAGAGGTGTTCGCCCTCAGACAGACGTCCTGTCCTAGATCCTCCTTCTCAGGAAGGCTCTGGTTCGGCTTACTAGGGTCAGGTAGCCGTCAGGTAATGAGGGTCGGGGGGCAGAGAGCAGGGCAGGTCCTACAGTAGAAACAGTGGCTTCTGGGAGTTGTGTATGCTGGGAAGCTATCCTGAAAGTTGTCTCCCTAAAGGGAAGGTGTCCTTTAGGGCAGGGAATGTTGTGTGAAGACGCTGAGCCTGGATTGGCATTTGTTCTCCTCAAGAGCCAGGCTTCCAGAGGGCATAGGGCACCAGGCTGGGAGGATGGGTCAGAGGGGAGGCTGCCCCAAAACTCTGGGAGAATTGGTGAGAGGACTCCCAGACCCTGGAGAGCCTGGGCCGAGCTCCTGGAACCTCGCTGGCCTCACAGTGGACCCCAGAGGGCCTCAGGCCGTGGGACGCGCAGCCGAGGACCTTGCTCAGGATGCTGGACGGGGGCACAGGCAGTGGACACGTGATGACCGCCTGCTCGACTGGGCCTGGTGCAGGTGTCGTCCAGCTCTGAGCGGCAGAGGCAGCTGTGAAACCCCTGAGGCCCAGTGCGGGAGGCCAGAGCATGGACTGAGCTCGGGCTGCCCAGGGCACACCTTGTTCTGCCATTTGCTAGCTGTGTGGCCTTGAGCAGGTCACTAACCTCTCTCTGCCTCAGTTTCCTTGTTTGTCAGATAGGATTAATACTAGTCCCCGTCTCCTAGGGTTGCTGGGAGAATTAGATGAGTAGTTAACACATGTACAGGTGTGCATTAGTGCTTGGCGTCCAATACCAGCTATTAACCTGCTGCAGCCAACTTGAAGACGGGCAGTTGAGAGCCACCAACCAGCCTGCTGGTTCTGAGGGAAGATATTACCGACATCTGAGGAAGTTGGGAGCTTTCACAGAAGAGGCGGCATTAAGCTGGGTCTAAAAGCTGCATGTCATCTTTGCCGATGGGCAGGGGGGGAGGCATTCCAAACCAAGGGAACCACGTACCCATAAGCAAAGCGCCAGGACCCTAAAAGGCCATGTGGGTTTGGGTGGCTAAAACCTAGGGTGAGCGGGTGAGGCGTAGACTGGCCTCACGGGGATTGTCTGACGGTTCAGGTCTGCAGGGCAGGGTCTGCCCGCTCCAGGGGAAGGGCTTTCCACCTGCAGCAGATTTGGAGGGTCCCGACAGAGGGAGGGTGCACTCCCCGTCCTGGGGGCGGCAGCTGGGGACTGATGGATGGCAGGGCCTACTCAGACAGGCCGGGTACCCCCCCAGCCCAGCCTCATCTTTGGGGTGTCAGCTGCCTTTCAGCTTCTTTAGGGGAGACTCCTGACACCCTCCCCACTTGAGCAGACCCCAGTGCCATTTGGGAGGCAGTGGGGAGGAGGCAAATTTTATAATATATTTTAATACAAAGATTCAGCTTTTTACATTGGATCTCTTTCACCTCACTAAATAGAATGTTGTTTGTGGTTGAAATAATGGATACTTTAGTTCAGATGTGGCTGTTGCACCCTCACTGTAAATGCTGCCAGCAAAAGTATCTCCGTCTTGACACCTACTTGGTGGATATAGTTCTCGAGGCCGAGGGTTTGTTTCCTTTGAGCCCCCCCCCCACTTCCCCCTCCCCCTTTGGGGCTGTAATTTGTTTCGTGTAATTGTTGGACTTCGAAGTATCTGCTCAGTGTTTTTTCCATACCTGACACGAAGTTGGTGCTCAGTAATGTGGAATGTATGAACACGCAGGTGCAAACCCCTCCTGTGAAGGGGACCACAGCGCTGAAGACACTGCAGGTGTGACGGGCAGGAGTGTTTCAGGGACAGAGGACAGAATGAGTGCAGCCCCTCCAGTGCAGAGGCAGCTGGGGTGTTGTGGACGCCCCCGGGAGGCTGGTCAGTCTGACGATGGTGGGCCAAGAAGCTGACGCTCTCCCTTTCCCTGTGCTGCTTCCTTCCCCAGGTTCTGCAGAGGAGCCAGCCCCCCGAGTGGCGCAGCCCCCGCCAGAGCCACCAGCTGAGCCTCCCACCCCTGCCCCCCGCCCTCATGAGCGCCCCTCCTCTCCTATCCCCCTCTTGCCCCCACCTAAGAAACGCCGGAAAACCGTGTCCTTCTGTGCCGTGGAGGAGGCACCAGCCCCAGAGCCTTCCCCGGCGGCCCCGCTGCACGTCCGATCTCCTGGCCCCAGCTCCCGCAAAGTCCCCCGCGGCGTGGAGCGGACCATTCGCAATTTGCCCCTGGACCACGCATCTCTGGTCAAGAGTTGGCCCGAGGAGGTGTCCCGAGGAGGTCGGAGCCGGGCTGTCGGCCGAGGACGCTCCACTGAGGAAGAGGAGGCTGAGTCGGGGACAGAGGTGGACCTGGCAGTGCTGGCAGACCTGGCTCTGACCCCAGCCCGGCGCAGGCTGGCCGCCCTGCCTGCTGGCGACGACTCCGAGGCCACAGAGACGTCGGACGAGGCCGACCGCCTGGGCCCGCTGCTCAGCCACATCCTGCTGGAGCACAACTACGCTCTGGCCGTCAAGCCCCCGCCGTCCACGCCGGCCCCCCGGCCCCCGGAGCCTGCCCCCGCCCCTGCCGCCCTGTTCAGCTCCCCAGCGGATGAGGTCCTGGAGGCCCCGGAGGTGGTGGTGACCGAGGCAGAGGAGCCAAAGCCGCCGCAGCGAGAGCAGGGGCCGGGCGCGGAGGAGGAAGGCTCCGAGTCGTCCGAGAGCAGCAGCAGCGGCAGCAGCAGCAGCAGCAGCGACGGGGCCATTCGGCGGCGCAGCCTCCGCTCGCACACGCGCCGGCGCCGCCCGGCCCCGCCCCCAGCCCCCCCTTCCGCTTTCGAGGCTCGCAGCGAGTTTGAGCAGATGACCATCCTGTATGACATTTGGAACTCGGGCCTGGACCTGGAGGACATGGGCTACCTGCGGCTCACCTATGAGCAGCTGCTGCAGCAGACGAGCGGGGCGGACTGGCTCAACGACACCCACTGGGTCCACCACACCAATATCCTGAGTCCTGGTGCTGGCCACCTCGGGGACACGCCCCGAGTGGGGTGGGGCCGCCTTCCCGAGGCACTGGGAGTGTCGCCCTCCCTGTCCACTTTTCTGCCATCTTCCGGCCTCCTGGCTTTCTCCTCTGCATGGTGTTTCTCCTCTGGCCACCAAGCCACCCTTCTCTCTGCCTCCTGCCTCTTTTCCACCTCCCAAAGTTTTTCTGGCAGAAAAGGTCTCTAAGACTCCTTTCTCTTCATCCTCTGTCCTCCTCACACCATATGCTCAGGCCCTCCCGCGAAGGTCAGCCTTGGGCTGGGCCTAGGGGGACGGGAGTGGGGTTGCAGGGATCTGGCCGGCAGGAACCCGTTGTCTTCCTTAACGCATCCTGCACTCACCAACCTGAGCGCTCCCAGACGCCGGCGGCGGCCCCAGGACGGGCCCCGGGAGCACCAGACGGGCTCGGCCCGCAGCGAAGGCTACTACCCCATCAGCAAGAAGGAAAAGGACCGGTACCTGGACGTGTGCCCCGTCTCAGCCCGGCAGCTGGAAGGGGCGGACACTCAGGTGAGGCCCTGCCCTGGCACGGGCCCCGCGGGCATGCTCCCCTGTCCCAGGGGTCTGTCGTCACCTGCCCCTTGCTGTCCCGCTTCTCACAGGGGACTAACCGGGTGCTCTCCGAGCGCCGGTCTGAGCAGCGGCGGCTGCTGAGTGCCATCGGCACTTCTGCCATCGTGGACAGCGACCTGCTGAAGCTGAACCAGCTCAAGGTGCGCCCGGAGCTGGGGAGGGGCAGTGTCCCCCGTGGGGTCCCCTAGGGGTGGGGGTGGGCCCGGAAGCCAGAACGCGCTCCTGGCCTGGAGGGCTGCAGGGACAGCCAGGAGGCTGCATGAGGGAGGCCTCCAGCAGCCTGTCTTTTGCCTGTAGTTCCGGAAGAAGAAGCTCCGATTCGGCCGGAGCCGGATCCACGAGTGGGGCCTGTTTGCCATGGAACCCATTGCAGCAGATGAGATGGTCATCGAGTATGTGGGTCAGAACATCCGCCAGGTGAGGCCCCAAGCCCAGGTCAGGTCTGATGGCAGCGTGGGGTGCCGACCTGAAGCCCCCCACCTCTGCACAGAGCCCCCCAGACCTTCCAAGAATTAGCCAGTGCAGCCAGCGTCCTGTTTTCCTTCCCTTCCCTCCTTCCCTTCCTCCTCCTCCTCCCTCCTTCCCTCACCCCCTCCCCCTCCCGCCCTGCGCCCTCCCTATGGGTAATGGGTCCTAGAAAAGTAGTCAACTAGATGGAAAGACCCAGCAAGAAACAAGACTAATATTGTATCTGCCTTTAAGGACCTCAGTTCAGTGGGGAAGACAGGTATTGAACAGGCAACTCCAGTAAAGAATGGCGTTTGTTTAATACAGAAGGGAAGCGCAGAGAGGCCAGGGCGTTTGAGCAGTGATGTGTGTACCAGGAGCTTCAGGCCCAGGTGGGGGTGGGGGCGCAGCACGTACCAGGGCCTGCAGGCAGCGTGTCCGGAGGGTGCAGAGGCGAGTTGGGAAGCTGCAGGCCAGTGGCTGCAGCGTACAACTTGGGTGGCCGGTGGCCGCCAGACTCCCCAGAGCTTACGAACCATGTCAGGTTCGGACCGATGGTTAGAATAGTGCAGAGCATTAAGCGTGAAGAGGGGACTTTGGGGGTCATCAGCTCCCTCCAGCGAAGAGAGAACTAGACTGAGACTAGTGGGGAGTGGGGGGCTGTTGTAGAGACCAGCCAAAGGCGGGATACCTGCGCCAGGCAGTGGCAGCCGAAGGAGCTGGCAGGAGCAGGCCAGGCCACAAGTTTGCTCTGGAGAGTGAGGGCGGGGCTGGAGCCGCGCCAGAGTCGGGAATGAGGAGAACTCCAGATGTGCTGGCAAGTTGGGCTCCCGTCGGAACACGTGAAGTGCCAGTGCCCGGGGGACCTCTAGAGGGTGACACCCAGCAGGCCCTGAGGTGGACTGGGGCTGGGGCTGGACGATTGGGGGAGCCCCCAGCACTTAGCTGGCAATTGAAGCCCTGAGCAAGAGACCCCCTGTGGGGAGAGTGCAGGGGGCTGTGCCCCACTTTCTAGGGAAGAGTTATTCCTTGTCACTAAGAATGTGACAGGCCAGTGGGTCCTGGGAGAAGGCGAGTCGCGTTTGGTCCATGAAACGGCCACTGTCATTTCGGGAACTGCCCCAGCCCCACGGCACACTGGGGGCTCTACTGGGGGCCAGTGGCTGCTTCTGCCCAGTGACCAGTGTGGACTCCCCCGCCTGGGGTCCTCCGAGTGACTTAAATAGCAGCTGAAGGGACAGTGGGGTGGCTGTAGGAGGGACGCAACGTTGGGGTGTCCACGCCTGGGCTGAGTGGGAGCCAGAGGAGACCTGCAGTGGCCCCAGGGGGTCATGGAGATTATCCAGACTCCCATCACAGGGCTGGGGGATCCACTGGTCTGGCAGGAAGCTGGGGGGCGGCTCCCTGACTTGGCACCCCCCCTACCAGATGGTGGCTGACATGCGGGAGAAGCGCTATGCACAGGAGGGCATTGGCAGCAGCTACCTGTTCCGGGTGGACCACGACACCATCATCGACGCCACCAAGTGTGGCAACCTGGCGAGGTTCATCAATCACTGCTGCACGGTGTGTGGGGGGCGGGGCCAGCGGGCGGGCCGGGGCGGGGCAGTGGGCGGGGCGCAGCTCACTCTGCCTTCCCACCCCCGCAGCCCAACTGCTATGCCAAGGTGATCACCATTGAGGCCCAGAAGAAGATCGTGATTTATTCCAAGCAGCCCATCGGCGTGGATGAGGAGATCACCTACGATTACAAGTTCCCGCTGGAGGACAACAAGATCCCATGTCTGTGTGGCACCGAGAGCTGCCGCGGTTCCCTCAACTGAGGTGGGCCAACTGGCGCCCGCACCCTTATTTATTCCCCTTGGTGCCCTGAGCTCCCAGCCCCCTAGCCTTAGTGGGCTCAAGAGGGCCCACATGCCCCCAACTCTGAATATGGAGCGGGGAGCCCTGAGCCTTGCAAGGGAGCCTCAGCCCCTTGAGGCAACTTGTGCCTCCCCTGTCACTCCTCACCCACCCCCTAATTTTTTTTCTTTGCGGAGAAGAAGCTGTAAATGTTTTGTAGCTGCCAGCAGCTGTTTCCTGTGGAAACCTGGGGTGCCAGCCTGTACAGATCCTGTCCTTGGGGGATGCACACCCCCCTCGCTTTGTGTTAATGGGGCTCCCCCTTTGTGCCCTGCGTGCACCCCTCCCCAGTTTAGGGGTCTCGAGGGGCAGTGGCCATGTTCTCCCCTTGGGGGGGCCTGCGCCCCCCAGTCCTGGGGACTCTGTGCCTGGAACCCTGCCTCATCGTCTGTTCCTGCCAGGCCCCGTGGGTCACCCTCCCACCCTGGTGTCTGGAGGCTCGCAGAGCCAGGCCGGGTGGTGGAGGGGGCAGGCCCTTCCTGTTGGGCTGGATTGTACATATGTTAATAGCACAAACCCAATGCCACATTTTTATAATTGTGATTAAACTTTATTGTACAAAAGTGCTTGTTTGGTATATTTGGGGAAGAGTAGGGTGGGATTGGGGTTGAGGACAGAGGGTGGGACAAGTGAAGAGGGGAAGTGGATGGCCTGGAGTTGGGGTGAATAGAAAGGCTTTCGGGCCAGAGCCCAGACCTGCAGACTCAGCCACCACTGCTCTGAGCCACACCTGATCGGCTGGAACAGCCATCTAGAAATCCCCCACTGAGGCCAGCCAGAGCAGGCCAAGGTCAGGCCTCCCTCCCCTTCCCAGAACCACAGCTGTGGCTGAGCTGGCCCCTGGGAAATCCAGCAAGCCGGGAGGGCTGACGTCATGCAGTAAGAGTGAGGTCACCCTGCCTGCTCCATTCTGAAGCCGGAAACCCCGCAGCGCCCACCCAGCAGGTTTTGGCTTCCCCACCGCCCTTTCCCAAGTTCTTTGCTGGAACCAGATGCCAGGAAAAGCACAGAGTGGCCACCAGGGGGCGACCGGTAGCAAGCGTGGGGAACGAACGGGTGGAGGCTGGGCTGGGCTGTTCCTGGAATGGGCAGGAGGTAGGAGAAGCAAGCGGAAGGAAAGGACGGTGTGTTGCTGGCCGGCTGGCCCAGGACACGAGAGAAGCTAGCCCCTCTGGCGGCCAGTCTGGGCACCCTGGGACCGACGCTGCAGGTAGGCAGAGGTGATACCACGGGTCCCTTCCCCCAGTCCTGGCCCTGCCCACCTTCCTCCGCCCTCCCTTCCCAGCTCCCCTCCTCCCACCCTGTTTTTTGTCACAGAACCTCCCCCTCTACCTCAAACCCTGCATGCCAAGCCCTCACCTTTCTTATCTCAGTAACTGCCGTTGGCCGGGTCAGAGGGCAGACAGCCTGGCTGCTGCATCCACTAGGACCAGGCCTGGTCTGTCCACTTGGCCGGAGGCCCCTCTAAGGAGTAACAGGTGGGCTGCTGGTGCTGGGGCAGGTGGTGGCAGGTAGTGGCAAGCCACCCAGGTGAGCCAGGTTGTCTCTCCCCAGCAGGACATGGCCGACACTGCACAGGCCCAGGAGCTGGTGTACCTGGTCACAGGTGGCTGTGGCTTCCTGGGGGAGCATGTGGTTCGCATGCTCCTGCAGCGGGAACCCCGGCTGCATGAGCTGCGGGTCTTTGACCTGCACCTGGGGCCCTGGCTGGAGGAGCTGCAGACAGGTGACCGTGGTAGGCAGGGAGGGGGGAGGACGTGGACTCCCTTCACTGGCGGAAAAGATGCCTGTTCATGTTCCTCAGTGCATGTGGGAGGAGTGAGTCACACTGGGAACGTGTGCCTCCCAAGGGACTAGGCTGAACCAGCAGCTGGCGGTGGCCTCAGCTCTGACCCTGCCTCTGGCTCCCCCTGTCCCCTCCCAGGGCCAGTGCAGGTGACTGCCATCCAGGGGGATGTGACCCAGGCCCACGAGGTGGCAGCGGCTGTGGCTGGAGCCCACGTGGTCATCCACACAGCTGGGTTGGTGGACGTGTTTGGGAGGGCCAGTTCCGAGACCATTCATGAGGTGAACGTGCAGGGTGAGGGACTCTCCACCTGCTTTGAAAATGCACCTAACACTTCCTGGCACACACATGGCCTGATCTGGCCTGTCTGTGTCCCTCTACCCCCTTTGACCTTGACCTCTGTGATTCTCCTGTAACACTCTGTCTGTCCTGTGTGTACTTCCGCCCCTGTCACAGCAGGCCAGCCCTCTCAGGCCTGCTGCGGTTTTCCGTGGACCTGGGGAAGGAAGCCACGTGCCCTCATCCAGATTTGGGATGGGGGAGGGGAGGATGCGAGGGAGGCTTCAGTGTGGACACACACCCCGCACCTGCAGGCACACAGAACGTGATCGACGCTTGTGTGCAGACTGGAACCCAGTTCCTGGTCTACACGAGCAGCATGGAAGTGGTGGGGCCCAACATCAAAGGTCACCCCTTCTACAGGTGAGCTGATGTCCCCCCAGTTCTTTAAGAGCCCCACCTTGCCTCAGCTTTAAGTCTTCCGTCTCCCCCACAGAGGCAATGAGGACACCCCATATGAAGCAGTACACAAACACCCCTATCCTCGCAGCAAGGCCCTGGCTGAGCAGCTAGTCCTGGAAGCCAATGGAAGGAAGGTGAGGCTGGATGGAGACGACGCGATGCAGAGCCACGGCTAGCAGGCTTCTTTGCCTCCTGCCCTGGGCGCTTCCCTCCCACCTCCAGCTGGAGGATGCTGGGGCAGAGGGTGGGCCACTGGGTCCCAGGCTAAGCAGTGCCTACCTTTGGTCCCCAGGTCCGTGGAGGGCGGCCCCTGGTGACTTGTGCCCTGCGTCCCACCGGCATCTATGGTGAAGGTCACCAGATCATGAGGGACATCTACTACCAGGGCCAGCGCCTGGGAGGCCGGCTCTTCCGGGCCATCCCGGCCTCTGTGGAGCATGGCCGGGTCTACGTAGGTGAGGCCTGGGCGAGGCCAGGGGAGGCTGAGACCAGGGCAGGACCCGCTTGTTCTGGGGGGTGGGCTGCCGTGGAGCCTGGCTAGAAAGAGTCTATACACAGACCAGGGTCGACTGGCTGTAGGCATTGTCGGCACGGGCCACAGAGGGAATAGAATCCAAGCACGTTGGGAAGGCAGACACACAAGTCACGGGCTAAGGAGAGGACTACAGTTATGGCAGCAGCATTTCCCTGGGAGGAGCAGGGCCCCAACAGGAGGTGGCTTGTTCCCAGGCTGGCCAGGAAAGAGCTGATTTGCTTGGTGGAAAGGACGCTCAGGGGCGTGTCCACCCCATCCCCACTGACAGGCAACGTGGCCTGGATGCACGTGCTGGTGGCCCGGGAGCTGCAGCAGCGAGGGGCACTCATGGGCGGCCAGGCCTACTTCTGCTACGACCGCTCGCCCTACAAGAGCTACGAGGATTTCAACATGGAGATCCTGGGGCCCTGCGGGCTGCGGCTGGTGGGCACCCGCCCGCTGCTGCCCTACTGGCTGCTGATGTTCCTGGCTGTGCTCAACGCCCTGCTGCAGTGGCTGCTGCGGCCGCTCCTGCTCTATGCGCCCCTGCTCAACCCCTACACCCTGGCGATGGCCAACACCACCTTCACTGTCAGCACCGACAAGGCTCAGCGCCATTTTGGCTACGAGCCCCTGTTCTCCTGGGAGGACAGCCGGACCCGCACCATCGGCTGGGTGCGGGCCATGGACGGTTCAGCCCCATGACGAGGGCACTGGGGCCCGGCCTGGCACGTCCATCCAGCCCTCAAACCCTGGATGGGGAGGGAAACCTGCATTCTAGAGCTGGGGGAAGGGTCCGGGGCCAGACTGGCCGTCCTAGATTTCTCCACGTGTTAAATCGACCTGTGAGCCTTGAGCCCGTGTCCTGATGCCTCCAAGTTCCAGGGCACGCGCGTCGTCACTCTCCACCCAGGCCTGACGGCGGGTGGGCGAGGGTCTGATTTTCCCGATGTTCTCAACTGCCCCAGCCCACACTGGCTTTTCAGTCAGGAAGTGGGTAGGTTTCCACAAGCCTCACGCTGGCCTTCTGACATCCATACGGAGCTTCTGGCCTGGATTTAGAGCGAAGAGGCTTTCTTGCACCTCCTACCTACCACCTTTGTCCCTCCTGGGGGCGAGGGGTGGGGGCGGCGTCATATTCCCATTATTTGAAAACCTTGACCATCCTTAGATGTTTCTCTTCTCATTATCTTCAATGAAACCTGAGGAAATCTGTGTTTTCACTTCTTCCCACCCCTGTAAACCCGTTCAGTTTCTGCAATATTGTGAGAGCTCTGCCCGAGGATGCCCCAGTAATTCTGTACCGGCCCAAGCCCTGGATTAAAATGCCTTACGAAGCCTGCGTCCAGCCGCCTGCTCAGTTACGCAGCCCACCTTCCCCCATGTGTCTCCCTTTTCCTGCGGCGCCCATCCCCTGTGGGGACAGAAGGAAGTCAGCACGCAGCATGCCCGCTGTTGGATTGGTTGCTATTTCTCCCGTCCCACGGGGCCCGACCCGGCCCAGGGTGGGGGTGGGGGGCTCTGGGGACAGGACATGCAGGGCTGGGGAGAGAGGGCAGAATTTTCCTGTGTTTTATCCATTTGCAACTTGGTCACCAATAGAGAGAAATGGGTCTCTGAGGGCTAACAGGAGAGGGTGGCCTGGCTCTGGGCCCCCAGCCAGGCCCCGAGAGTCCTGTCCCCTCCAGGGAGGGAAAGAGCTCTAGAAACCAATGGAGAAACAGAAGGGGCAGGGGCTCATGTCAGCAAACACGGCTACATCACGTGACACGCCAGCGACACGGAAACACACGCCAACGCACACGGCTGCACAGCGGGCCGGGGCAGGTGGGGGAGAAGGGAGCCGGGGGCCACCCATCTTGTCCTTTGCGGGGCAGGCTGGGGGGGCAGGGTGAATGCATAGAACACATCATGTACACACGCTCAAGGCGTGGCAACAGTGTGCGTCAACCCACAGGCACATGGGATGGACACGCGCAGTGTGCTTCGTGAGAGGCAGGGCTAGGTAGAAGGGGGGAGGGAAGCAACGAGCCCTGGCCAGGCCCGGGACCACCCGCGGGGCACACGTGGTTGTAGGTGTGGGGAGGGTGGGCCGCACACACTCCTCTGAGAACATGCAAAAGACACTAGCCCCCAGACAACACTCCAGGACACACACAGACACAGCAGCCACCAAGCAAACAACAAGCACGGGACTTGTGGAAATTGGGGCATAGCAGAACCTCGGGGACCCTCTAGTCTAACTGAGGCCCAGAGATGGGCAGCTAGGGAACCACTACCACTCGGAGGCAGTGGCCTCACTCCAGCCATGGCCTCACCCTTCTCCTTGCAGCCCCTAGGCTGTGAGAATTCCAGAAACACCTGGGCTGAAAGAGGGTCCTGGCTGGGCAGCAAGAGGAAAAGGGGCGGCTCGGCCAGTCCCAGCGAAGCCTGAGGAGCAGGAGGGCTGCAGTCAGACAGGGGCAAACTTGCCGCCCTGCAGCAGGGCATTCTGGGAGTGGGCGGGCAGCCAGAGGCCCTCCCCAGGCCAGCCCACCTCGGGTTACACGTGTGGGCCACACACAGGGGGGCTCCAACAGCCAAGTAGGGAAGAAGCTGGCTATCTGAGCTGGGGCGGGGGTGGGGAGGGTCCTCGTCACATCTACGTTCTCTGTCTCTTACACACACACACACACACACACACACACACACACAATTTCCCGTGAATTGAGACCCTGGGACACAATCTGCCCACAACCCGTACATATGTATGCCCAACCCCAGGGCAGAATACAGTCCTTACTTGTGTGTCCACGTTTCTTGGCCATGGCCTGGGGGACTTCTAACATTGTCTTTTGCCCATGCACCTCCCACCTGCCACCAAACGCACACACACACACACACCTGTGCATAGGTTGTCTACATGAGGGAGGAGCTAGCTCTTTCCTCAGCATTCGAAACCTGGCCCGTGTCCCACCCCCAGTTGCACCCTGGTGGGGGAGCAGCTATTGCAGACATTTGAGAAGATGGTTCCAGGGCATGGATCCTGGGACGTAGCCCACTTTGAGTGGCTGCTGCCACACCAGCCACTCCAGAGTGTCTGAAATAAAGTTCCCAAAACCCAAGAGCCCCAAGGCATAGCCCAGAGCATCGGAGGGCAGTGGCACCAGTATCGGCCTCTCCCAGCTCTGTGGTGTGAGGAAGGCAGGGGTGCTCTCATTTTCAGTGCGTTTGGGAGTGCCCCTGCCACTGGCCTCAGCACTACTGTTCTCACAACAGCCCTTCCAGGAGGCATTCGTGTGCAAATGGGTGCAGGCCTGTGTGGGCACCCTGTGTGTGTCAACATGCAAGTGTGCTCCGGTGTGCGTGTGTGTGGCCACCTTCGTGAGCCCCTCCACCCTGGCCTGCGTGAGCACGTGCTGTACCAGCTGCTACGGTGCAGCTTGGCGTCCGGCAGAAACAGGGAGATAAGCATGTGGGCTGGTGGGCACAGGGCTGGACGTGACAAGGCAGGAAACCCTGTTTACGACATGGCTGTAGGAGGCCCTTCCAGCGACGGGGCAGAGGGAGGGCAACAAACCCACCTAAACCAACCTGGATGGGCACCAGTCCTTAAAGGGAAACGTGTGCACGCAATACCCAGGGGGGCAGAAACGCACTGCACAGAAAGCGTCTACGTGCACACAGACACGCACACACGACGACATAGTCTATATGGCACAGAAAGGCTGCGCCACCCAAACCCGGGGCCAGTGCAGTAGGGAGTCCCAACCCCACTTCAGGCACATCCTGACACACACACGTTTCTCACATCACCTGATGGGGGAAATGCACATGTATGCACAAGCCAAGCTCGGTTATTTAAACGTATATGCTGCCACTCATCTTGGCAGAACTCCAAGGCACACACATGTGTGCACACACACACACACACGCCCCAGGACACATGCCTGGGCAACTAAGCTGGGAAAGTTTGTTCTGCATACACTGGGGTGTGCCTAGAGCCGGTGGGAATGTGAGCGTGAGCGTCTCTGCACTCACAACGCACCCCCTTTGTAGCAGACATGGGGGGGTTCAGTGAGAGAAGTGCTGTCGCCTTAGATTCAAATAAACACAAAATTCCACGTACACAAATTGTGTGAACACACACACACACATACACACACACACACACACACAGAAGACAGAGCAGGGCTTGGTGGGTTGCTGTGTTATACCCACCACAGTCAACACAACAACCAAGTGAATGAGGGGGTTGGGGGGAAGCTCAGACAACACACAGACTTGAGGTTGGGGCAGGAAGGGGGAGGCGGCACCTCCAGACACATCTACGCGCACGGGCACGCACGCATGCACGCTGGGCTGTCCACACATCTCGAGCACGCACCGGCGGCATGCATGTTGGTGTGCATGTGTGTGCACGCCTGCTATTTATGTGCAGGGCGGGGTGATCCACGGCGCCGAGGTCCGGGACTCCAGTCTGATGGGGGTGTAAAGGGAGGGTTGCCTGGGTCTGTCTTGGGGCTGAGCCTGGAGCAGGGGGAGTGGAGTGAAAGGGGTGGTGGGGGTATTGCTCCCAATGTGGTGGGGGAAGGGTCTGGGGAGACAGGGGTGGGGGGCCTACAAGCCCAGCGTCCCCCCAATGGATGACGCCAACACCACCCCCAGCACCACACAGCAAATGATGATCATGATTTTCTTCTGTAGGTAGAAAGGGCCACCGGGAAGAAGGAGAAGAAAAGAGAGCGACAGAGAGAGAGAGAGAGAGAAGCAGACGGATGGGGAGGAGAGTGTGAGGAAAAGAGGGGAGAGAAAACAGAAGGCAGAGGTCAGACCCAGAGCTAAGGCCTTGTGTGGGGCTGTTCCATCACTCGCCCAGCCCACCTGCCCACGGCCCGCCCTGGCTCACCCTGCACGCCTGCCCACGGCCCGCCCTGGCTCACCCTGCACGCCTGCCCACGGCCCGCCCTGGCTCACCCTGCACGCCTGCCCACAGCCGCGTCCCGGCTGCGCCCACCTGCCCACGGCCCGCCCTGGCTCACCCTCCGGGCCTTGCTCTGATATCTCACAGCCTTCTTGGTGTCGGACACAGCCCGCTCCACGTAGTCCACGGAATGCTCCACGTTGTACTCGATGCGATCGATCATCTCGCCCTGCAGAGGGGACGTGCACAGGGAGGGGTGGGGCCGGGCTGGAAGGGGGCCGCCGGGGAGTGAGGGGCGCACAGGACAGAGGCCGCACCTGGCTCTCCACAAGCATGGCCATGTCCACAAACATATCATGCAGCTCGCGGATGCTGGTTTCCAGTTTGATGATCTCGTTGTGTCGCGTCTCAATCTCGTTCAGGGCCTGCTTCGTCATCTGCGAGTCCATTTTGATCTAGGACGATGAGGGGAGGGTGCACTGAAGACCACCCTTCATTCCCATAAGAGCTTGGATTCTACAGCCAGAGTGTCTGAGTTCAAATCGGGCTGTCACTGTGGGCAAATTATTTAACCTCTCTGGGCCTCAGTTTCCCCACCTAGGAAATGTGGATAATAATAGTGCCCACCTCAGGTCTGTTAAGAAGATGAAATGACCGTAATATGTATACACTGATTACAACAGTCTCTGACGCACATGAAACACTCAAGAGAAGTCTGTTAAATTATAGGAAGCAAAACCTGTCCTCAGCCCAGGACTCCTTGTACCACATACAGCAGGGAGACAGGGCTTGAGGACCCCACCAGGATGGGGGCTCCCGTCTGGGCAGGCAGACAGGGTAATGCAAGCGGACACAGCATAGAGCGTGGCAAGCAGAGAAGCCCTGATGAGAAGGCAGTGTGCCCACAAGTCCCTTGGATCCCCATGCCATGAGATGGGGGGAAAACCCCATAAAGAAGTGCACCGCAGGCCTCACATTGTCAGTGGGAGGGAGATCCCAACTCACAGTCACCAATGTCTGCCCTGAGCCGGCCATTCACTGTTCAGTCCACATCAAGCCACTCCTTAGCTCTAAGACCTTCCAGGGCTCCCCACTGCCGCAGGCCACATTCCTTTACTGTAAGAGCCAAGGCCCAGGTTCCCTGTCTGCCCTCATCTCTTTCATATCCTATAAGAGCCAAAGTCATCCACTGGCCGTTCGGCAAGTGGTCAACTCTTCCCTGTCTTTGTCGTCTGTCCCCTTTGTCTAGAGTGTCCTCTGCCCATCTCCCCATGTCCAAATATTCCTTGTCTCTTAAGGCACAGCTCAGTGCCCCTTCCCAGGAAGCCGTCCCTGACTCTTGAAGTTCACCCCCACTTTAGGGCCTGCCTACATCTTGCACAGCCCTCAAGCAAGGGACCGACCACCCTGCCTTGTAATGACCGGCGGGCTCCCCTGCAGTGCTGGGCTCAGTCCTGTCTCCTTAGAACCATCCTGGCCTTCCCTCCATTCTCAGACAGACACACAGCCTGGACACAGCAGTTTGGGAGGGCTCCAAGCTAACTGCTCACCATCGATTTGGTCAAAGCTCATTTAACAAAGACCAATGATCTAAGCCACAACTTGCTGAAACCTGCTATACAGTCACTGAACATACTTTAATCCTGGCCTAGAAACCTTAACCAGAGCTATTCTGCCACCAGAAACAGAAATAGATCGACAGAACTGGGCAGGCCAGGGCAAAAGTTAACAAAGAGAAAGAGGAACTACAGCTGGGGAAGCCCATCCATTCACACCTAAGATGCCACAGCAGGGCAGTGTGCAAAACCCAAACGGGGGTTTTAAAAAATCTTCAGGATGGCGGCACATTAGTCATTTGGTGAAATGACTTGCTTCAATAGGGAGCTGTGTATCTTAGTACCCAGGAATCCGACCCTGAACCAAATCCTGGCCCTGCCCCCCGCTGTGTGACCTCTGAAAGCTATTCAACCTTTTTGGCCAGATTTCCTCATCAGTGAAATGTGGCTCCCTCAGAGGTTGTGGGCAGGATTAAATGAGTTTTGTAGGTAAGTAAAGTGCTTAGAACAGTGCTTGGCACGCTACTGAGCCATTTTTAGGGGGGTGCCTTCCGGCTGGGCCTCCATGGAATTCCCCCAGTCCCTGATCCAGGCTTCCCGCTGCCTGTTATTCCAGGGTGGACTTAGGATTTTAGTCCAACCTAAGCCTGGGGAGGAGAGGCAAAGGCTGTCCAAAAACAGCCCCACCCCCACTTGGAGCTCACGTCGTCGGTGAAGATGGCCAACTTTCCGCTTTCCAGCATGTCTTCCAGTTCTTCATTGGTCGTAGTCCTTCCGGCTGTGGGGAGAAACAGCTCATGTTCCGGGCTGGGCCAGCCTGGGGCCTGGGGAGGTGGGATGGGGCAGGGACCCGGGAGACCACCCTTCCACCCAGCCTTGAGCCAGGCGGCCCCTCTGCGAAGAAGGGCAGGGAAGGGGCTCAGGGGGCCTGGGGAGCTTGGAGGCGGGGCACACGCACTGATCTCCAGCTGCCGCTGGATCCGGTCCTTGCAGCGGTCCCGGTACTTGGACTGGGTCGCGTTATATTCGGTCATGACTTCCACGAACTTCCGGGAGAGTGTGGAGTGCTGGGGTGGGGGTACACATATCAGGAGGCGGGGAGCACACACAGACCGAGGGGGTGAGCCGGTAGTGCGGGGGAGGAGTGGGAAAGGGGGGACCGTGCCGTGACACCGACCCCTCACAAGTGCACCGTCCCCCACTAGCCGCCCCCTGTCCTACGACCAGTCTAGCTGTGGCCCTGGCTGGAGATGGCCCCGCCCCGGCTCCCCATTGGCCAGGCCCCGGACTCGAGCTGCGCTCTGGCCCGCCCACTGCACCCCTCTCCACTCCTCCCCTGCGCGGTCCAGGTCCAGTCCCGCCGCAGCCCCTGCCTGGCCGCCGCCTCCTACCTGGGTCTTGCGGATGCGCAGGTCGGCGGAGGACCGGTTCAGCCCCTCCTCCTGTTCAATGCTTTGCTCGATCGCTGCGGGAGAGAGGACGCAGTGACGGGCGGGAGACCAGGGGCGTGTGGGGCGGGGGTCCGGGATGTCTGAAGGGCCGACACCCCAAGGCAGGCCCTAGGCCTGTGAAGAGATGTCACACCCGTGGCGAGGACAGACAGTAAAAGATCCAGGATGGGACAGGAGTGGGGCGAGTAAAGGCACAGACGTTTGAGGGGGTCCGGAAGGTAGGTAGGAGGGAGATTGCGGGTCGGCAGGTCAGCAGACAGAAGGGGTCTAATTATTCCGTCGGAAAGATTGGGTCTTGGAAAGTCTGGTAGCTGTGACTGCGGCCCAATCTCAGTAGAGGTGTGGGTCCAGGGCACCATGAAGTTCCCCTGTGTGCAGAGGACTCCACTTCCTACATCTTCTGGAAAGGGGCAGGAACCCACCCTGGGATTTTTCTGGTCGAAGGTAGGCACTCCCAGGTGAGTCAGGTTCCAATGGCCACCCTCTCCTTGTAAAATTCAGGGGTAAGGGGGTAGATGTTCCCACAGAGAAAATAGCTGCCCCCCTGCCCTCCAAGGGGATCTCTGTCAGGGGAATTCCCACTTTGAAAGGATGTCTGGGAAAGCGCACAGATTAACTGGGATTCCTGCTTCCGGATCACGCACTCCCGACACGTATTCAGATTTTCTAAAAAAGAGCTTGAGGTAAGATCTACTGTGCTACAAAAACGCAGCAGGATGAATCACAGGCCCTCTCCGACCGGGAAGAGCCTCCATCACTTCTCCATTCTGCTGGCAGCAGAGGGGGCGGGATGGCACCCGAAGACTCCCTGCCAGCAATATCAGGCAGTGACTGAGTGACAGCTGGGGCCCAGCTGCTGCAGGAAAAGCACAGGAACACACACCCAGGGATACAGGACCTCTCGTCCAGGATGGAACCCTATTGTCAGACTTGGGGCTGGGGCCTCGCCCTGACGGAACAGGTCCCTTACTTTACAGGGGCTCACTGACTTCTTCCAACAATCCTGGGAGTTCAGTGATATCGGCCCATGTTTCAAACTAGAAACTGAGGTTCGAAGGGGTGAAAAACTCACTCAAAGCCACTCACAAGGCCTGAGCCCATCCACGCCATAGCTGGAGGAAGACGAAGAAGAGAAACTTCTGACGTCTGGAAGGTCAGCTTCGCTAAGCCACTGCCACTTGTCCTAGTTTCTTTCTTTGTCTATTTCTGAACCCCTAAATCATGGAGCCTTCCTCGTGGTCTATGAGAAACTATTAAGGTCAGAGCTTGATGGGCCCAAAGAAATCGTTGCGCCCAGGGATTTTTCAGCCGTCCCATGGCACCCTGTTTCTAAGAAGGCACTTCAGGGGCTGTTGATAGGCGTGAAGGGGAGCCCTGGGCCCCCCGACCCTTGTTCACCCAGAACAGCCTGACTTAAATGTGCTGTATATACTGGAATTCTTTGTAAGATTTTATTTGGGGAAAAAAGGATTTTGCTGCCAAAAAAAAAAAAAGCCAGTTTTGAAACTGCTTCCATTTTTCTTACTATACTCCTGAGGAAGCTGAGGGTAGGGTAGTTGTCCAGCATGAACTAATGATGTAAGCTGGCCTCTGTCTGCCTGGATGTGCACTGAATGTGTTCCCAGTTTAGATCATTTTCCTTCCCAGCAAAAGCTGTTTTTACAGACCCGCCCTGGAGGCTGACACATGGCCTCCTGTTGAGTCCAGGAGGGCATCCAGTCCTCTATCCCCCTCTCCCTGGACCAAGGTCAGAGTGCCCAGAGCCAGTCATCCGACATGGTTCCTTTTCTCCGAAGCCCGGCAATGAGCCGTGGATGGAGTAGGTGCTTGGCAAATGTTTTCTGATGCCGAATTACTATGAGCATACAAATTTGCATCACGGGAACGCTGCTATTCCTCTGGTGGCAGCAGACAACGGGGTCCCCAACCCACAGTGCTTTGGGGAAAAGGGGCTATCGGCAGCACCCAAGTCCTTAGATTAGAGTGAATCCACGAGTCTTTGGCAAGTTCCTCCTGAAAGCCTGCCAGCCCCTGGTGTCAGCCACACAGTCCAATCTGTCCGAGCCGAGGACACCAATTCCGAAGCATTTGCTGAACCCACCTACTGGGTGCTGAGTGCTAGGCCTGGCACCTGCTCTGGAGAAATGGGGCCTTAATGAAACTAAAGCCACTTGGAAGACTCTATTTTTCTAGGGGGACCTTCACGCTGATGGAACCGGCAGAGCTCAGATGCAATCTGGACACACAGCCTCCTCTTCTGCATTTCCCTGATTATCTGAAGCAAGGAGGGAAATCTGGGGTCTTGTGCTTTCTCACTGCCTAGGAATCTGGCTTCTAGAAGTCTGTAGACGTTCCTGATGGGAAGGCCTATCTGACTCACTGGAAGGCAGACTTTTTCTCCTTATCGGGGGATAGCAGTCCTCACCTTTCAACTTGGACCGAACCTTGTTGGCCGTCTTCTTGATGTCTGCAGTGAGGTCCTCCAGCTCCTGTTTGGTCTCTGAGAGGAGCGGGGCAGGGTGGATGAGAGGTCTGAGTGGGACTGGGCCCCTTCCTTAGCACCCACAGCCCCCGAGCAGCCGCACTCACTCTCGTCTGGGTTGGGGGCAGCCAGGATGGCACTGTGCTGTTTCTTCACTTGCTCCACGTCCTCTGACAGCTTCTCGATACAGCCCCGGATCTCCTCCACCTGAAGCAGCAAATCAGCTATGCCGGCCAAGTCCTCAGGCCGGACGAGGGCATCCAGGGGGCTTGGTCAGGGAAATGGGCCAGACCCAGAGGGCTTGATAAAGGACCAAGGGGTACTGGAGTAGAGAATGGGGAATGCGGGGTACGGCGGGCAGAGAGAAGGTAGTTGTTGGTTGGGGGCCATGTCCTGGGTCTGGGGGCCTTGGAAGCCCTGTTACCTGTTCAAAGAACTCATCCATGAAGTGGTCCCGATCCACGTGGACCACCTCCTCCTCATCGTCGCTGTCTTTCGCCTGGAGGGAGCAAAGAAAGGTAGAGACCATGAGCCACCCCCACCTAGCTCTAGGCTCAGAGCAGGGGTCTTGAGAGGGGTCGTGTGTAGGGAGCACAGCTGGGCCCCTGGCAGTCAGAACCAACACTGCGTATCTTGTGCAGCAGGGTCCGGAGGCCAGGGAGCTGATAGCCCAAAGGACACTTGGGAGGGAATCAGCAAAAGGCATCCTTTCGGGGTGGATGCGGCCCTCTGGATGCAGTCACCTGGAGGCAGGTGGCGCTCACAACACCTGCTATTAACCAACCAGTAGACGGAAGGATTTCAATATTGTAACAACCAGTTGAATGTCAGCTTTGCAATAACTGGCTCAGGGCTCCGAGAAGAGGCCTGGCATGGAGCCCCAGGCGGCTGACTCTCTCCGCCATCCCTCCAGCCCCTCCTGCCCCGGCTTCACTTGGCTCCCCTCCTCTTCCCCTCCAGCCACTGTCCCCAATGCAAGGTCAGTTCACTACCAGCTGCAGGCAATGGGTTGAGCAAGCGATCAGGTCCAGTGAGGGCTGGAGGAGAGACAAGCTTCACCCTGACCCACTTCACTCAGTCTTCCTCCTCTCACCCACCTGCACCCCCTCGGCTCTGCCCCTCCCCACTCTCCCTTGCTGTCATGCAGCCCTTCCAACTTCACACCCACCTATTCTCACTCGCTTGGATTTCCCAGTTGCCACCTGCAGCTGCTCAGCCTTCCGCCCCCAGGGCTCAGAGACACAAAGGGACGTACCCACCCACACCTCCACCAACAGGCAGACCAGTGACACAGACGGAAGGGCTGACACACAAGGCACACAGAGACAGGTCCACGGACACCCACATGGAGATGCAGCAACATGCTGACGTTGAGACGCACACAGATCCACAGCAGAGCTGCATGCTGCCATGTGTGGACACAGCCGGTCACCAGCGCCCCAGGGACCTTCTGCAGGGCCCTCTGAGCCTGTTCTCCCAGCCCCTCCGGCCTCAGGTCTGCACACTCATTCAGATCTGGGAAAGAGGATAAGGGGGCAGGGAGGGCTCCCCAGTGCTACACACTCCGACTCAAGACTCTTCTCTGCTTGGGACAGAAGGCTGAGGACAAAAGCTGAGCCCTTCAAGCTTAATTACATCTGGAGCCTTAATCAGCTCCAATGGAAACGGAAACACGGTTCACCTTGATTTCCAGAAAGAACCTGGCCAAAACTCCGACAGACTCTTAACTCTTAGAGCCTGCATAAAATCAAGACCAGATCCAAAAAGTGTCTCCCTGGGGTATAGCCAGTTGGGCTCTAAAGAGAAGAGCTCACGCACCACCTCAATGGATCCAAGCAGGGCACAGACCGGACCTAACAGAAGCCAGACCGGTGCACACAGATACCAGACAGCTCAGATCGAACCCAGACAGAGCCAGATGGGACCTGGATGTGATCCAGACAGCCGAGTACACTTGGAATGAGCAGAGACCCCAACAGCAGCGGAAGAGCTGCAAGCCCACAGGAGACGCAGCCGGACACTCTCAAAGCCACCCCAGTTTTCTGCTCAAGCCCCGCCCCAAAACTCCAGGCTTTTCCTCACAGACACTGGGCTCCGCACATGTCAGAAAGTGTGGTCAGTGCTTACATTTAATTTCCAGACAATCCCAAATACCCACTGGGAAAGAGAGGCTCTTCCATCTCTGCCCACAGCTGCCCAAGAAGTAGACGTGGCACCAGTGGGGGCTTGGGGACCTTGATGGGACTTCTGGCTTCTCAAGCTGCCACCGGACCCAGGACCATCCCAACAGACCTGGACCCTCAGAGGCTCTGGGACGTTTGGCTCATCTCTGAGGCCCTACGGGTCTCCCATGATGCTTTGTCCTCAAAGAGCCAGCTACCCCATGAGGTCTCCCGCCCCTAACGCCAAAAGCCATTCTTCTGCCCCTTCTGTGCCTTCAAGCCTCAGCCCAGCTGCCCACAGGTAATGAGGTGCTTGGAAACTCTCCCGTTCTCTGTTTCCCTTCCTCATGCTGACTTTAGACTTCACGAAGTCTAATTTCTCTCTCTCCTGTTGTTCCCTGAGCCAGTCCCCTTAGATTCTGCCCTGAGGCATCCTGGGCTTCCTGTTTCCCTGACCTTGAGATAGGAAGAAAGGCAGAGGGCCCAAGTGTGGCTTATGTGGCATAGTAACTCCAGGAAGCTGACAGCTAACAACCTCTACAGTTTACCAACGCTTTGGTATCTATATTCCCTTTGATCCTCACCCCCACGGACCCTGCTGGGAAAGGGGGAGCAAATGTCATTGTCCCCATTTCACAGATGAGGTACCAGGAGGTCAGAGCGGGGAAGGGAAAGTGAGTTGTCCGAGGTCACCCAGGCTGAAAGGGGCTGACACCCACGGCATCTCAGACATGCCTCCCCACTCGACCCTTCCAAGGCCACCTCCTTCCAGCTATTTTCCCTCTCAGGTGGCTTCTGCTCAGGCCCATCTGGGTGAGGCTCTGTGCCCTGAAATCCTAGCAAAAGATTCTCATTTACTAGTATCACTGCATAGACCTTACCTCCTTATTATCTCATTTAATCTTCATAAAACTCTATGGGGACCATTGACCAATGTAATTATAATTACAGCAACCATTTACCTAGCATGTCAGGGAGACCATTCTCTGTACTATGCATAGAATTCTCCATTTAATTCTTACACATAACCCCGTGAGGTAGATATTATAGCCCTCTTTTATAGATGGGGAAACTGAGGCATCGCAGCTAAAGAACTTGCCCAGGGCAGCAGCCAGAAGGCCACAGCCTCTGTATTCGCTGACTGGCAGTGATGTCAGCCCCAAATGGTGAGACCAGCAGTGAAACCAGCCAGGAAGAATGCTTGGTGCTGCTAGCAAGAGAACAAGAGCTCAGCAGGGGCTGGCTTACCCCTTCGCTCCCATGTCACAGGTGAGGAGACAGGCTCAGAGACGCTGCCTCACCTGCCTGAGGCTTCACAACCAATAAGGCCAGGGTGGGACCTGAACTGTCTGCTGCTAAATCCCAGGCTCCTTCCCTCCCTCCCTCCCTCTCCTCCTACCTGGCCCCACAGAGGCCGTTCTGCTGTCCTCACTGCTGCTCACCTCCTGTGGCCAGGACAGAACACCGGTAGGAGGTACCTGGCTGTGGAAAGAACCCAGACAGGAAGCCAGGCATTCTGGCCTCCACCTGACTTGCTGTGTGACCCTAGGAATATCTCAGCCCTTTTCTGGCTGGTCGTGCGCTCACCAGGGGCCCTCCCTGTTCCGAGGTGTGGGTGTTCGGTCATGAGTACAGCCTCCATTTCTGGAAGAAGTTGGCCAGCCTAAAAGAAAGCAGGCTGTGGGTAAATGAGACTACCCAGGAAAAGATGATCCAGTGTACCCCGGTCCACTTTACAGAAAATTTCAGCCTCCGTTTCCTTGTGTGCAAAAAGAGGAAGATAAGACTTACACATCTAACACACAGGCATTGATCACCATGAGTCGGACCCTGTTACAATGCCGTGCATTTCTCATTTAATACCGACATCCACTATAGTAGATACTATTGCTATTCCCATTTGACAGATGAGGAGACTGAGGCTTAGAGGGATGAAAGCCAGATACCACACAGTTGGTGGTGCTGACAGGGTGGTGCTTGCCAATTCCTCAAGGGCTTGAGAGCCCTTCTGGAATCGCCTTGGGATAGGGGTCATCAGAGCCAAGCCTCTAGCTTCAGTCCCTCCCCACCAGAGACACCACTGGCCCTCCTGTGGGTGTCAGCGGCGGGAGACAACATTGATGCGGAGATGGAAGGAGGCACGGGAGCCAGCAAGCCAGTGACCGAAGAGACAGATGGTGACAGGAGGAAAGAGACTGGAATTGGGGGATAGGAAAGTCACAGAGTGTGTGGGCATGTGTGTGTGTGTAAACACACAGGGAGCCCATGTACACACACACGTGCTCACACGGGCTCCTCAGGGCTGCAAGTGTCATCGCTGGACATAGAGGCAGCAGCCTCTCTCCACGGCACCCCGCTGCTGTCCACCTGTCCTCCTGGCCTGGCCCTCACCCCAGCCTCTCTCCTCTGCCTCTCCTGCCTGGCCACGTACTGCCTCCCTCCCCTCCCTCTGTGCCTCCGAGTCTTTCATTCATCGAACGAGTACGTGTGATCTGTGCCCGGTTCCTTCCAGGTGCTACTGAGCAAACAGAGGTGAGCAAGGCAGGAAGAAGGGGCTGCGTCCCAGGGGCTGACATTCCAGTGAAGGGAGACAGACAGTGACAAAGAAACAAGACAATTTCAGGTTGTGCTAAGTAGCAGAAGGGAGATCGACCTGAAGATGGGAGAGAGAGAAATGGGCAACAGGATGGTGAGGGGGGAAGCCTTTCCGGGAGGTGACACTTGAGCTAAGTTCTGAAGGAGTCAACTGTGCCACAGTCTAGAGAACACAGAATTCAAAGTGGAAGGGACAGTATCTCAGGCAGAGGGCTCAGCATTGTGGGCAGAAGGAACAAGGGCAGAGCGCCTCGAGCCGGGGTGAACTTGGTGTTGGAATAGCAGAAACAAGCCCAGTGCTGCTGACCGGTGCCACCCATCACCCGGGTCCTCTGGGTCCCTGCCCCCTCTCTCGCACACTGGGCCACTCTTTCCTTCTGTCATTTCAGACCTGCCTTTCTAAAACACCTACTGCGCCTGTCCCATACCTGAGTGCTACACATAGTGCTACACCTGTCACAGCCTCCATTCCCACCTGGCCTCAGATTCAAGCGGGCCTCACCTTCCCCCTGTCCCAGTCTCCCCATTTCTTCTGTCTCCTGCCTTCCAGCACATGGCCGCCCCACAGGCTCTAGCCCACCTGTCGTTGCTTTCGCTTCCCCACCAGCGTTCTTCTCTACCTCACTGGCTCCCCCTCCTCTCCTCTTAAGCCTCATCCCTAGCCTCAGGCCTTGGGCCCTGGAACACCACCCCAGCTGATTATCTCCCCATCACAGCCTCCACACCAGCCCAGCACCTCCCAGGTCCAAACCAAAGGTGCTTGATGAACTGGAGACAGAAAAGCCTGGTTCAACCTTGGCTTTGCCATTAACAGCTGTGTGACCTTGGGCAAGTCAAGTTACCTCAGTGGCCCTCAACTGACTCCAAAATAATTCAGAGTCACATCCTGCCCAGGAGGCTGATGTGAAGTTCCATAGAAATAAACAAGTCAGCTGTGGAATAACAAACTGTCATAGAGAACAGCTGGGCACCAGACCTTCTTCTAGGTACTTTTTGCATAGTAACTCATTTCAACCCTGAGGACAACCCTGCAAAGTGTGAGTTACTCTCAACTCACACATAAAAAAAACCTGAGGACCAGAGAGGCTAAGCAACTTATCCAAGGTCACACAGGAAGTAGCAAAGCTAGTATTTGAACCCAGACAGTCTGAATCCCAAATCTGTGCCCTCAACTGCTACATGATAAACAGATCTGAGAACCCTTTGGGAACTCTAAAGCACTTTTAGAAAGATGATCAGGCCCCTGGGGCTGACATCCCCTCCCACCACTGCCCACCCCCAGCCCTCTCAGCCTGAAAGAGGCCCCTTTCCCAGGCCTCCCACACTTCGCCCAATCTCTCCTGCCTCCCAGCCTTCTTGCTCTCAGCACAGGCAGGGAGACCCTCAGTATCCTTGTATCTGGCAGCTTCTTGCCGCCCTACCCACCCTCTCCCAGATCTCGTTTCCCTGAGATGTGACTAACACCAGAGCTACCAGGATTCACCCAGCCCCCTCACCTCTCCACACCACTTCCCACCTCCTCCACTTGGCTGCCCCCAGCAGACAAGGTTCCTCACCTCTGCGCAGGGTCCCCTGACCCACTCAGCCTCCTCCTTCCTCCTTTTTCCCACTCCCTCTCTCTCTCGAATTATTCCACAATTCCACCACCTCACCCCAACTCCAAGTTTCCATTTCTCTGGGTTTTCGAGCCATGGGAGAGTCTTGGCAGCAGGGGATCTGGGTTCAAATTTAGACTCCTCACTTGCTAGCTGTGTGACCTTGGGTAAGCTAGTTAACCACTCTGGGCTTCAGTTTCCTCCGCTATAAAACGAGGTAGTCTTTCAGTCTGCCTATCTTACCAGGAGGCTGGTGAAGGTCTAACGAGGTTATGGATGGTTTTCTGCTTTGGATGAAAACTGCGTCGTGAGAGAAGGGTAGTTTAGAGCACTGATGCTGCAGCAGCTACATGACTTTGGTCAAGTTACTTAACCTCTCTGGGCCTCAGTTTCCTTATCTATAAAATGTGATAATACTTGTACCAACCTTCTAGGGTTGCTGTGCTGATCAAAATGAGTGAATAAAACACTTAGAACAATGTCTGGCACATGAGTGTGGGTTGTTTTTATTATTGTCATTTTCCTGATGTCTTTTCAGTACAAGTTTCATAAGGAAATAAACCTTTAAAATTCCCTCCCTCAACCAGCAGTTCCTCCTTCTTTCCCACTTGCCCACCCATCTCTCCCCAGCGACAACAACCACTTGCCTCCAAGCTCTTTCCTCTTGTCTTTCTGTAACCTGTCTCCCCACCCTCAAATCCAGGGGGCTCTCCAAAGACAGAGCTTTTTACCCCCAGCGTTGAGACTTCTGTTTCAAAGAACAAAACACACACAGACACATGTCAACACAGCAGACAGGAAACCCAGATTCCAGTCTGAACCTCCCACTCGCTTGGTGACCTTGGACAAGTTCCTGCCCATCTCTGGACCTCAGTTTCCTTATCCGTCAAATGGGGGTAGATCGTCTGGGGCTAGTACTTTATGAACATAAGTCCACAAAATCTGAGCACACAGCAGGCTGTCAGCTCTGCCTCCTGGAATCTCAGGTCATTTCTCCAAATCCTCCAGAATTGTCTGGGCTGCAGAGACCATTCTCATCAAGCCCCCACTCCCCGGCCCCTCCAAATGGCAGCCTGCAGTGCAGACACCAGTGCCGCCCTCCTCCCCTGTCACCCAAACACAGCTAACTGCCTGGCCAGACTCCTGGAGTGTGGGCTCTTCAGGCCTGCAGACCAGGGGCCCACGTCAGCCGGCCGGGACTGTTCCGGATGCCCCAGTTACCCCCACAGCGCACCGTCCATGGCATACAACCCAATTCCAGCCCAGTGAGTGGAATCTCCTCCCCGCTCCTCTGCAACCCCATCTCCCACCTCTGGGGTCACCCCGTCTCAGGCCCTGGCCCTCTGGCTGTCTCCTGAGCCCACCCCTTCCCTTCTTATTTCTGAGAGGTGTCCCTTCCTCACAGAGAACAACACACGCGTGTGCACACACACTCACTTCATTCAGTGCCAGGTGCTGGCATCTCAGTCCCAACCTGTGTCCTTCCCATAGCACCCCATTTCTGGGTCCTGCCAGACTCTGCCTGGCCCAGTAACATCCCCATCCTTCCAACTCCGCCAACCTGCGGAGGGCTGACAGCACCCTGCAATTCTCTCCTGACACTCACTCTTTCCCATCCCCAGATTAGACTCCGGGCCCTGCTGGGAATGTGGGGTGTCCACCGCCCCCTGTGTCTTAAGGGCTTCCAACCCTTCCGGCCACTGTCCCCAAAATGCACGCTCACTGGAGAACATCAGGTGCCTCCCGACGTCGTGGCGCCCCTGCCACCAACCTCCAGTTGCCCCCACATCCCAGCACCTCCCCCACTCCACCCCCACGCGCTCCCCTAACATTGGGGTCCCTCCCATTTTCCCCACCCCCAAACTCACACTCCGCAGCTCCTGAGTCCGATCCTTCATCCTGCGACGGCTCCTCCTCCTCCTCGTCCTCCTGCCTCGGTGCTGGAGGCCGGGGTCTGGGGGCGCCGGGGGGGACACCGGAGTCGCCCGGGAAGCACCGCGGGCGGGGGCGGGGCCGGGGGCGGCGGGCCGAGGGCCGAGGGCCGGGCAGGAGCAGGGGCCTGGGCCGGGCTCGGCTCTGCCGGGGCTGCGGTGGCGATGCGGCTGCGGCACAGGCTTGGATGGAGGGATGCGGGAGCCGAAGCGCGGGGGAGGGGGGCGGAGGGAGGTAAGGAGGAAGAGCAGGAGGGGGGAACCTGGAGGGGGCGGGGAGCAGGGGGCATGCGCAGCGCGGGGGCTGGGGGCGCCTGGGGGTTGTAGTCCGGGGAGGGGGACCCAGGGAGAGGGGAACTCGAGTCCTAGAGGAGGGTGGGGAAGGGCAGAACCAGAGAAGCAGGGAGACGGAGGAGATGCAGCGGGAGGCACGGAGATGCTGGCGTGGGGTGGGGGTGGGGTGGAAGAGCAGACAGCGGGTAAGGGAATGAATTGAGGGAATAACCTGGGAGAGGTGCTGTGGCTCCCTCCACACCGGGAGACAGAGACAGATTTTCTGTTTTGTCTGGGGGTATCTGTGTGAACCTGTGCACAACCACCCGAGTGTGAGTGTGTGAGAGTGTGTGTCCCTGAAGGACGCTCTTTGGACACTAGAAATAGCAAGTGACCCTCTAGGTGGCTTTTGTGATGCAAGGAATCAGCCAAGCCTCGCCAAGAAGGACAAGGGGCGTGCTCTTATGAACAGCCTGCCCCGCGCTAAGTGTGAGAGTTGCTGGGCAGCAGTGGGCCTGGTTCTACCTAGGAGGACAGGGCGCTCACTACCTCCCCACACACTCGGCCTGTCTTTAGAGGCGCTGACTGCTAGAAATGAAATCCCTCCATATTGGGAGGGGAATTCTGGTAGCCTGAGGGCCCAAGGACCCTGCATCATTCTCCTTAACTCCCACCTGTCCTCTCCCCATCTCCATGTCCTCATGTCACGTCAGCTCCTCCACTCCTGCAGTGGGGCAACCTGTTTTTGCCAAGTACCCAGTGATACCAAATCCACTGACCGCGGATCAGGTCTTATCCTCCAGGGTCTTTCAGCGACATGACCCTGATGACCTCTCTCTTCTGTAAGCACTCCCTTCCTTGGCTCCTGGCCCACCTCCTGCCTACCATCCCTGACCCCCCAAAACTCGGGATGTTGTTTCCCAGCCTCCCTCTGGGCCCCTCCCTTCTCCTCAGCAGTGTCAGGGCTCCCTGGGCTCCATCCCAGGTTCTCTGCTTTCTTTACCTTCTCGCCCCCCAGGTTCAGCTGTACCTCTGTGCCTGTGATACCCCCCACCAGATCCTGCTCCTCAAAGGCAGCACCTACTATGTGCCTGAGCACACACTGGGCACGAGGACACAGAAACCACAGATACGATTGGAGACATGAGTAGATCCCTGAGTAAAGAGAGTGAGGCCAGTGCTCTGACGTTAGAAGCTCCAAGCCTGTGGTGGCCTCACCTCACCCCACAGGGCTCCTTCCTGTATCTCCATCCGAGATGGGATCTCCGTAAGCCTGGCACTCGAAACAGACAGAAAGTTGCCCTTGGCTCCCTCCCCCATCTATTCGGAGCATCCACTGGGTCCCAGGTACTAGCTCCCATGATCCTCCCAACTTCCTAATAGCTTCTGCTTAGAAAATCTCCCTGGTTCCCCGTGGCTCAGGCGTCCTCACCTGACTTTCCACGGCAGGGCCATCCGTGTGCACCATCCTTCATGTGCTGTGATTCCAGCCGTTCTCTGCATCTTCCCACTGCCGGGCGTTTCCATGTTGTTCCTAGAACACCCTGCCCCTCACTCCCCGAAGCCCAACTCCTACTCTTCTTTCTTTTCTAAAAAATGTATTTATTTATTTTCAATTAGCGTTGACATTCAATATTATTTTATATTAGTTGCAAGTGTACAACATAGTGGGTAGATATGTGTTTAACTTAGAAGTGATACCCCCTGACTAGTACCCACCTGACCCCATACATAGTTATTACCGTATAATTGACTACATTTCTTATGCTATACTTTATATCCCCTTGACTATTTCGTAAGTAACACTTTTTTTTTTGTAACTACCAATTTATACTTCTTAATCCCTTCACCTTTTTCACCCATCACCCCAATCTCTCTCCTCTTGGGCCACCATCAGTTTTTTCTCCGTATCTATGAGTCTGTTTCTGCTTTGTTTGTTTATTTATTTTGTTCTTTAAATTCCACTTATAAGGGAAATTATATAACATTTGCCTTTCCTTGTCTGACTTACTTCACTTAGCATAATACCCTCTAGGTCCATCCATGTTGTCGCAAATGGTACGATTTCTTTCTTTTTTATGGCTCTCCCACTCTTCTTTCAAAGTTTAGCTGTTGGAGTCTTTCCTCACCTTCCTGAAGGTGGAGGGAAAGCCTGTGAAATATACAAATGACCAGGCCTGTACCCTGAAAATTCTGATTCAGGAACCTGGATTGGGGTCCAGGAATTAATAATTACCTCTGGCAATTCTTATCTGCAGCCATTATCAGATAGGCAAGGCCAAGACTAGGGGTGCTGTGTGAGAAACACCCCCTAGATCTCAGCGACTTAACAACTACGCTCTGTCTTGGCAGTGGGTTTGGGTTACTTCCCAGGGCCTCTGTCCTTTGAAGAAGACTCAGTGCTTCAGGTGGAGAAGTTTGTACGTAGTTTACCAACAGGCTGGATTCTGAATGCCTCGTATTTCACGGCTCTATCTGATTCATCTCTGCTTCCCCAGGTACCAGGCACAGGATCAGGATTTGTCGATTGAGACTCTGCTCTTTGTACTAGGACTACACTCTGCTGGAGACGCAGAGGTGAGCAAAACAGATGTCCACCGGTCCCTGGGGAGACAGTCACCTAATTTCTCTAAGCCCTAATGTCCAAATCTGTACAATGAGCCATAATACTTACCCCTCAGGCACAGTGTGAGGGTTTCTGGAGAAAGCCACCTGTAACTTGAAAATCTCGATTCAAACAGAAGTGAACAAGCCTGTGACGCTGGTGGGTGCCTGTCATGCGGGGTCTCTGGTCCCACCCCCCACATAAGAACGCAAGGTACAGTGAGGCCAAAAAGGGACACCCACGGAGCCATAGATAGGGGACTCATACCACTATATATATTCTTGCTGGCGGCTGGGCTGGACACACACAAAGTAGGATCCACGCAATCTGCACTCCGCCGTCCACTTCCCTACCTGCCAACCAACCAACCAACCAACGCAGTCACGGCAGTTACATCAGTGGCTAATTGGCTAACCAGTAACATCTGATGGCCAACTGGTCACAGCTGATGGCCAGCTACTACCCGAGCCAGCCCCTTTCCACGTGAGGCCAAGAGCCTGGAAACTGCTCTCTGGGGCTCTGTCCCCACAGTGCCCCTTCCCACTCTTCCAACCCTCACATCCAATTTTCAGGTTTTATTCATCCGGCCACTGGAATTTGGTAACACGTCCTTCCGCGCACATTCCCACGGTCCCTCAAGCTGTCATGAGCCTGGAAAGTGACTGTAATGTTAACAATATGAACAGCTAATTCTTACATAGCACCTGTCATAGACCAAGCTCGGTGTTAAGTGCATGTGTTAACTCATTGAATCTTCACAACAAACATCTGAGGTGACTGCTATTGCCTCTGTTTACAGATAGGGAAACCCAAGCACCGAGGGTTAAGGAGCTTACCCAAGGTGGGAGCTGAGGTCCAATCCAGGCAGAAATCCTGGGCTAGAAACATTCTCCTGGTTGACCGGTATCTGCCTCCTGGGAGGCTCATCCCAGCCCTTCCCTCCACCAAAACCAGAGTCACTGCCATGCAGTGAAGACCGGATCGCGGTGCTGACTTTGGGGGTATATTTTGGGAGAACTGATATCATTACAACATTGAGTCTCCTGTCCACTTATATAGTATGTCTATCCATTAGTTAGGACTGCTTTAAAGTCTTCCAATAAAATCTTAACACTTTCTCTCATAAAGAATATTCACATATATTTTAAAGATTTATGTAGGTACTATGTGTTTCTATAGATGGTGTTTTTACATTTCCTACATGTCTGTTGTTGTAATTTATAAAGGCAATTTATTTTAAGACATTTCTCTTATTCCAGCAAACTTGCCTCCATATACTGCCCGAGCCAGAAACCCAGGAGGGATCAAGGCCCCACCCACTCCCTCACCACCCTTTCCATCTGCAATTGGTCTGACAGACTCTACTGGATGTTCCATCCTCACCTCCCCTCATTATTTTTGCCCTGGGGTGATTTCTAACTGATCTGCCCATCAACCTTCACATAGCCAGGGCTATTACCAACCCTCGTGCAAATAAAAAATGGTGACTCTTCCTCATGACCCTCTACCTCCATCTGTCAGATAATTGTTGTAATAAATATTCATATATATGATGTCTACAAGGTGGTTGGTGCCCCTCGTGTGTCATGTGTTGCGTAGTAGTGCACACCGCACAGCCATCTGTGGTGGCCCTTACGTGGCAGCCAGAGGGGTCTTTGTAAAACAAAAGTTTGATTGTGACAACATGGATGGACCTAGAGGGCATTATGCTAAGTGAAATAAGTCAGACTGAGAAAGACAAATACCATATGCTCTGACTTACATGTGGAATCTAAAGAACAAAATAAATGAACAAACAAAACAGCAACAGACTCATAGATGCAAAGAACACTTGGATGGTTGCCAGATGGGGAGGGCGTTGGGGGACATGGTGAAAAAGGTGAAGGCAATAGATGTACAAATTGATAGTTACAAAATCGTCATGGGGATGTGAAGCACAGCGTAGGGAATATAGTCAATAATATGGTAATAACTATGTATAGTGCCAGTTGGGTACTACCCTGTTTCCCCCAAAATGAGACCTAGCTGGACAATCAGCTTTAACACATTTTTTGGAGCCAAAATTAATATAAGACCCGGTATTATATTATAGTAAAATAAGACTGAGTCTTACATTAATTTTGGCTCCAAAAGATGTGTTAGAGCTGATTGTCCGGCTAGGTCTTATTTTTGGGGAAACACAGTAGACTCACTGACTGTCACACTTATGTCACCTGAGGCAAGAGCAGCAGAACAACCACCAGCCATCCATAGAATCTGGAGAAATAATAAATTGTTGTTTTATGCCAGTGAGTATTGAGGTGGCTTGTTACAAAGTAGTAGCTGATACAGTAGGAAAACCTTTCAGATAGATCAGAAGTGGGATTGCTGGTTCAAAGTGCATATGCATTTGGAATTTTGATAAATATAGTCTGGGGTATATGATTTTGCATTCCCACCAACAGTGGGTGAAAATCTGTCTCCCCCTGACTTTTGCCAAGAGAGTGTTTTATTAAATATATGGATTTAAAAAATTTTTTTTATTGCAAATGCAATAAAACATGGTATTTCAGTATTGTCTTAACTTTCCGTTTCTTATTATGTATGAAGTGGAACATCTGCATATGTCTTCAAGTCTTTATGTATTTTTTTGTGATCTGTCTGTCATATTTTTGTTCACATTTTCTATTGAACTGTTGGTTTTCCTTGTCAATATGTGGGAGCTCTTTAAATAGTAGGGATATTAGCCTTTTGATAAGAATGACAATTTTTTTCCAGTCTGTTGTTTTTCTTTTGATTTTGCTTTGATGTTTTTGCCATGCAGAAAATTTTCATGTAGACAAATATATTAATCTCCTATTTTATAGCTTCTGAATGTTTAGCTGCAGTTGGAAAGGCCTTTCTCACTCCAAGAGTTAGAAAGAATTTCGTCCATATTTTCTTCTAGTATTTTTATGGAGTTTATCCTGACACGTTGTGTCGGGGAGCTGGCATATGGATGTCAGTTACTTCATGACTGTGTGTTTCAGTTTCCTCCTCCGTGAAATGAGGATGATAATAGTCCTCTCACAGAATTGGTACGAGGATTAAGTGAGTAAATATTTATGAAGTGCCTGTTGGTGCCTGGCACACAATAAGTGCTATATACATTTCAAATTAAAGAGAAATAATTTCATTCGATTTGAATATATATTGACCAGGTCCTCTGTGCCAGGCAGAGTTGTGCCGTAGGAGCCGGGGACACAGCCGTGAGCAACACAAGTGAAAATCCCTGTCCTCAGGGAGCTTGTTTTCTAGTAGGGCGGAGAGGGGGGGTGAGGACAGACAATGTATAAAATAAACAAGCAAAATATGGCGTGTCAGATCCAAGCGCAAACAGGAGAGATTTGTAGGAGTTGGCAAGGCTAGCAGCTTAGGACCAACACACCGGGGCTCAGGAGATGGAAAGGGGACAGACACCTTGGACAAGCAGCAGAGTGGGGTCCCTGGAGGGGGTACTGGGGCTGCAGATGCCTTCCTAGTAACAACCACCGTCAGACCTCAGGTTATAGCAGCAAACACTTCCACAATGCTTACTGCATACCAGGCACTGTTCTAGTCACTTTACATGTGTCATCTCATGTCATCCTTACAGCAGCCCTGTGTATGAGGCTGGTACTATTATTGTTTCCATTTTTCAAATGAGGAAACTGAGGCAGGGAGAGGTTAGGTAACCTGCCTTATAGAGTTATACAGTAGGTGAACGAGCTGGGGTTGTGGGCCAGGCCATCTAGCTCCAGTATTGGTAGGAAGAGCCTGCAAGTGGAAGGGACAGGGCAGGCTGCCAAGCCACAGGACCAGGTAGGACCTGATCCTTACATGGACTGAAAGGAAAACACACACACACCACCAACACCAGCACATCCAAGACCCAATATACCTAATACCCACTTCTAGGCTGCTGAGAGGGCCTGAGCAACAGAGGACCATGACACAGAGATAGGGGTTCAGCTCTGGAGAGCCCCATTCCAAGAGCCATTTTCCCTAGATGGCCCCTCATCCCTATCCCCTGCACATACCACTCCACAAGGCTTTGAGCCCTGGGAACCTTAAGACACCATCCCAAAGCCCCGCGATTCCACCCAAAGACCACAAATAAAATTATGACTATCATAGTCTTGAGCAATTTAACAAAATCAGCAACAACTCCAAAACACAGCTGGGAACCAAGAAGGCATGTCAGCAAAGGCTGAGAAGCAGAGAGAGGCAGGTGGGCCCAGAGAGCTGAACCCACAGCAGTAAAAGCCTGCAGAGTGGTAACCCTCGATATTTCATAAGACCCTTCCATATCCTTCCTAACCTCACCTGGTACTGTTCAACTTTTACCTTAGGCAAGATGGAAATAACCAGGGAGAAACTGAGCCCCAGAGAGGAGCAATGAATTGTGTTATCACACCCAGAACTAGCAGTGAGATATCCAAAATTCCTTCCACTGTACCACTCGAGCTTGAGACGGAGTATGAGAGATAGACAGAGGCAGAGAGAAAAGGGGTGGGGTTCAAGGGGGCAGAGGCTGATACGGATCACCCAAGAGAAGGGAAGAAACCCTTCCTTAGGACCATCAGAGGAGCCCACGGACCAGAGCTTGGCTCCTGAAAAGCCCTCCAAGCCTTAATTTTCCGGTGGCTTGATGTATAGATCATATAAAATGTATTATATATGTTGGATTGAAGTTTGCAAAACAAGTTGTTTACTAGTTGGGACAGGACTATGGCCGCACATGTGTGAAACTGATCAGAGTGAAGTAAAAAACATGTTTTTGTGTGAAACTGAGCATAACAAAATTGAGTGATAAACACCTTCACCAAAACAACTTCTGGTTATCACCTAAGAGATAACAACTCCTGGCAAACCACTTCTGGTTATCACCTAAGAAGTAAACAAGTCCAAGGAAAAGAAGATAAAAGCAGAACTCCAGAGCAGTGCTGTGAGTGGTCCAACTGTGCGCTCCGGCTAAGATCCTCTGCAAGATGCAAGCTGCGATACTCCTGGACTCTCCGAAGTTCTTCCTCGCAAGACCAGCTCGCCTCAGACCCTTCGTGGGCCCAGTCGCCTCTCCCGGACCAGGAACCTTCTCCATCCCGATTGACTCTGGGACTTGGTTCGTTATTAAAGTCTATTCTACTCTGTACAACCTTCTGTGCTTACCAGAGCATTGGCCTCTGGAGGGATATTGGCTCCCAAATAAAGCTGTGTTACTTACTCTATCTGAATCTGTGTGTCGGGATGTTGTTCCCCACTCATGTCGCAAGTACCAGGCAGGGACAAACGTAGGGCCCTGCCGAGGGGTTAATGTCCCCTTGACTTTCAGGAAGAGACTGAAGTGTAGCGAATGGCCTTATAGGTGCTGGCAACACTTGATCAGTGTGGCAGCATTCTCATTCCTTCATTCCTGCTCCCAGCCCAGCTGCGTTCTAAAGGAAAGAGAAGAAGGATCAAAACCCTCATACAGAATCAGACAGCACTTGCCAGTTTCCAACCTCATAAACATTGAACTTCACAGCAGAGAATACCCGTAAAGATTATCTCCCCATCCCCCTACCGCCTCCTATTGCGTAGATGGGAGATGGAAGCCCAAAGACGACAAGTGACTTTCCAGAAGTACACAGCACCTCAGGCATAGGAGTCTAGGTTTCCTTACCAGGACATACTAGAGATGGGACATTCCTTCCCCTACTTGAACCTTCATAAAAGCTCCCTGGGAAAGAGCCCTGGGATCCAGGGGACCTGTCATTCACTCCGGGTGTGCTGAGACTCAATCTGCCGCCTTGGGGACTCTCCCTAATGCATGTAAGTTCCACAAGTGCAAGGTATTCTTATCTGTTAGGCTGTGATGTATCTCTGGCTCCTAGAACTGTGTCTGGCCCATATTAAGTGCCCCATAAATAACTACTGAATGAATGAATGTCTCTAGAGGGTCATGAGTAGGGTAGCGTCACTGTGAAAGCCTGAAGCCTGGAGGAGAAGACCAAGGAACCGTGAGCTTTCTCTCCAGACACGTGAAAAGCTAATGCTCTGTCCACAAATAGTTATTGAGAGTCCATTAGGTGCTAGGGACGGAACTAGGCGCTGGGGATTCAGGTGAAAACCAAACAGTCATGGCCGTACTTCCAGAGCTCTCAGTTCCCGTTCAAGTGGAAGAGTGCGCAGGACTTTCGTGTGGGCCCTGGAGGGCAGACCCAGGTGTGAGGCAACCGGCTCAATACAATCCAGACCAGGCTTTTCTCAGCCTAACGCCCTGAAATGATCTGGCTGCTCAGAAAGTGGTGAGCGCGGCGGCCTGCAGTGTTCAAGCGGGGCGCCAGCCGCCCACGTCAGAGGCTGCGCCCCGAGTCTGCGGGAGGAGAGAGTTCTGCCTCGAGTGAAGTCACTTCCCACCCTCAGCTTCTCTGCCTTCAAAACCCTGCAGTTCTCTGACGCTGGAGCTTAGCATTTTCTGAATTTCAAGGTCCCATCGTGCTGACAGCCTCCAATTCTAGGTCGTCAGTCTGCACACGCCCCTGGACTCAAAAGCAATAGAGCCGAGTTCAATGGCCCTGCCACCCAGGGCCTCACAAGGTCTCTGGAGAGAGTCAGCGCCCCCTCCCCGCCTCGTGGGAGCTGGAGGGCCGTAGCTCGGGCGCCGGAGGCCCCGGGGACGTCGTGGCGAGGAGTGTTCCAAGAGACGAGTTCTGTTGACAGAATCCGGGACTCGTGACAGTCAGAGTCACGTTCGGTGGCCCAGGAGGCTGGGACCGGGCCAGTCACGTGGGGCGAGGGGAGTACCATGGGGTGATGTGAGATGCAGGGCCGCTCCGATTACATACACATGACGCATTCCCACTCCTTTTGGCAACAGGACTTCGGTTGGAAGATGCCACAGTTCCGGTCAAGGGGGCGGGCTCTCACATCCTGGCAGTTGTGCTTCCGTTCGGGGCGCTGTCGCTTCCGACCTCCGCCTTGCTCTCGGGTGGGGAAGAGTCGCCACCCGGTGCGCATGCCCCGAGTCAACCCAGAGTGGGCGGGGCCGAGGCTGCTGGAGCGGGAGGGGGGGAAAGAAAAGGGAATTCCGACCTGTGGAACCCTGGGGGTCACTGTGGTCGTCTCCTTCCCATTGACTGTGGATGGTGTCAGGGACAGAGCCTCTGGGCGGCTCGCGGGGGGTTTGGGGGTCCGCAGGGGGAGGGCAGACGGGGAGTGTCAGGGTGTGAGTGGGGTACGGGAGTTCCAAACTTAGAATCTTGAGGCCCTCGGGGCTGAGGCGCTGGGAAGAGGGAGCTCGGGCCGCCATGCGGGACAGGACCCATGAGCTGAGGCAGGTGAGAAGTCGGGGCTGCAGGGGTGGGACGGGAGGACAGGCTGGGGTCTGGCTGGAAGGCAGGGCTCCTGGTCTTCGGAGCAGGGAGGGGTGGCTTGAGGGCTAGGAAGACCCGGAAGCCCGAGAGTCCTGCGGGGACAGAGCCACAGCAAGGAAGTGATGCCAGTGAACCCGGCCCTGGCAGGGGGATGACAGCTCGGACGACGAGGACAAGGAGCGGGTCGCCCTGGTGGTACACCCGGGCACGGCACGGCTGGGGAGCCCGGACGATGAGTTCTTCCAGAAGGTAAAAGGCTGGGGTCTCCGTCAGGATTCACGAGGGGGCTGGAGGACCCGAGGGGCAGTGCGGTCTGGAGTACCCCCATATCTCCTTCAGCCCTCTCGGTCACCCTTCCCAGGTCCGGACAATTCGGCAGGCTATTGTCAAGCTGGAGAATAAAGTCCGAGAGTTGGAGAAGCAGCAGGTCACCATCCTGGCCACGCCCCTTCCCGAGGAGAGTGAGTGAAAACCTGGATCCAGAACGCGCGCACGCTCAACCAGAGGGATTCTGGGGATTGTAGTCCCACGCAGGTGGTGGTCAGGGAGATGTGTTGATGTAGGGACTGCTTTCTCTTGTTCAGGCATGAAACAGGACCTGCAGAACCTGCGCGACGAGATCAAACAGTTGGGGAGGGAGATCCGCGGGCAGCTGAAGGGTGAGCTCCTAGGACTGCAGACACATCCTTTCCTGGGGTCCTGCCCAGCTCCTGACAGATCTGGGGAGTGTGTGCTCCAGAGAAGCCAGTGATAAATCCAGGTCACAGCAGTCTAGAATGTCCATCTCCCAGGTTGCCAGTCCATAGCACTTTGCACAGCACATGGCTGCTTCTCAGGTTCCTTTATTATGAAACCGTTTACTCCTACAGTTCTTGCTGCCCAGTGTGCCTTCTTTGGGCAGGAAGATGAGGGTTTAGTTCTGTGGCCTCTGCATAGCTGTGGGAATTCTCTGATGTATTGCAAAGATAAATGTATTTTCTCCTGTCAGAGGCCCAGAATTAGTCATTTAGTGATAAATTATATGTCCCGAAAAAATCTTATGGAGATAAGCACCTCCCTATTGGGTGGCTGGGGTATGGCCCTGGCCTTGTGTCCTGATGCCCAAACAATTTTCAGAAGCTACAGGTCAAACCCCCTCCCCCACAACACCTTTGTTCTTCCCACAGCCATAGAGCCCCAGAAGGAGGAAGCCGATGAAAATTATAATTCGGTCAACACAAGAATGAGAAAAACCCAGGTGGGTTTGTTATTCCCAGAAGGAACACGTTTCAGTATGCATTCTCTTTTTTTTTAATTAATTAATTTTTTTTATTGGGGAAGGGGAACAGGACTTTATTGGGGAACAGTGTGTACTTCCAGGCCTTTTTTCCAAGTCAAGTTGTCCTTTCAATCTTAATTGTGGAGGGTGCCATTCAGCTTCAAGTTGTTGTCCTTTCAGTAGTAGTTGTGGAGGGCACAGCTCAGCTCCAGGTCCAGTTGCCATTTCTAGTTGCAGGGGGCACAGCCCTTGCGGGACCATCCCTTGCGGAACTCGAGGAGTTGAACCGGCAACCTTGTGGTTGAGAGCCCACTGGCCCATGTGGGAATCGAACCGGCAGCCTTCGGAGTTAGGAGCCTGGAGCTCTAACCGCCTGAGCCACCGGGCCGGCCCTCAGTATGTGTTTTATAGATCATTAGATGACAGAAGTAAGAAGGAAAGGTGCTTGGAGATCAAGTCCAACCTGATGATTTTCCAAATGGGGAAACTGAGACTCAGAGAGAGGAAGGACTCACTCAAGGTCAAGAAGCCAGATTCTTCTGATTCCCAGTCCATTTTAACACCCTGCCTTCTTCTGCTCCATTCAATGAGAAGTTGCTGATTCCCCAGAGGTGACCTGGGCTCAGCTGTGGGAGACATGCTTTTAGGAGACAAGGGAGGGAGTTAAGCTTGACTAGGTAACAAGAATATTACTCAGGTAGGACTTGGTAGTTAGTGACTGCCCACGAAGAAGAGAGCGCAATCATGAATGACTGGGAGGTTTCCTGCCCAGGTGGCAGGGACACCCTCTGCTCCGTGGGCAGAATTCAAGAAGCCAGGAAAAGGAACCTCCTGGGATCACTGAATCAACATCTTTGGAAGGAGATTTGAGGTGATCTGACTGGCCCCTGCTGTGTGTCCATTGAGAAGTGGTTTGCAGTTCTTGGAGGTCAGAGTCAGAGTAGGTGGGCTCAGAGCTCAGCAAGGAGCCCAGATTAAAGATGGCACAATTTGGGTATCTTGAAAGGGTGTAGCTGAGGCCAGGAGAGCAAGGAACTCCAAGGAATAAGGCATCAGAGACATGGACAAGGCAGGAGGGCATTTCAAAAGGGACCCATGGTCATCAGTGGGAGAGGCTGGGGGCCCAGGTGGGCTTGTAAAATCTGGGCATCAGGCTGAACTGTATGCAGACTAGCACCAGTCCATTCTAAGAAGTGAGACTGGTTTCAACAGGTATTCAACAAGCAGCTGTTTGGGGTCCAGTGTTGAACCAAAGATCCCTGTCCTCAGGGAGCTTATATTCCCATGAGGGGAGACAATTGTCATCATCCCTAAGAACATGATTGTATAACGTCATTAAGTATTAAGGGGAAAGATGCAGGAGAAGAGGGATTGAAAGTGCTGGGAGAAGGCTTGTAATTTCAGTAAGGTGGAGACAGTTCTGTTCAGAAGGTACCATCGGAACTTAAGACCTTGTGGGGCCTGAGTGTTTTGGCCGAAGGAGCAGTGAGTGCAGAGTCTGGAGGTGGGGTGTGTTCTGTGCAGGAAGAGGAAGGAGCCCACTGCAGCTGGAGGGAGTGAGGGAGGCACTGTGGGAGGAGGTGGGTCTGAGGGAGGCTGGGGGAGGGCAGGTCCAGGCCCTGGTAACAACCTTGCAAGGTCACGAAGGCAGCAGGTCCCTAGAAAGCCTGTGCTGCTGGCTCACGAAGTGCCGAGGCCCAGACAGGGTGGGGATCCTCCCAGCGGTGCCCAGCGCATATTGTCATCCTCAGCACGGGGTCCTGTCCCAGCAATTTGTGGAGCTCATCAACAAGTGCAACTCCATGCAGTCCGAGTACCGAGAGAAGAACGTGGAGCGCATTCGGAGGCAGCTGAAGATCAGTGAGTCGCGGCGCCTGGCTGCCGGGTGGGGGGCCTGACCCGGCTCTGAATCTGGCCGTTTCCTTCACAGCCAACGCTGGGATGGTGTCCGATGAGGAGCTCGAGCAGATGCTGGACAGTGGGCAGAGTGAGGTGTTTGTGTCCAATGTAAGTGGCCACGCCTGCCGGCCGCCCTCGGCTGGGCCTGCCGTCCTCTCCCAGCCCTGGCCCTTTACAACAGGGGACACTGAGGCCAGAAGGGAATGAATCCTTATGCCTCGAGTCCCGGAGCAAGGCGCTGCCCTGTTCTAGGCCAAAGGGCTGCCCCAAAGCCCAGCAGGAACTTTTGAACTGACACTGGTTTCCCTGTTACCTGTCCCTCCACCCTTGTCCACTTCCAGATACTGAAGGACACACAGGTGACTCGACAGGCCCTAAATGAGATCTCAGCCCGGCACAGTGAGATCCAGCAGCTTGAACGCAGTATCCGTGAACTTCACGAGATCTTCACTTTTCTGGCAACGGAGGTGGAGATGCAGGTCGGTACCCCAGGGAGCTGGCTGGCCTTAACCCAGACTCCAGATGTCAGACTATTTAGTCAGAAGCCCAGCTGTGACCGTCAGCCCACCCCCACCCTTAGCCTGTGTGTCCGAGGCTTTTGTTCCCCTCCAGACTGGGCCATGCCCCCAGGCTGGCCCTTTCTTCATCTGTAGCCAACACCCCAGAATTGAATCTACCTCTACAGCTAGGCAGGTGGCCACTTCTCTGTGCACAGCATTCCTCAGCCACGAGCTTGAGGCCCTGCCCAGGCGTGGCCCCAACCCTCCTTTACCAATAGAAGCTAGCCTATACCTCTAAGAGCTGTACTCAGAGTTTCCTCCTAGAGGGCATGCCTCCTAAAATCTGGACAAGGTTCTGATGGGACGTGGTGTTGTGTTCTTCCCCTGGGCCTGATGCTTGGGGTGAGGTGGCCTCCAGCCCTGTCCTGGACGACCAGACCCATGAGTGCTGCAGCCGACGCCCTGTTACTGCTGGGAGTGGTGGGGAACGGGTTGCATTCAGCAGGAGTACCAGAACCTGGAGGCTGGCAGTGCCACGAGGAGGCAGGGGTAGGAAGGGCCTTGCAGCTGCTGGGAGACAGGCCTAGAATAATAGGCAAATTCAGACAATTTTGTGAGGGGACAAACGTTCACCCTCTGAAAAGGTAGGAGTCATTTAAGGCACTTGGTTCCAAGCTGACTTCCAAACTGCAAACAGAGGTTGTATGGGGCCAGGGAGCAGGAGGGCAGAAGCCACCCTTAGGAGCGTGACCGTGTGTCAGATGGGTCCTGCCTCCACGTCTCTGTTAGTGCACCGTTTTTGGCCAGGAGTGTCCTTGGGTCATTTGGGGCTGGGGTGGCAGAGTGGACTGCTGGGCCCTCCTCGCCCAGTCACCCCTGCCTGCCTGAACGGCCACGTCCTCGGAGCAGGGGGAGATGATCAATCGGATTGAAAAGAACATCCTGAGCTCAGCGGACTACGTGGAACGTGGGCAGGAACATGTCAAGATGGCCCTGGAGAACCAGAAGAAGGCTCGGAAGGTGAGCGTCCAGCCCCAGCCCGGCAGGCAGGCCTGGAGGGCCACTGCTCCCTGCTGTGTGGGTTTCCCTGACGCCCTCTTCTCCCACAGAAGAAAGTGTTGATCGCCATCTGTGTGTCCATCACGGTCCTCATTCTGGCAGTTATCATTTGCATCTCCATATTCGTTTGACAGCATCGTACCTTCTCGGTGAGATACTGTGGGCCTGCCCCCTGGCCTGCCCCCTCCCTGGCCCGAGCCTGTCCCCCTCCCCTCAGACCCTCTTCTCCCCCTTCCCTTGTAGGCACTAAGAGCAGCAGGGACCCAGGGTCTGCCTTCTCTTCCAGCAGCTGGGGCAGTAGGGGGGGCAGGACAAAGCCTCCAGCCGGGACCCCTTCCTCTCACTGGTCATGTGCAGAGGAACAGACGGCTCTTCTGGGGTTGGCAGCCACTTGTTCACAGGCTCCCCCCTTGGGCTATGATGCCTGGGGAGGGGAGGACGGACTACAGTGTCCTATTTGGCGGGGACACATGGTTTTGTAAGAAATTAAAAAAAAAAAAAAAGTTGGAAATTCACCTGTGCTTGTGTGTTCCTGGAAGCACTGGCACGGGGCCTGCAGGGGTCATTTCCCCACCTCCTGGCTATTCTTGGGGCAGGCTCAAATCAGGCTGTTCTAGCACTGTCACTACAGCTACTCCCCCACAGGAACAGGCCTGGGTGGGGCTGGGAGGGGGTAACAGCCACCTGGCGCTCAGTACTGTCCCTGGGGAAAGACCGCTGTGAGCACCTAAGGCAGAAGGGAAGCTGGGCCAGGTCATGCGGGGACACAGGTGAGATGGGGTGGGGGGACACCCATCCGCCGGCATTCCCAAGGCCAAGAAGAGGCCCTGTAACTTGTTATTTTGGATGCAGTGGACAAGGAATAGACTGTCTGGGGAGGGGTGACATCCGAACGGGATGGAGCCAGTGAAGGGAAGACAGGAAGAGGTTGCCAGGCCAGGTCCCACTGCGGTCCAGTCCCCATGCCCAGAAAAAAGCAATGCATTTTATGTACGAGTTTGGCCTGAAGGGCCAGCGGCTCCGGGGCCGCAGTCCCCGTTCCTAAAGCGTTATGTGGCTGAAGCAGGTGGAGGAGGCAGGAAAGAACCTGGTTTCCGCGAGGCACCCGAGCCCCAGGCCCTGACTCCAAATTTCTGAGTCCAAGTCCAGATGCCGACTTGGAGCCAGGCGTGGTGCCAGTACCCAGACACCTGGTTTCAGGTCTAAGCCGTCTCCTGCTTCCGAAGCCTGGTTGGAATACGGCGGCGACTGACCCCATCCAAGGTCCATCCACGGTCCGGGTTTCGGCCGCCATGCCCCATTCCACTTTCGACCCCACAGGCCTGTGCTGCGACTGTCGCAGCTGCTGCTCTTGGATAGCCAGCCCGGCCGGTCGGCCGCAGTACCGCTGGCTTCGGCCCCCGAGTGTGGAGCACACACGCGAGCTGTGGACAGGCTGACGCGATGTCCGTGTGTGGTCTCAGATTCCGCCCCTGGACCTGGACTGCGGGCGGGGCCAGACGGCTGGGGGCGGGGCCAGAGGGGGGATCGCGCCCCAGACCCACATCCTGCTGCTCTGCCTGCTGCTCTGCCTCCCGCCGCGGCGGGGTGCCCGCCTGCCGCTCCTCCTGGTGGCCCTGGAGACCTGCGCCCGGTGCGAGTGCGTACATTTGGCCACGAGTATATGGGGCGTGGTGGAGGTGGTGACTGGGTCGCAACTGGAAAACGATTGGCCAGCGGACCTCAACGTCGTTCCGGGAGTCCTGGGGCACTGAGCACCCCCGGATTAAACAGATGATAAGAAGCTGTCCGAACCTGCTGAGGCCTCAGAGGTCGGCCTTAGTAGTTTGAGCTTTTCCTGTGGGCTAGGGGACGCCTGGAAGGTTTTTGAACAGGTGAGTGGCAGGTTTGGAGCAGATGTAGCAAACGGGGAGCCATGCACGGGCTCCCGTGTGTATGCCCCTTCTCTGTGGGAAACTGACACGAGTGAGGAGCTAAGGGCAGGTTTTGCACTGAAATCCTGGCTTGGCTGCTGTCAGCCTAACGTTCAGAAATCAGGGTCTTGGTTATTGGCGGCTTTTCTAAATCCATCTTGCATCACAACCTTACGGCTGCAGCTCTCTCCACTTACCGCCTTGTTCACTCAATGTTTCATGGTTCAAATTCCAAAGCAAAGAAACCTGATTGGTCTAGGTCAGGCTACATGACCTGCCTAGGATTTATCTACCTTGAGTCAAGACTTTATCCTTGACCAAGCTGTACGTGGGGTTCCATGATACAAAACGCTGAAGCCGAGTACGTGTGAAGGAGGAGTGGATGAGCTCCATGATTGACGTTTCTGGTACCGCCCTGTATTAGTGCCAAATACGTACTGTTCTTCCTACTAGGACCCTCACTGTAGGAGGATTATACCATTCACACCCCTCTTACAATAGGCTTGGCTACATGACTTGTTTTGGCCAATGGAATGTGAATAGAAATGTAAATAGAAGCTTTAAGCACCAACAGATAGTCTGGCAGCTTCCCTTCTCTTTTCCCGCTGCCCTGAGCCTGGCATTTGCCAGCCTGGAACCCAGCATTAAGATGACATGAAGCTGAGTCATAGCCCACCTCTAAAACGATGTGTAATGTGAGAAATAAACTTCTCTTGCTGTGAGCCACTGATCCTTGGAGGTTGGTTGTTACCACATCATCATGAGTCTAAACCAACTCTCACAGAACTAGCACCCAGAGGCGGGTGCTGCTATAATAAAAAATAAACCTGAATTATATGACTGGCCTTGGAGCTGGACAGTGGCTGAAGAAACTACCATGGAAAGTTGGAAAGATGGTGATGTGTGTTATGTAGTGGAGACGTGTTTGGTTAAACTTTAAGTTGCAAATAACTAAGAATACAAATTCTGTCCAATGAGCTTGGGGCTTTCGGCAAAAAGTGTCGGGAAGAGACTATTAGTAGCATGCCTTGGTTGCTATGAGGAGCAGTCAACAAGTTACTGTAAGAAAGAGTTGCCTCAGAAAGTAATTGGCCAGTTTTTAAGCAGAAATGGAAGAGAACATAGAAACTCCAGGCAAGTGATCCACATCCTAACCAGGGAGAGATACTGTCATGCGGGGTGTCATGTGGGGTCTCAGCTCCCGCTCCCCACGTAAGAACGCAGGACATGGTGAGGCCAAAAAGGAACACCCACGGAGCCATAGATAGGGGAGTCATACCACTATATTCTTGCTGGCGGCTGGGTCGGGGACACAAGAAGCCGGAGCCACACTATCCACAACCTGCCGTCCGCTTCTCTGCCAACCAACCTCACTTGCTAACTGCAATCTACACCTCTCTGCAATCTGCAATCCACAATCCGCGCTTGCTAGCTCAGCCATAGCAGTTACATCAGTGGCTAATAGCCAACCGGTAACAGCTGATGGCCAACTAGTCACAGCTGATGACCATCTACTACCCAAGTCAGCACCTTTTCACATGAGGCCAAGAGCCAGGAAACTGCTCTCTGGGGCTCTGTCCCCACAGATACACCTGACAAGATCCATAAACCATGGAGTTGAACTAAAACTCATCTTTGTGGCAAGGACCATATGGAGTGCACGGCTCTCCCGCCTTCTGTGAAAACCTCTGAAACTGTCCACCTGGTTCCCAGTAAATCCTTTCAGTTCGTCAAGGTGATTCAGAGAAAAGAGACCAACAGCATGACTCCCCCAGAGGAGTGTGTAGGCTCTGTTTGCCCACAATTAAGTCTAAAGGGAGACATGTCTGAAAAGAATTGCGGGTTTGGCTGTTGGCCCATGGAACTGACTAGAGTCAAATAGGTAAGAAGGCCCCTCCCCACCGCCAAGAAAAAAAGCCATTAGCTTGGATTTTTGAAAGATTGTGAGTGTTGAAGACTTAATCTGATCTGAAGCTAAAAAAAACAAAGACTTAATATGACCTTGAGGGCCCCCTAATTTCTATGGGCATGAAGAGGGCTCTACCTCAGAAAGGCGTAACCTCTAGTATTTTCTCAAGTGTGTTCAAGGAGAAAAAAAGTGGGAAAGGATGGGCCACTCTAAGGGTAGAGTCAAGGACGAAGAGGAGAACGACCTGGGGAGCTAGTCCCAGGACACAGGCCCACTCCCAGGGGAAGGTGGGGGCCTTCTCAGCATCGGCCCAGCTGGATTTTAGAATCACAACCTTCGTCCCCTGTTCAGCGATATTTCCCCTCAGGTCCAGTGAGCCTTCTTGATTCTTGGCAGCTGCTCATGGGAACTGAAAAACATCTGGGGGGATGGGTCCCCAATCTTCTAGCATCAACTTGGTGTCCTAGTAAGTGTCCATTTCACATACACCCTAAGACACAATGGCACTGTTACAAAGGAATTGCCCAAAGGGAAAAAAAGTGTAAAAGTAAAGCCCAATCTTTCCTTAACTGCATGGATATCCACCCAACGTAATGGAAATTCTGTGCCAGTTTAGGTATGGGGACAGCTGCATGAAACAGAGACCCAAATTGACCATAGCTTAAACAAGACAGTAGTTTATTTTGCTTTAGAAAAAAGTCCAAGTTAGTATGGTGGGTCTTTGCATAAAGTCATCAGGAATGTGAATAATTCTAATCCTACTGGCCAGAATGTAGTTAGACGGCCACATCGAGGTGAAAGGGAGGCTGAGAAACAGAATCTTTGCTCTGGGCAGATTTTTGCCCATATAAAATTTCTAGGGGAACTAGGGAACTATCCCCAAGAAGCAGTCTCATTCTGGAAAAACAAATATTGGGGGGCTGCCAGCAGTCCCCCAATAATACTCACACTATGAGTATTAACCCATCCCAACTGTATTCGTTTCCTATTACTGCTGTCACAAATGACCATAAACTTCATGGCTTTAAACAACACCCATTTATTATTTTACAGTTCTGGAAGTCAGAGATTCAAAATTAGTTTCACTGGGCTCAAGTCAAGGAGTTGGCAGGGCTGGTTCTTTCCAGAGGAACCACTGGCTTGCATTTTTCTAGTTTTTTAATTTTTATTGGGGAATGTTGGGGAACAGTGTGTTTTTCTAGGGCCCATCAGCTCTAAGTCACTGTCCTTCAATCTAATTGTGCAGGGCACAGCCCAGCCCCAAGTCCAGTCACCGTTTTCAATCTTTAGTTGCAGGGGGCGCAGCCCACCATCCTACGTGGGAATTGAACCGGCAACCTTGTTGTTGAGAGCTCGCGCTCTAACCCACTGAGCCGTCGGCCGCCCCTCGCTTGCATTTTTCAGCTTCTCATGGATGCCGGCTACCGACCCTATCCTCCATTTCATAGCACAGCGTTCTAGTCTCTGCTTCTATCATTACGTCACCCTCTCCTCTGACTGTCCTGTCTCCCTCTTAGAAGGACTCCTTCCCACCCGAATACGCCAGGGTAATCTCCCATCTCAGGAGCCTTACCTTAACCATATCTGCAAAATCCCCTTTTTCCATATAAAGGAACCTTCTCAGGTTCTAGGGGTTAGGATGTGGACTTACTTAGGGGGCCCGTGTTCAGTCTACCACACCACCCCATTTACATTTACTGCATTCCTTCATTTATTTATTCACAAAATGTTGACTGAGCAAGACTTTCTTGTACCAGGCATGATGGCAGGTGCTAAAGAAATAAAGGTGAAAATACAGACAAGGTCTCTGCTTCCATGGAGTTTATATTTTAATGGGGAGGATAAGTACAAAAAATAGCTAAGATAGTCCAAACCCACGATACGTATTATTTAAAAATTAAGCAGTGTGATATGACCAAAAAAAAATGACGAGGGATTGGAGGTGGTTGTCTTTTTCTTTTTTCATTTCCCCTTCTTCCGCCTCTCCCCTCTCTGGTTCAATCTGTTGTTCTCAGTCTAGCTGTGTAGGACACAGCTCCCTGGCCCATGCTGGTGTTATGAGCCTTGCTCTCCCTGGGTCGCCAGTCGTCCACTGCGCCACTCACAGCCGCACGCCAAACTCCAGCTGCTCACGGCTGCTCAGCTCCAGGGAGAGCTGTTGTTCACAATCTTAGCTGTAGAGGGCGCAGCTCACTGGTCCATGTGGGATTCCAACTGGTGACCTCCGCGTTATCCTGAGCCCCCGGGCCGGCCCTGAAGATAGTCAGGAATGGTTTCTTAGGGGAAGGTGACTAATCCAGATGGCAGAACTGAGAGCTCAGAGGGCAGAACACAGCCATGGAGGGTTATTTCTAGGCCTGGAAATCCAGGGGAATTCTCCCCGCTGGGTTTTGAAATTGGTTTGGATCAGTGACTACTTTTTACTTTACATTTCTCCCCGTTTTAAACCAGAATATCTATAACTATACTTCTATGCCTGTCCCAGGTCCACAAATGGAAGAATTGTGCTCCAGGATGATGCCCAGAGCCGCATCTGAATCTAATTTAGGTAAGGAGAGTGGGGCTTTTGGTTTGATGAGATTTAGCTGAGGTGTGTTTTTTTTGGACTCTGACTTGTTACTGTAATGGGATGCAACTTTTAGGGACCTTATGAAGAAGTGAATGTACTTTGAATATGGGACAGATGTAAACATTTGAGGGCTAGAAGATAAACTCTGATAAGGACAATAACGGCCCCCAGAGTCCATACCCTAATCTCTATGGATGTTACCTTATATGGTAACTTTGCAGATGTAATTAAGGTTACTAATCAGTTAACCTTAAAATAGGGAGAGTATCCTGAATTATTCAGGTGGGCCCAATGTAATCACAGGAGCTCTTAAAAGCAGAGAAGCTTCTCTAGCTAATAAGAGAAGCAGAAGACAGAATGAGAAGTGAGAGAAATTTAGAGCAGGACTTGATGTGCTGTTGCCAACTTTGAAGATGGAGGGGCTCCCAACCAAGGAACGTAGACAGCTTCTAGAAGCTGAGAACCACTTTGCAAAGAAATGGGGACCTCAGTCCTACAGTGAAATGGAACTGGATTTGGTAATAACCCGGATGAGTCTGGAAGTGGATTCTACACCAGAGGCTCCAAATTAGAACCCAGGCTAGCCAAAACCTTGACCTCAGCCTCGTGAGACCCTAAGTAGAGAAACTGAGTCAGCCCAGACTTCTGAACTACAGAACTACGAGATAATAAATGGGTGCTATTTGTAAGATGCTAAATTTGTGGTCACTTACAATGCTGCAATAGAGACCTAATACAGTAAGATTTGAGCTGAGACTTGAATGCAGACAAAGAGCATCATGGGCAAATCTAGGGGGATGGGTTCCATCTCCAGGAAAGAGCAAGTGCAAAGGCCCAAGACTAGGAGGAAACAAACAAACAAAACAGAAGCCAGCACAGCTGGCACCTGCTGAGTGGAAGCACTAGATTAGAGATGAAGTCAGAACTGGGGGAGGTACTGGAAGGCAGGCTCCAGAGCAGGGGTTTCTGTTGAGAGTGGGCTGTGTGTATGTCATTGAGAATGAGTCTCCAAGATTCCTCAGTTGAATCCAGAATGACTGTCCCACCTCCAGAGCCTGCTGTCTTTCCCTGCCTCTGCCTCACCCCTGGTCCTGGAGCATTCCTGTGAAGGGCTCCAATTTACCCAGTCATTTGGCGGGGGAGGGGATGACGATTATAGTCCCCAGCACAGACAGAGGAGTGATACCAGCTCTTGCCCCAGCAGCAGGGCCTATGGTTTCACATTCCCAAGATGCAGCCACTGCCTGGGACAGTCCTGGTAGAGATCCAGGGAGGTAAAGGAAGTCGGAGCAGAAGAAGAGTGAGGGGCTGCCGGAGGCTCAGGCGGTTGGAGCTCCATGCTCCTAACTCTGAAGGCTGCCGGTTCGATTCCCACATGGGCCAGTGGGCTTTCAACCACAAGCTTGCCGGTTCGACTCCTTGAGTCCCGCAAGGGATGGTGGGCAGCACCCCCTGCAACTAACAACAGCAACTGGACCTGGAGCTGAGCTGCACCCCCCACAACTAAGACTAAAAGAACAACTTGAAGCTGAACGGCACCCTCCACAACTAAGACTGAAAGGACACCTTGACTTGGAAAAAAGGCCTGGAAGTACACACTGTTCCCCAATAAAGTCCTGTTCCCCTTCCCCACTAAAATCTTTTATATATATATATATATATATATATATACACACACACACACATACATACAGGATAAACAGAGCTAAATAGATTTGTTCGTTGCAGGACTTATCAGTGACTTTACTGCACTTTTAATCACCAAGAATCCCCAAGGCACAGGGAATTTCCTGTACTTACTTGACCATGGAACCCTTTGTCACAAGACATTCTGAAACATACTTTGAGAAACAAAGCACTCCAAGACATTCTAATCTATCAATCCAGGGTCTCCACTGAACCTCATCTGATGCCCAACCTCCCTTACTCCCAACTGGAACACAGAAGACAACCCAGTGTCAAAGTGAATGTTTTAATAGTGTCACTCAGAGAGAGCCATGACTCTCACCAGCAGGGGGCCCCTCCACTGTCCCCAGATCTTTGTTGGGAAGGTGAGCTGGCTGCCCCGAGAGCAGGGATCTGGTCTAAAGAGTAAGCTGGGCAAAGGGAGATTTGGGAGGCACCCTATGAGGGCTGGGCTCCCAGGAGTGCCCAGGAAGTGGCATGGGCCTCAGGCTGGCCCCTCTTCAGGCATTCCTAGCAAAGCCACGAGGGGCTCGAGGGGCGTGGGGGTCCCAATGGGCACAGGGTGGGTGCGTTCATGCTTGCGCAGGTCGCTGGCACTCAGGAAGGCCTTGGGGCAGTGGGGGCAGGTGTAGGGGCGCTCAGTGCTGTGTGTGCGGCTGTGCTTGCGCAGCCCAGCCCGGTCTGAGAAACTCTTTCCGCACTGGGTGCAGGGAAAGGGCCGCAGCTCTGGGTGTGAGCGCTCGTGCCGTCGCAGCAACGTCGGCGTGCAGAACAGCTCCTTGCACTCCCGGCACACAAACTGCGGGGGCTTCTCGTCTACCTCCTCACCCCCCACCTCACCTGCGCCCCCCAAGGGACCAGGAGCCTCCCCAACGCCAGCATCTTGGCACTCTACATGCTCCACTGTCATGCCCACCACTTGCCACTGGGTGGCCATCACCCCGCCTGATTCTGGGGGCAGCCCCAGCAGCCCTGCTGGAGGGTCCCCTAGACCCGCCCCTGCTGCTGGGGCCGCCGAGCCCTCGCCAGCCACACTGACGGGCAGTGCCAGCCCCACGACCAGCTCCTGTTGTGGGGGGGCCCCTGCGGCCTCACTACTTCGATGGGTCCGCTCGTGCTTCCTCAGGCTGGACGACACCACAAAGGACTTGCCACAGGCATTGCAATGGAAGGGGCGCTCCCCGGAGTGCACCCGGCTGTGCTTAGTGAGACTGGCCCTCTCAGCAAAGGCTCGCCCGCACTCCTCACAGCGGAAGGGCCGCTGGCCTGAGTGCACCAACGCGTGCCGCTTGAGGTCCCAGGAGGCCACGAACGTCTTGTCACACTGCAGGCATTTAAACGGCCGGTCGCCGGTGTGTACCCGTCGGTGCATGGCCAAGTCCGCAGGCTGCCGGAAGTCCTTGCCACACTTCTCGCAACGGTAAGGCTTTACGCCCTCGTGCGCTCGCTGGTGGCGCCGGAAACTTGAGGGGTCCGAGAACATGCGGCCGCAGCGCGGGCACAGGAAAGGCTTCTCGCCGGAGTGAGTGCGCTCGTGGCTCTGGTAGGAGCTGAGCTGCGTGAAGCCCTTGCCACAGGCCGGGCAGCGATAGGGCTTCTGCGCCGCATGGATGCGCTGGTGGCAGGTGAGCGAGGATGAGCGGGAGAAGCTCTTCCCGCACTCTGAGCAGAGGAAGGGCCGCTCACCGGTGTGGGACCTGCGGGAATGGGGGGAACCCGGCATGAGGGTGGCAGGCCCATCACCCAACCCCTGCTGCCCTCTGTACGCTCATTTTGGGGCCCCTAACATCCTGGGAGCATTGGCCCAATCCTCTAAGAGCCACAGGGCTGCACCCCAAAGACCTAGACAGAGCAGGCCCCACTCAGGCCTCCTGGGCTCCACTAGAGACCCTCTAAGGTAGCCCAACTTCAAGCCCCGCCCCCTTTCATGCTGCCCCGGAACTCAGGCCAATCAGGCCACACTCGCATCCTCCAAGGCCCCATCCCACGGCAGGCAGCCCCGCGCACCAACCAATCAGGGCCACCAGCTTCTCCCACGTGCTCACCAATCCTAGTTCCACCCACGCATCTTCCCATTGGCTCATCCCGCTCCTTAAAACCCAACCAAGGGCCCCACTGGTCCCAGGGGAGCTGCTGCCGTCCTGCCTCTACCCTGTTGGCCTGCTCTTCCCAGCTCTTTATGGAGCCCTCACCGTTCGTGGTTGCGCAGGTCCTTGAGCTCTGCATAGGCCTTGCCACAGCGCTCGCAGCCGTACGGACGCAGTCCGGCGTGTGTGCGCCGGTGCTTGCGGAATACTGACGGGTCGGCAAAGCTCTTGCCGCAGTCGGCGCAGGCGTAGGGCCGCTCGCCGGTGTGGCCGCGTTGGTGGATCTTGAGCTTGGAGAGCGCGCCATAGGCCTTGGGGCAGTGCGTGCAGCGGAACGGCAGCTCGCCAGCGTGCGAGGCCAGGTGCACACGCAGGCACACCGGCTGCATGAAGCGGCGGCCACACTCGGGGCAAGGGAAGGGCTTCTCACCCGTGTGGCTGCGCCCGTGACTGCGCAGCTCGGGGGCCGTTTTGTAGGCTTTGGGGCACAGCGGGCACGCATAGGGCCGAGGCTTAGCTGCTGCACCTGACACCTTGTCCCCGCTGGCATCTTCTGCATTGGGTTCTGCCTCTGGCTTCAGCTTCACCTCTGCCGCCTCCTCTGTGCAGTCTACAGGCCCGTGTGTGGCAGCGTGGCGCGCTGCCCTGGGCGCATTTGGAAACGTCTTGGTACAGGACAGGCACTTGTAACGGCGGCCGGAGCGCTTATAGCCGGGGCCTTGGGACCGGGCCTCCACAGCCTCCACCTCCATGGCCTTGATGGGCAGAGCTTCTCTGTGAGAGAAGCAGAGTTAGAAGCACATCCCTCTGCTATTCTCCAAGGCCTCTCCCCTCCCCAATGCCCTCTTGAGGCCTGCCAAGGAACCCTATTTCATCTGCATCTCCCACCTGGGACCGCCATATCCTTTCTTAGAAACACTTCCTGGCTCTGATGTTCTGCTCAACTTTCCTCTCTAATCTGTTCACTGGGGAAGGGAGTTGGAGCCAGTGACTTCAGAGGGGCTAAGGGAGGAGTCTGGGGTCATCAAAACAGCTACCTCACTTCCTTCCCCAGCTTCTGAGCTTTTCCAAACCTGGTGGCATTGGTTCTATCCATCTCATATCTTCTTTCTTCAGGTGAACCTGTGCCAGAATGCAGGGCTGCAGACATAGGCTACCCAGCTGTGGGTCTGGCCTGAAGGTCTCCAAGTGCCCAGTGAAGACAGAGGTAGGTCGGGAAGATAGGAGAACCAGTGGGCTAAGGTGGTGATTGGCACTGCCTGTCTGGAAGTGATAGTTCCCCAGCACATGTGTTTTGTTTTCCCCTCTGGTTTGTTAGCTTTCAGACACAGCAACTGTCCATGCAGAATGCTGGCCCTGCACAAGTGAAGGACTCCACCCCAGACAGGAATCCCGGTCTGTCTTCTGCTCTGGAATCGCTGTTGGGCTCCTGCTCCCATAGTTCTGACCATGGAAAGCTCAGTTACTCTCAAGGCAGCTTGCTAGCAGTTAGAAGCCTCTGAGTCATAATCAATGTGTCTGATCTAGCCTGGCTCCCAGGACACCCATTTTAGTGGAGGCCCCTTCATTCCCAGTTCAGAGCCCAGACACCCTCCACACAGCTGTTCCTGGGGATCATGGCTGGAAGGAAATAGGATTAACAGCTGCATTAGTCCTAACACCAGCTCATCCTCCCTGGAGAATGAAGGGAAGAGGATTACGGCAGATCCACTTAAGGAGCTGGGCAGCTGTAGCTGCTGGGGGCGGCCTGGGTGGGGTTGAGGATCTGCCACAGAGAAGGGGAGTGGGGAGCCTGGTGTACACAGAGCCGAGGCTGGGAGGTAGGAAGCCTGAGATCCCTCCTCTGTTCTAAGACTGTTTCCTTATCTGTATGTCTCAGGGATGGGTGGCTTCTAAGTTATGAACACGGGAGGACAGGGAAGGGGTGAGTGGCAGGGGCTGCATCTTTAGAGTCAGCACCCTTGGCCTGAAGCCTGCCTCAGTTCCTGACACACACAATCCACGGAACAGAGGGCCAGGCAGGCTAGGCCCCTGCCTCAAATCCCACCATTAGCTCCTCGCTTTATACCTTACTGAGGACGCGTCCACCCAATTCTCCACATCAGGTCTGGGAACCCCCTATATGAAAATAACAATCTGGGGAGTGAGGGGCACAACTCAAAATCTGTACCGTGGACACACTCTGTGTCACTCCAATCAACACTCAGCATTTAAGAACGAAAGACATGCCCATACGTCTTCACAGCTTCTAGGCGAGAGGCGTTCTTACTATACCTTGTTTTCAGGTGTGGAGATGAAGCCCCCATAAGGGGGAAAACATGCACAAGGGCACACAGCTGGTCACGGAGCCCAGACTTAAACCCACATCTTCAAATCTCTGGCTGGGCTCTTTGTCTACCAGTCTTCATTTACTTAAGGCTTAGCAGCCTAATCATGACACTTTCCACTGCTCCTACGACAAAGACCAATATCTTTTTCATGGTCAACAAGGCCCTGAACCACCTAACTCCTGCCCATTTCACTTCCCACCCCTCTTCCCTGGCTCCTCGGCTCCCTTTCTTTTCCTCTAAGAGCTAAATTCCTTCCCACTTCAAGGTCTTTGCACTAGCTCTTACCTCCACCACAACCCACTATCCCCAAGGATATCTGTGCAGCTATCTCCTTGATTTCACTCTCAGCTCCCTGTCACCTCAGAGGGCTTTCCTGAACACCTTTCTTAATGCCATCTGCACCCCTGCTGATCACTCTCTATCACCCCACCCCTTGAATTTCCTTTACGGTGTTCATTTGGACAACATTCCTAGCAAGTTTACCATGGGCTGGTATCATCCTAAGAATTGTATGTGTATTGCTTAAGCTAAGCCTCATAACTGCCTAGAAATGTGTTATGGGCTAAATGTGTGTGTGCAAGAAGGAAAGGCCATGTGAGGACCTGGCGAGAAGGCAGCCTTGTGTAAGCCAGGAACAGAGCGCTCACCAGGAACTGAATTCGCCAACATCTTGATCTTGGACTTCCCAACCTCCAGGGCTGTGAGAAATATATTTCTGGTGTTTATAAGCCCCCCAGTCGGTGGTTTTTGTTATGACAGCCTGAACAGACTCAATTAAACGGCATCATTTCCCCCATGTTACAGACAAGGATACTGAGGCACACAAATGAAATACCTAGTCACAGTCACAGCCAGGAATCAGAGTCAGGCGGTCTGTCCCCCAGACTCCCACTCTCTGCCCCTGATTATTGCTTCGGTAGCACTTACACATTTTACAGCTTGGTTGTTAATTCTCTGTTTCCAGCACCACAGTCTAGGCTGGTGAGAAGTCAGTAACCTTTATTATTCTGGATCCACGACCCCTAGAACTGTTACCGGTGCCCCCAAAACAAACTCAGGCCTGGAGCTACAGTAGGCATTTGTGAGAACGTCCATCAACAACTATTAACTGAATTTCTCTGCCTGTCCAAGTTCCCGAGTCCAAATAGCACCCCATTTTCCACACTGGGTTCATCACTCTAGTGAGGGAGGTGTGCGCTTCACTACTGGCTCAGGAGTGGGATGAAGTCCTGTGCCTGAACAGGCTCTAAATCTAGGGATGCAGAGATGTAATTCCCCGAGAGTTTAGGCTAGGGCCCTGCGAACAGGGGTGAGGTGAAAAGGGAGCCACCTTTTATCCTCTCTGCACCTTAGTCTCCCTACATCTAAACAAGCAGTCGCCCACAGGCCTCACAGCCCATGACAGATCTGGGAGGGTGGATGGGGAACTGTGAACCTCGCAAAGGTGAGAGCCAATCATCTCCTAAGCCTCCAACCTGGTCAGTAAACAACCTACTTTTCCAGCCTAGGCTCCAGCAGCAGTGTCCCCCTCCCAAGACTCCAGCCACAATTCTCAAACTTCCCCACCTAAATGCATCTCCACAGGCAGTGCCCTCTTCCTTGGAAGCCATTGTTCGCCTTCTCCCCCAAGGGAAAACTCTTTTGCATCCTTCAAATGCCCGTTTCCCCAGTGCCCTCAGGAATACTTAACAGGCAGCAGAAGTAAGGGCGCCACGGCGCTCTGAGCCTCGGTTTTCCAATCAATAAAATGGGGCCTCTGGGGTACGTGGGAGTTTGAAGAGCGTTATGGCATCGGAGAGGCGCTGAGGAAAGGCTGAGAGCTGCAGAAAACCTGCGCTTCTCGCTCCCTGCAATCTTCTCTGTGTCGGCGCTCCCGCCAGACAGCCTAGCAGGGCAGGGCCCTGGGCTGACTCATCTCGAAATAAGCCCTGGGAAAAAGTGGCCTCGGAGAACGTGGCAAGAAGGAGGGAACGAAGAATGAGAGAATGAACAAATGAATGGACCGAGGCTCGGCGCTGGACAAAGGCCTGCAAAAGGCGTTCTCTAGGACCGCGGGAGGGGCGACGAGGACCTCGGCAGGGGAGGGGGGTCGCAGGCGCCGGGGCCCTAGCTAAGCGGGCCCCGCGCCTAAGACAAAAGCCTGCAACATGGTGGGCTCTAGGACCCCCGAGCCCACACAGCTCAAGGCGGGCAGCCACGCGGGCCGAGCCCAGCGATCCGCAGAAGCCCTCCGGTGGGGACAGCCGGCGGGTTCTAGGACCCGCTGGGCCCGGAGCCCGCCCGCTCCCTCCCGGGGCCGCACCACTCCCGCCCCGCCCGCGCTGCTCGCGCCAGGCCAACCCCATCCGCCCTCGGCGCCCACAGGGAAACTGAGGTCCGGTCGGATTGCGTGCTGGGGTCCCCGCGGCTTCCCGCAGCGTTTCCTACCTGAACCGACTTGGGCTGGCTCCTTGTCGTCAGTGGCAGCTCCTCTCAGCGACGGAGCCCGGGACACTACCAGGGAGGGGCAGGCGCTAGGACCCAGCGGGTGGGGGAGGCGGGGCCGGTGGGCGGAAGTGGAAGGGAGCTCCTCCCGCTGGGGAGGAAGGCAAAGTTTACCAGAGCACCCCCGGCCGAAGGTAGCGGAGAAACACCTTGCAAGGGGTCGCTGTGGGTTCTAAGGCCAGGGGACGCCGCAAAGGCTTACTATTTACACCGGGCTACTGCTAGCTTGAGGCCAGATCACCAAGAACTAGAAGGTGGGAATACAGAAAGGCCATGCTCAAGCACTGCAGTTCCTAAATCCTCTTATATTTCACATTTCCCTTAACAGCCAGGAGTGCGTGAAGCTCCATCTGTCTTGAGAAGATTTTCAGGGAGCCCCACGAAAAGTGTCGCCAAAGTACTAAGGCTACAGTTGCAGAACCCTGTTTTTGTCCTCTTCCGAACTCAGTCAATATGCACCGGAACGGTTTGAGCCCCTCTTGCCGGAAATGTGGCTAAGGTTAGTGCGAAGCAACGCCGCGCTGTGACCTACGTGGGCGGGGTCAGAGTCGCATTGTAGCTACTCGCTTAGCGCCGGAAGTGTGTCTGTGTAGAAGGGCTGCTTGGAGGCGGGTCAGGAAGTGTTCTCCAGACCGAGGTTTCGCGGGGAAGCTTTTGCGGCTAGGACACTTCCTGTTTCCTAGTAACAATAGGAAGTATCCGCGGAGCTGGGGTTAGACCCCTGGCTCGGATCAGCTGCTCCTTCTCTGCTCTTCCTCCTTCCTTATTCCCCTTCTCCTTTCCCTCTTTCCCTCCCCTCCCACCTCCTGGGAGCTCTGGCGGAGTGTGCGTGTGTGGGAGCGCGAGAACTCCCCACAGCCACCCCGTGGGGCGCGCGGCTGCAGTTAGAGTGAGGGTCCCAGTGCGCAGGCGCGCTCCCGTTCGCGGTCCCCAACGGACGCACCCGCGGCGGGAACGAGAAGGGGCCACTCGTGCGAGGTAGGGGTCCCAAGAGGAAGTTGGCCCGGGAGATGAATGAGGCGAGAGGACCTCGGTGGTTGATCAGGAGATAGGACTCTTGAGCGAAGGGGCTTTGTGTGGTGAGAACTGGGGGAGCAGGTTCAGTGAGGGGCTTAGTCGGAGATAGGAGTTGTATTTGGGTCCAATGGGAGTGAAGAAGCAGAGGCAGAGATAGCACGGGGCTTGCTACGGGGAGGGCAAGGGCTTTGGAAAGACGATTGCCTGAATCAGTGGGTTTGCGCTTGTGCACACTGGGACAACAAGCATTGCGGTGTTTTGAGGATTAAGTGACAATGAATAGTCTCTGACTAGCACAGCGCCGGGCACACGATGGTGCTCAGCTAGCATGCGTTGATGTCATCATCAGTGTTAGAAGAAAAAATGAGAAGGGGTGGTGATGGTATCGTGAGGAGGTGTGGGAAAGAAAAAAGGGGTGAAGAACACCAGAAATGGGATTGAATTTCCATGATGGAATATAGTTTGGGTTCAGGGGAAGTAGGTGGAGGAAGTGGCCAAGAGTCTTTTAAAAAGGAGACCTTGTGACCCTGAAAGGAATAGGGGATGTGGGGGAACAAGCCAGCCCCTTCTCTGAAGGGGGCCCCTGACTTCATCTCTCAGGTCACCTGGAGAAAGAGGCTGCTTTGTCAACACCTCGAGGCTACTCTGTTTAGCTGAGGGGTGAAGAAGGGAGGATTGGACATCTCTTATTGAAAGTCCTGGAAAAGGTTCAGTTTTCCTTTTAAGATGACACAGAAGATAGGTTGGTTGGTTGTAGAGAGGAGAGGGTTGGGGCAGGAAGACTTTTTGGATTTGGTCTGAAGAACAGCTTAATAGGTTTGTGATCAGAGATAGGTTACAATCCCTCTAGACTTAAGTTTCCTTATCTATACCTGTGGGGATGAGTTAGGCCTAGGGAGCTTGTGTGCAGGGAGGTCTTACATGATGGTGCTTCCAGATTAGTCCATAGAAAGCCGGTCCCTGGGCATCGCTGCTCGGGGAACCTCTCTGTGACCGCTGGTGAACTTGCTGCTTACAGAGCCAAAGGGCAAAGTTAATTCAGACCTCTCTTCTGACCACTGCCCCATCTTCCTAGGCCTTGGCCTCAACACCGGAGGAAGATGCCGCTGCCACCTGCCTGCTCCTCCTGAACCTCCAGGTTTCTGTCGCACTGCCCCATGGAGGACGCGCCCACCTCACTCAGCTGCTGTGACTGTCAGCGCCACTTTCCTAGTCTCCCGGAACTGTCACGGCACCGAGAACTACTCCATCCATCCTCCAACCAGGACAGTGAGGAAGCTGACAGCATCCCTCGGCCCTACCGCTGTCAGCAGTGTGGGCGGGGCTACCGCCACCCAGGGAGCCTGGTCAACCACCGCCGAACCCACGAGACTGGCCTTTTCCCCTGTACCACCTGTGGCAAGGACTTCACCAATCCCATGGCCCTCAAGAGCCACATGAGGACTCATGCTCCTGAGGGCCGCCGCAGGCGCAGACCCCCCCGCCCCAAGGAAGCCACTCCACACCTTCAGGGGGAGACAGTATCCACTGACTCCTGGGGCCAGAGGCTTGGCCATGGGGAAAGCTGGGGAAACCAGAAAAAACACACTGAAGAGACATCTATCTGTGCATCTGAGCCTGACCCCAAGGCAGCTCTGGGCACTTGGAAAGATCCACCCACCAGACAAAGGGAAGGCTGGGAAAGCCAGCCACATTCTGAGGAGGGTGCAGAGGGCTGGGGGCCCACCACCAACTCTGCCAGAGCCCCACCACTCCCCACTCCGGCCAGCAGCCTCCTTAGCAATTTGGAACAGTATTTGGCTGAGTCAATGGTGAATTTCACGGGGGGCCAGGAGCCGCCCCAGTCCCTTCCTGCTGAGGAGGAACGGCGGTACAAGTGCAGTCAATGCGGCAAGACGTACAAGCATGCCGGGAGCCTCACCAACCACCGCCAGAGCCACACTGTCGGCATCTACCCTTGTGCCATCTGCTTCAAGGAGTTCTCTAACCTCATGGCTCTGAAGAACCACTCACGACTCCATGCCCAGTACCGGCCTTACCAGTGTCCTCACTGCCCCCGTGCCTTCCGGCTCCCCCGAGAGCTGCTGGAACACCAGCAGTCCCATGAGGGTGAGAGGCAGGAGCAGCTGTGGGAAGAGAAAGGGGTACCCCCCACCAATGGGCACACAGATGAAAGCAGCCAGGACCAGCTCCCTAGTGCCCGGATGCTGAATGGCGCTGAGGAGCTCAGCGTTTCTGGGGACCTGGAGGACAGTGGCCTGGAGGAGTACCGACCTTTCCGCTGTGGGGACTGTGGCCGCACTTACCGCCATGCCGGGAGCCTCATCAACCACCGCAAGAGCCACCAGACAGGTGTCTACCCCTGCTCCATCTGTTCCAAGCAGCTGTTCAACGCAGCCGCTCTCAAAAACCACGTGCGGGCTCATCACAGACCCCGGCAAGGAGCTGGCGAGGACGGGCCATCAGTGCTGCCAGCTGCCCTTCCCCCGGCCGAGACCCATAAAGAGACAGAGGTCCCCAGCCCCACCCTGGACCATCGTCCCTACAAGTGTAATGAATGTGGTCGGGCTTATCGCCACCGCGGGAGCCTTGTGAACCACCGCCACAGCCATCAGACAGGAGAGTACCAGTGCTCACTCTGTCCCCGCAAGTACCCCAACCTGATGGCCCTGCGCAACCACGTGCGAGTCCATTGCAAGTCTGCACGCCTCAGCACTGGCTCAGGGGCCGAAGGTCCCCCCAGCCACCTCATGGGGGAGGTTCCCGCTGACCAGGTGGGAACAAAGGCAGCCCCGTGTATAGATCAGGGCGATGGGTGCAAACATGAAGAGGAGGCCACGGAGGGCCCCCCAGCAGCAAATAGGACAGCACCACAGATACGTAGCATGGGCAGGGCGCTCTTTGAAGACCTTGAGAACCTTGAACGTCATGGTCAGACCCAAGGGGAAGGGGAAAGCAGCAGGACAGAGACCAGGCTGTCACCTCCCCGGGCATTTGCCTGCCGAGATTGTGGAAAGAGCTATCGCCACTCAGGCAGCCTCATCAACCACAGGCAGACCCACCAGACGGGGGACTTCAGCTGCGCCGCGTGCGCCAAGCACTTCCACACCATGGCTGCCATGAAGAACCATTTGCGTCGTCACAGTCGGCGGCGGGGCAGGCAGCTGCAGGGCCAGGCCGACAGTGCCGGCGGTGACGGAGGGGCCACGCTCCCTGGGAACTGGGAGCTGGCGGGAGACAGTGAGGGCCTGGACTGTCCCCAGGACCCGCCAGGGAAAAGTCCTCATGGAGCTGAAGGCAGCTTGGAAAGCGAGGGGGACTCTTTGCAGGCTCAAGCTGCAAGGGACAGATGTGGGCTGGAGAGGGACGAGGCCTGTTTCCAGGGTGATAAGGAGAGCAGAGGCCCTAAGGAAGGGCTGGAGAGGAAGGAGGCCTGTTTCCTTGACAGCTTGGACATCCTAGGTGACGAGGAGAGCGGTGGGCCTGACTTCTGTGATGGCCTCCCGGGGGCGGGTGAAGACCAGAAGCTGGCCCCTGGCCAGCCCAGCCGTTCTGCTCACTCTGCCAGAGCTGTCACTGGCTGTCAGGCTGAGGGGGCCCACACGTGTTCTGACTGTGGGCACTCTTTCCCCCACGCCACCGGCCTGCTGAGCCACAGGCCCTGCCACCCGCCCGGCATCTACCAGTGCTCCCTCTGTCCCAAGGAGTTTGACTCCCTGCCCGCCCTGCGCAGCCACTTCCGGAACCACGGGCCCGGGGAGGCGGCCCCAGCACAGCCTTTCCTCTGCTGCCTCTGTGGCATGATCTTCCCCGGGCGGGCAGGCTACAGGCTCCACAGGCGCCAGGCTCATGGTTCCTCAGGCATGACTGAGGGGGAGGAGGAGGAGGGCGAGGAGGAAGGAGCGGCCGCTGCGGCCTCCACACCGAGCGCCCCGCTGCAGCTCTCAGAAGCAGAGCTGTTGAACCAGCTACAGCGGGAGGTGGAGGCGCTGGATGGAGCCGGTTACGGGCACATCTGTGGCTGCTGCGGTCAAACCTACGATGACCTGGGGAGCCTGGAGCGTCACCACCGGAGTCAGAGTTCTGGGAATACCACGGACAGAGCTGCCAGCCCCGTGGGAGAGACCGGTGATGCCAGGGAAATGGTCGCGGGTGGCTTCTCTGAGGGCACCGAGACCTCTGTCTCCGCAGAGGGTGGGAACACAACATCTGCCGGTGCCCTGGCCGCAGGCCACCTCTGCGCGCACGGTGGGGAAGGTGCCCAGGCGCAGCCCCGCCCCTTCCGCTGCACCCAGTGCGGCAAGACCTACCGCCATGGAGGGAGCCTGGTGAACCATCGCAAGACCCACCAGACCGGCGACTACGGCTGCGCTGTCTGCTCTCGCCGCTACCCCAACCTGGCCGCCTACCGCAACCACCTGCGGAACCACCCGCTGTGCAAAGGCTCCGAGCCCCGGGTGGGGCCCGTCCCCGAGGCGGGAGGCAGCAGGGAGCCCCAGGACTCCACGGAGGCGGGGCCTGGGCCGGCAGAAGTGGGGAAGCCCTGGGAGGCCCTCAAAGTGGAGCCCCCGGAGGAGGAGGCGTGGGCGGAGCCCGCCGTGAAGGAGGAGGACCGAGGGCTGAACTCGGAGTTCGCCAGCCAGGGCTGCGAGCGGCCCTTCAGCTGCGAGGTGTGCGGCCGCTCCTACAAGCACGCCGGCAGCCTCAGCAACCACCGGCAGAGCCGCCACGCGGCCCACTTCGGCTGCCGGGCCTGCTCCAAAGGCTTCTCGAGCCTCGTGTCCCTCAAGAGCCACCGGTGCGTCCGCATCCATGCAGATCCTCGGCGTTTCCGCTGCAACGACTGTGGGAAGGCCTTCCGCCTGCGGAAGCAGCTGGCGAGCCACCAGCGGGTCCACGCCGAGCCGGGTAGGGTCGGGGGTGCCCGGAAACTGGCGCGGGAGGACTGGCCCTTCCGCTGTGCGCAGTGTGGGCGGACCTACCGCCATGCTGGCAGCCTCCTGAACCACCGGTGCAGCCGTGACACGGTCCACGACAGCTGTCCCACTCGCCCCAGCACCTACTCCAACCGCGTTGCTTTGCGGGACCACCAGAGGCTGCACTCAGCCAGCCAGCGGCGGCGAGCAGGGCGGTCCCGGAGGGCAGCTGTGCCCGGCGCCCGCCGGGGCTTCCCTGGCCAGAGCGCCCTGTCGCAGCACCTGCGGCAGCATGAGGAGGAGACCAGAAGAGCTCAGGGAGGCCCCAGTGGCCCAGAGGGCAGCGAGGGGAGCCTGGCCCCTGACCAGGAACTAGAGGGCAGATGGAATGGTGCCGAGTCGGAGCCCCGGCTGGAGTGTGGAGCCAGGAGGCCAGGGGGGCAGAGTCGTAGCCCCATCGGGACAGCAGGTCCCGAAGCCACAGAGCCAGTGTCCTGGGGCATGGGGCAGGCAGGTGGGTGGGGAGCAGTCGGGGGACCAGTGAGTCAGGAAGCAGATTGGGTTCCTCCAGGTCATGTGTTAACCAAGACAGAAGACGCATCAGGGGACAGTGTCCCCAGAAGTCCTTGCCACTTGGGCAACAGCCAGCTCAGTGAGCCTAGTCAGAGTCAGGTGGATAGTTGGGACAGTGGAGAAGGCAGCCCTCAGCTGCAGCCAGAGAGGCCCCCCTTTTTCTGCCGCCAGTCGGAAGGGCCCATGAGCCACAACTCCCACGAGACAGACTGCCACTATTGCCTGCTCTGCTCCAAGGAGCCCTTGGGTCCCGTGGCCCCTGACAGCCGCTGCCACAACCACGTAGCTGCCCAGACCGCTGCCTGCTCAGACTGTGGCAAGAGCTTCGAGTCCCGCCGCGAGCTCGCCAGCCACCTGCACTCTCATGCCAGTGCCCTTCCTCAGGTGCCACCCGGGACGGCAGAGGCCCGAGGTCCTGACGCCGGGACTGGGCAGGATGAGGTGGGCCCCCCTGGCCAGGGGCGAGCCCAGAAGGCCCCCTCAGAACGCTCTGGGGCCCCAGGAGAGAGCGCTGGAAGGGCTCACGGGGGGCAGGGAGCTGAGTCCGCACTGGCTGAAGACGAGCGGCCCTTCTGCTGTGCGCAGTGCGGCCGTTCCTACCGCCATGCAGGCAGCCTCCTGAACCACCAGAAGGCCCATGCCACCGGACTCTACCCCTGCTCCCTCTGCCCCAAACTTCTGCCCAACCTGCTCTCCCTCAAGAACCACGGCAGGACCCACACGGACCCCAGGCGCCATCGCTGCGGCATCTGTGGCAAGGGCTTCCGGACAGCGGCCCGGCTGGAGGGCCACCTTCGGGTCCATGCCCCCCGCGAGGGGCCGTTCGCCTGCCCACACTGTCCCCGCCACTTCCGCCGCCACGTCAGCTTCCTGCAGCACCAGGAGCAGCACCAGGAGGGGGCTGTGGGCAGCTCTGGTGCCGGGGGTACGAGCGGGCTGGGGCAGAGGGGGCGGGCGCACAGCGGGGGCAAGTCTGCCCCAAGGTTGTGGGGGGCAAGGAGTAGGAGGAGAGGGCCACATGGATCCCAGGAGGTGGCAGGGGCTGGGTGTGGAGGGAGGAAAGCTGCCTTCTGAGTGGCCTAGATCTGAGCCCTGGGCCAGGTAAGTAGATAGCATGGGGGGGGCAGCTGTGCCAGAGCCAAAGAGGAGTGCTCTTGTTTTGGGAGGGGCGGTCGTGGGGTACCATCTGGCTGTTTCATCCAGAAACCCTCCAGAGAAGAAGACCCGAGTTCTGTTTCCTAGAGCAGGCACGGAGCCAGGCAGTGAAGACGGCTGTGGGCTGTATCCCCCGACTGGACTTGGGGGCTTCGGTGCTGACTGGGCCGGAGAAATCTGGTCACCGCTGAGCCCCAGCTCCCTGTCATTCTGTCCCTGTGTGTCCCCTTTGGACTAGACCTTTGGTTCATTCCTACCAGAAGCGCCTCCTGTCTCTTCTTGCCTTGATTCAGCCCTTCAGGATCCAACAAACCACCCTTTCCACCTGCACACCCCCTCCCGCCAGCACCCCTGTAACTGGAGGACTGAGTCACACATAATTGTTTCTTTGAAGCCAGGCCCAGCTGTAGCAACAATAGTCATTAGTCCTTATCTCTCTCCGCTATCGGGGAATGTCCTCCCCAGTCACCTCCACCCAGGCCAGCTGCAGGTGAGGGGGTGGGGGGACAGCCTGTTCTCTCTGGAGCCCCAGCTCCTCCAGAGATCTCCCTGGACACATTCCATTTAGCAGCCACTAAGGGTGGGGGTGCTGAGATGGGGCTTTGACCAGGGATTGACGGAAGGAGCAGATGGTGGGTGAAATTCCCTTGAGAGAGCTGAGGCGGTGGCTTTCAGGATGAAGGATTTCTTGGGACCTGAAGGGAATGAGTGAGGAGTCAGCCGGTCTGGGAAAATAATTGAAGTCCTGGGATTCTGGGGTTCTCATACAGGCCTCTGGGGCGATGAGCAGGGTTGGGGAGGAGGGGACAAGCTGTGTGGACTGCCCCACCCCCCACCCCGGCAGTGACTTCCTCTCTCTCCCTCTCTCCCCAGGAGCCCCAAAGACCCCAGCAGCAGGCAGAGGGGACTTGTCATTGCCCCCTCCAGCCACCCCCATGACTCCGCTCCTGGACTCTTCACCCCAGTGGCCTGCAGACCTCAGCTTCTCCCTCTGAACTTCAAGTCTCCAAAACTCAGTGCACGGGTGGGAATGCGGGCTGCCTGGGAGGCTGGCTGGCTATGTTCTGCTCAGGAGCTGTGGGCCTCCCCACCTCTTCCTGCCCCGTGAAGAAGACCCAGGTGTGGTATCTTTCCAAAGTAGGGAGTGAGCTGTTCCTCACGCCCCTGCCCCTGAAGGACCTCCTTCCCCAGCCTCTGTCACCTTGCTCTTCCCTGTGACCAGCCCTGCAAGATACCTGGTGACAGCCAGGCTCTGCCACCTGCTGGGCCCCCCTCACCAACCAGGTGCCAACACCAGGAAGAGACCGATTCAAAGAGCTGCTGGTAGGAACGTTGCCTGTGGAAGGGGGGCCTTTTGCTACAATTTGTAACTTATTTTCTAAAATCTATTTTGTAACAATTTATTTAAGTTTAAAAAAGGAAAATTGCACCCCCCACCTAAAAAATTTTTTTCAAAGTATGTGGTGAGTGTGATTGTATCTGAGGGGATGAATATCCAGGGAAAGTTGGGCCGCTGGGTCAGAGAGCAGAGCCCAGGAGGGAGCGTCCACGGCGATGTCTGTCCTGCAGGGTGAGGAGTGGGGCTGCCGACCTGGGCAGGCCCCTTCCCAGAGCCCACTGGCTGTGGGGCCTCCCCAGTGCCTGGCATCGCTTGGGGGTGGGTTGGAGGGGCAGAGGCAGTGACATGTTTGCAGTATCCCAGGGTCAACAGCCGGCTGGTTGGCCTGTCAGGAAGAGGAAGGTGGGGTAAGGGGCTGGCCTCATCCTCGCACCTGGCCCCCCTCCCTGGAAGAGTAAGGAGGTGCCACTTAGCCCCCCGTGACAGATGAGAAAACGAGGTCAAGGAGTTGGAGCAGCCGCTGCAAGTCATACAGTGACCGGAGCCAGAATGTGACTCCATGGGGCCTGCCCACTGCTCCACCCCAGCCAGGACGGCTAGCGGGGCCTCAGAGAGAAGGGGTCTGGAGAGGGATGTGTCACGGAGTCCCCGGGGCCACATACTCGTGTTGGCCAGGCAGCTTTGCGGCTGGGACTCAGGCTCGGGCTGAGGCTCCTCGGTGAAGTAGACCTGCCAGTCCAGACTGCTGACCCAGGGCTCGTACGCGGGCAGCGCTGTGAAGACCGCAGGCCGTGCGGGGCCGTGGCAGGCATCGCCGAAGCTGTGCAGGCCAGCCAGGAACCAGGTGCCCCTCACTTCATGCACGAGTGGTGCCCCAGACAGGCCCTGTCAGGTAGGGGACGCTGGCTGACTGCCTGAGGGGAGGCAGCTGCGAGGGGCTCGGGCTCAGGCTGGGAGCCAGTTGGCAGAAAGGCTGAGTTTCGGGTGAGAGGCAGGTCTGGAGGCCAAGCCTGGCAGAAGGTCTGCTGATGAGTTGCAGGGTGAGAATGCCAGGGGTCTGTGGGGTAAGGTTTGGGGGTTCCAGGGCTCACCTCACAGCGGGGCAGCTCACCCACCACGCTGGTACACACCATCCCTGGCAGGAGGGTGATGGCATCACTCTCAAGGGTTGTGAGCAGCCGGTTGCAGGCCCTGAGGCCCAGGAGCGTGACAGGCACTGTTTGAGGGGAGCTGGTGCCTGCAGGGTGAGAGACCCAGCTGCCCAGCAGCCTCCATGCTGGAGGGACAGCTGCTGGTGGCCCTGTCCTACGTACCTGCTCCGTAGTGGGCCAGCCCCAGGACCCAGCCACGTCCCCCATCAGGCAGGTGGTGGTCAGCGTAGGGCAGGCAGAGGGGCCGCAGGCTGGGGCCCAGTGTCACGGGCTGGGCCAGCAGCAGGAGAGCCATGTCGTAGCCCCCTTCAGGGTGGGTGTAAGCTCCATGCAGGATAAGCTGCCTGAGGCCCCGCTCCACTGGCCCGGCTCCCAGCCCTACGCTCCATTCCTCTGGGCTCTGCCGCCTATACAGAGAGAGCACTGAGCACCAGGGGGTGGGGCGCCAGCAGTTGGGGGCGAAGGCGAGGGAGGCGAGTCTCACCCAATGAAGCAGTGTGCAGCAGTCAGCACGGCCTCCTCTGACACCAGGGCCCCGCCACAGGCCAGCTTCCCCTGGTGCTTCAGCCTGGCGTCCCAGGGCCATGGGGACGGGGCACCTGCCTGGGGACCGTCTCTCCTCAGGGACCCACAGGCTGCAACACAGGATCACACCACCTGCCTCCCTGCTCAGAGCTCACTGAGGCCAGGCCCTGCGCTAGGCAAGCATTCTCGTGCTCAGATCCTCACAACAGCCTTCTAAGTTGAACTTCGTTACCCTTGGAACCAAACTTCCAGAGAGGCTGAGTGACCTTCCAGCTCGGTAACCACAGGCGAGTAGCCGACTCGGATTCAAAAGCCACGGCCTGAGCTTTAACTGTGACGGTCCAGCCTCAGGGCGTGGCCTGCTCACCATTCCTCCACTCCGCCTGTCTGCACCCCTCCAGGCTTGGACTGGCCCCAGAATTCCTGCCTCACTAGAGCTTCTCACCATCAAGACACAGCTTCCTTCTCAGGAATTATTTTGCATGCCATTTGCACATTAGTCACTTAATGCTAGAATTCTGAGTGGGTGCCCTGCCCTGTCCAATCTCACTGGGTCCCTGCCCAGAAACAGAGCTTACCCCAAACCTTTAGCCAGACCTCAGAGATCCCTCTTCTTACCTAAACTCCAAACCCGTAAAGTTCTGAAGTGTCTATGCCTCTCAGCCCTCGGGGGGCCATTCCCATCACAGGGGGCCTTGAAAGCCCCCTCATTGGTGTGTGGCAGTTGGTAGATGTTCTGTGTCAATTCTCCAATCTGAGCGGTGGCTTCCACCAGCTGCCAAACGTCCGCATGCAGGCCCGAGTGGCCCCACACACCCCACTCTCAACAGCTCATACCTACGCAGCTGTCCTCATCGCTGATCTCCAGGGTCCCTGGGTTCTGGGCCAGAAAGGCTGCCCCCCGAGCTCGGGCCTGCAGCCAGGAGCTGTGAGCAGCCATATTGGTCAGCAGCACGGGAGTGTCTTCCTGGGCACAGCTTGATGTAAAGCTGATGATCCCAGCCTGCACCCAGTGTCCACTGGGCTCTCGGCACAACACGGGACCCCCAGAGTCTCCCTGGAGCAGACAAAGGATTCAAGGACAGATACCTGAGCCCCAGCCCTGGGCAGACCTCCTGTGCAGCCCTCCCACCCACCCCTGTGGACGGAGCACCCGGCCCAAGGCCAGGCCCCCTCTGCTTCTGTTCCCTTGCCCTCTCCTCCCCGTCAGACCTGACAGGGCCCCTGCACCCCGGGCTGGGCACCCCCACACAGCATCCCTGGCCGGGCTGGGCTGGCCAGCAGCCGCTGGTGCAGCCGGTTGTAGAGACAGTTACACGTGGGGCGGCTGATTAGACGCAGGCGCAGGTTCCGCAGGGTCCGGGGAGCTGGCAAGAGACAGGTGGTTGGGGTCTGGGCTCTGGGAAGCCTGGGAGACAGGGAGCAGGGACACCTGGCCGCTGAGGCAGGGACCTTGGACCAGTGGAGGGCCTCTTTGGGGATAGCACTTACTCTCATTGATGTCCTGAGCCCAGCCTGTGGCCCAGCAGGAGGTCCCAAAGGGGAAGCGGTGGGCAGGTTGGGGCAAGCAGATGGGCGTGTGGGCCACGGGCCGGGTGAGCTGCAGCAGTGCCAGGTCTGAGCCCTGGCTGTAGTGGTTATAGGCCCTGGGGAACTGCAGGGATGTCACCGCCACAGCCTCAGCCCCTGGGCTTAGCCCCTCACGCTGCAGAGAACCCAGCACAACTGACCAGGAGTTCAGTTCTGTCACTGCCGCCCTGGAAGGAGAGGGACAAGGCCAGGTGTGGAGTGCAAAGGGGGACAGTGACACCACGGAAATCAATGTATCAGCCCATGGCTTGAAGGAAGGTCCTTCCTTCTCCCAAATTGTTTCTCATTTGTAAGGCTGCTACCATGGAATGTTAAGATTAACTTGATTAATTCATGTACCTGGCACGTGGCACGTCTCAATAAATGGTGCTTCATTATCCTGGGGACCGGGATTAGTCTTGTGGGGTTTGGGGACAAACCACCCACCCTCAAAGCCAGAAACCCCGTCTGACCCCAGCCACAACGCACTTTTCAAAGCAGTGGGCAGCAGTAAGGACCCAGGTGTCTGCTACCAGCGAGCCACTGCAGATGTGGACCCCCTGCCTCCTCACACTGGCCTGCCACGGCCACTCGCCAGGCTCCGTGTTGCCCTCCTGAGGTTCAGGGGGGCCAGGTCCACGCTGCCCACAGGCTGTAGAGAGGAATGGGTCAGGCGGATAGCAGGCCCCCGTCCTGCCCTCAGCCCGGGTCTGACCCAAACCCAGACAAGGCCCAGGCCCCACGTCCCCAGAGCTTACCGCGCTGAGCTGCCTGGAAACCTGAGGAGACAGAGACACAGGTGAGACTTGGGGATCCTTCCCTGCCTGGCCCAGCCTCGGTGAAGGGGACACGTAGGGGGCAGGCCCATGACTCTGTGGCTACCTCACCAGCCCCTCCCAGAAGGAAAATATTTATATGAGGTCAAGAAGCAGCTTTTATGGGAACCTATTCAGAGCCTGTGCTCAGTAATTAACTCTCCTCCCTCAGCTGTGCTCAGCACTCCTGGGCCTGAGCTGCAGGGCCTGGGCTTCCACCTGGGACCGGTCCAACCCTCACCCGGGCTTCCGAATCCCACTCCTGCCCCTGCCACTGAGCCAGGGAGGCGGCCTGTGGATGCGGGGAGCATTAGCGTAATTGTGCCCTGAGCCATGGAGGCCTGCAAGGAAGGATTAGAGGCCTGCGTCATGTCCATGTCCGAGTGAGGGAGGGCTCCAGGAGGTCGAGACTCACCCCACCCATTCTGACAGCTCAGACTCCCCTCCTTCCCTGAAACCGAAGGGTCCCCTGCCTTGCCTGGGGCCCATGACAGGCACACACAAACACACCCAGGGCACACCTGAGCCAGGAGAAATGGGATAGAAGGATGGGCAGACGGAGGCCAAAGGGCTACAACTTGTTGCCTAAAGTCATCCTGGAAATACAGACGGCGCCAAAAAAGTGTCTACACACATTTTAAGAAAGGAAAAAACTATTAAAATTGAAATTCTTAGTATATGCCGATAATAGAAGATGACTACCAGTCATGTGTATACATTTTTTTGGCACCCCCGGTAGAGGCAGACGGGGCACCGGGCACATACAGGCCCTATGACAGTTCCCAAGGACACAAGAAAACCCCACTCATTTGGACACAGGTTCCCACATCCACCGCCCCCCACCCCCAGTTACAGCGCCACAGGCAGACCCCACAGGCATTCTCCCTCACACACCAAACTGCAGGGGCTGCTGGGGCTGAGGGGGGCCCCAACCCTCCTACACCCCTCCCTCCGCTATCAGACTCGGGCAGCTCACCCTCCGTGAGGACCACTGCTCCCAGGAGCAGCAGCAGCCCGGGTCGGCGACTCTGCCTCATGCTGCTCCAGGCAACTCTGCCTGCGCTGGGGCTCAGAGAGGCCGCCAGTCTCCCTGGCTCCGCCTCGGCTCCGCCCCCCCAGTGGGTGCACTGCTTTTCCTGGGCTGGAAGGAAGCCAGCAGATCCTAGTTCTGGGGCTGGCTGTGGCTGTGTGGCCCTGGGCTACTCACCAACCATCTTTGGGCCTCAGCCACGGTCAGAATACCTGGGTTCAAATGCCGGGTCTCCCGCTTACTACTTGCATGACCGTGGACAGTTAGCCAGTCTATGCCTTGTCAGAAAAACTCAGAATTGTTGAAAGTAAAAATGCATAGACCTGAGCCTGGCATAGAGTATAGCTGCTCCCAGCATGGAAGCTATCATCCTGCAACTGTGAAGGGTCCAGGGGGCAAGCCCCCCCCCCCCCAGTTCCCGCTTTCATTTCAGCTTCCCCGACTCTCCCAGGCCCAGGGCCAGGTGGGCTCCATGTACCTTCTCCCCTCCTGCTTCAGACGCAGTTATGTGCAGGGCAGGTGCCGAGGGGCCGGGGCTCTCTGCTACTTGCTGGCTATGAGCTGGCAGATCTCGGCACCTCTCTGGGCTTGCCACCTGTCTGGCAGACAGGCTGACGGTGGTGCCCACGTTTCTCACAGGTATTGGAAGACTCGGTCAGGAGGAAGGAACACAGTCTCTTCCTGACTTCCAACTCAGGCCAACCCAGGCTGCTCAGGAACTCTACCTCTAACACAGAAGCAGCAGTGGTGAAGCTTCAGAGCCCAGATCCTGGAGCCAGATGGCCCCGGGGGATCAAAATGCTGAGGGCTCCCTGGCCCCCTTTCAAGCACTAGCTGTGTTATCTTAGGCAAATTACTTAGCCTCTCTGTACCTCAGCTTCCTCATCAAGATAGGGATACTAACAGTAGTCCGTACCTCATACAATTGCTTTAAGGATTAAGTGAATTAACATATTTCATGTTGTTTTTTTTTAACCTACTTTTAATTTTATTTTATTTTTAAGGAGGGTGCAACTCACAGTGGCCCATGTGGGGATCGAACCGGCAACCTTGGTGCTACCAGCACCACACTCTAACCAATTGAGCTAACCGGCCACCCTGATTTCATGTTCTTAAATTGTGCTTAACATACAGAAGTACTCAGTAAATATTACGAAAAACAAATCAAAAACACTTACAACCTGTCCCTGGCCCTTCCGGGCTGCCAGGACTGGCTTGGCATGGTAAATAAGGCAGCCAGAGGGATTAAGGTAAGACTACGGGAAGAACTTCCCAGCAAGCATGCCCAGAACCAGAAGGGCAGTTTGTCCTTGCATGTGTGTGCTTGGCCCTCCCAGGAGAGCAGGCGTGGCTCCCGAGGGCTGCAGGGAGAAGCTGCCAGCCTGTTTCCCGGGGGTGGGGGCCCCAGGTCTTGCTGACTCCACATGCTGGAGAAGCAGCTCACCACCCTTCCCAGGAAGGCCCTCCACGATCCCTCTGACTCACATGGTTCCAGTCCCAGAGGAAGCAAGACTGGCAGGGGCCTAATACGAGGGTCACTGGTAGACAGGTGCCTCAGACTTGGCCAATTTATTTAAGAAATTTTATTGGTAAGAACCTTCCTTCCTTGGGCAACGGCAGAGGCTTTGGACATCAGCCCCTGGGGACAGAGCCAGAAGCACTAGGGTAGAGGAAAGAGTGTGGCACATTTGGTCCATTGTCTTGTATTGGGAATATAGCAGACTCTTCTAAGGACCCAGACTTGTCCCCCTTGGGCAAGGCTGACATGCCGAAGCAGAGCAGATGAAGTCGGCCTGGCTTCGGGTGAGGGCTCAGTGCCCCTTGACCTTGCTCTGGGGTCCACGGACCTCTCGGAAGCTGAGCATCATCAGGCCCACATTGATGGCATAGGTGGTGACGCAAACGAAGCAGAAATCATAGAGCACAAAGAAGAGGATCCAGGCCAGGTAGACAGAACCAGCAAGAGACACCAGGGAGCTCAGTACCAGCAGGACAGATGCCCAGCGGGCCCGGAGGCAACCTGCAAGGCAGAAAAGGGTCAGACACGGGCTTCAGGGACTGGCCATGACTTCATGGTGCCACCCCGAAAACAGGGGTTGCTGGGGAAGAGTCTCTAAAACAAGAGACTCTGACAGGCCCCACCAAGGCCTTGGTTCTCCTCTCTGGTCAATGATCTCTGGGACCCAGACAGTGAATTTTTCTGCTCAGCTCTACATGAGATGAAAGACAATCCTTGGATCCCCCCAGAAAGGAACTTCTGATCTTCCTCACAAAACTGGTGCCCGAGTAAGCGCGTAAGGGTCCTCTGGCTCTGATGTTACCTAAATCAACTGAAAGATTCCTGTTAGTTCCCGGCTCCAGGGTGCTCAGAGATGAGCAACTGGCTGTCAGCTGTATGGATCCCCAACGTTGCCAGGGATGGGGCTGGACTGGCCAAGGGAGGAAGGGGCAGGGCCTGCAAGGAAGGGCAGGGCCACTCACTTAACAACAGCTGTAATGTGTAGAAGACGCAACCGAATATGCTGTTGGATTGATTGAAGACACTATCCCGGCCCAGCAGGGGTTCCACCAGTCCAAAGCCCTGGCCCCACCTGGCAGAGGGGAAGACCCAGGTTAGAAGTGTCAAGCCAGTGCTTTGGACCCTGTCCTGGAGAGGTGGTTTCCAAACACCACCTGGGCTGTCCTCCCTCCCCTTCTCCCCAATCCTCCAGCCCAACTTGTGTCCAAGGGTCGATGACCTCCTGGCCTGGTCTCCCTTTGGCCACGTCAGGATTCCATGTGTCTGCTCCTATTTACCCCGATCCCCAGGCCCCTCTTTTCATCCTAGACCTTCAATAATTATTAAGATGGCAAGGTGGGTAATAACGGTTGGCCTTGCTTTACAGTTAAGAGACTGGGAATCCGAAGCAGAATCTCTCTGCCCTGGACCCCTCAATCTCCAGCTCCCTGGAGGCCCATTCCTCGCTTCTGTATTTGGTCACCCTACTAACCCTGGGCCCTCAAGCACAGCCAGACCTGGCTACCTTGTCTCCAGGCACCGCAATCCTCAAGACCATCACTGTCTCTACGCATCTCCCAACCTCCCCCTCCTGCCCCATCACCGTTATTCCTTGGCATCCAATCCACGCTCTACTCCCCAGAATAACTACAGTCCCGAGCATTATGTGCGCCCCCTCCGTCTCCAACACACCTGATTCGCCAGGCATTGCTTCCCCTCGAGCAATCCTCCCCCCACCCCCCGCATCCACTCCCTGGCACCCCGATCCCAGACTCCAGAATCATCTGGCAACCTAGCCGCCGTGCACACCTGGCCCCAGTGCACCGCTCCCATCAGCAGCCCGGTGCTCCAAGCCCTCCACTCCCGCGCGCACCTGGAGGAGAAGACGCGCGAACAGCTGATGGCGGTGCCCACATCGCAGAGGGCGCGGTAGTCCTTGTCCCGGGCGCGCGCCGCCTTCACGTGCATCGCGTAGAGAGAGAGCACCAAGCCCGCGAGGCAGAGCGCAAGACGCGCCCAGCCGGGACCCCTCCAGGTAGCGCCCATGTCTCGGTCGCGTCGGAGACGCCAGCCACGGGGCAGGGGCGGGGCAGGACATGGCCACGCCCCACCCGCCCCTCTGACCAGGCGAGGGCGGGCCTGGTCTCGCACTCCGTGACCCAATTGGTTTTTCCTAGGACGGATAGGCGTGCTGGGGAGGTAGGAGAACAGCGAGGAATGCTGGGACTGGAAAACCAAGTTAAGAGACGTGCGTAGGTAAATAATTACGGATGAGGCGGCCTCCCAGGCGTCATGGGAGTTGTAGTCCGAACGGCTGCAATGCCTCAAGGGAAATGGAGTCTCCGGAGTTTTAAAAATTACTGAAGGTATATTAATCGTGATTAACAGTATACAGCACTTACTCTATGCCAAACGCTGTTCTAAGGATTGGAACATCCGGGACCGAGAGACCAGCAGATCAGGGAATCCATCAAGTACCGCGATCCAATCAAGAACCAAGCATTTTCCCTGAAATTATTTCAGACACCATTAGGTGGTATCTCCCTAACTTGCTCAGCCACTGCCTCCTGCCTCGCCAGCACCTCCTGCCGGCTGATCACTCTCTCCCTTAAGTTCCCAGCTCTATCACTTCCGCCACACTGCCACATCCTAACCTCTGTTCTGCCGTGGAGCGCGCCTGGCAAAACGTTTTCTGAGCCTGGGTCTATCCAACTGTCCCTCCTTTCAAAGCTTTCCGTGGTCTAGCTGAACTCTCCCCTTCACAGACATCGCATCTGATGATGACCCATCTCTCCTATACCTCTCCTTCCTTCCCATCCCAGGGAAACTTATTTCTCTTTCCCATTTTAGAAACAGCAACAAACCTCCCTTCGCAATCAAGTTTTGAGGTAGATTTTACACTCCCAGTCTCTACCTCCTCACTTCTTCTTTGCTGCACAGGGCACCATACACTAGCTCCTGCCCCTGACACACCCCTGACAACGAATGGCTGGTGTCCTCAGGACTAAACCAGCGGGTATTTTTCAGTTCTCATCAGGCTTGACCTCCCAGCACTAGGTCACTGTCTCGCTTCTGTGATATGTCACCCTCCTCTGGCCCTCCTCCTTTCTCTGGCTGGTTCTTCTCAGACCCGCTTCTCTTCTTCGAGACAGTATGGCCGGCAGAATAATGGCCCCCACAGACATCCATGTCCTAATGGGAAATAACATTGCAGATGAGAGGACGGTCACTAATATGCTGGCTATAAAACAGAGAGATTATCCTCTGGTAATCACAAAGGTCCATAAAAGTGAAAAGGGCGGCAGAGGAAGAGTCAGAGGGAGGTGTGACTACAGCAGGAAGGCACGTGAATTGCAATGTTGCTGGCTTTGAAGATGGAGGAAGGGGGCCATGAGCAAAGGAATGTGGGTGGCCTCTAGAAGCAGGAAAGGGCAAAAACATGGATTCTTCTCTAGAGCCTTCAGAAAGGAACTGTTTCTAGGTCCTTCAGAAAGAAACTGTTGACATCCTGGTTTTAGCCCAGAGAGACTCATGTCAGACTTCTGAACTAGAGAACTGTAAGATAATACGTTTGTGTTGTTTTAAGCAACTAAGTGTGTGGTAATTTGTTACAGCAGCAATAGGAAATGAATCCAGAGGACGAGGGCCTGACCTCTTTCCAGTCTCCTGGAGTGTTTGTTATCTATGGCTGGCTTCCCCCAGAATGAGTGATCTAAGAGGGAACAAGATGGAAACCATAATATCTTTACGACTTTGCCTCAAAAGTAACACACCATCATTTCTACATTATCCTAGTGGCTCAGGTCAGCCCTGATCAGTGTGGAAAGAGACTAGAGTGGTCTGAGTACCAGGACGGGGGGGGGGGGGGGGATCATTGAGGACTTAGTGCTGTTCACAAAATCACCACAAAAATAGTGGCTTAAAACAATGACAACTATTTTATTTTCTCTCAGGTTTTATGGGTTAGGAATTTGGGAAGAGAATTTTGGCCGGGCAGTTCTGCTCACATAATTGCAGTCAGTGATGGCTAACGCTGGAACAATGGGAGAGGAGGCAGCTGCAGGATAACCTAGCAGCTCTCTCTCTTCTCGTAGTCTCAGGGGCCATGCAGGTTTCCATGTAATCTCTATAGAGGCAAGTTTGGGCTTCCTCACAGCACGGTAGCCTCCAGGCTACAACAGCCAGCTTCCAAAATTGTCCTCAATGATTTGCACCTCCTGGTACTCGTGCCATTGCGTAGCCTTTCCTCCCACTCAAAAGGGCTAACCTGATCCAAAGAAATGACGATGTGTGCCTTTCCAGCCTCAGTCATAAAGCTACTGCGGCCTCCATCTTCCTTCCTCTTAGATCACGCATTCTGAGGGAAGCCAGCCATAGATAACAGGGACACTCAGTTTCAACAGCTCCGAGAATAAAGCCCAGTATTTCTTTCATTTATTTAAGCTCTGAGTGTTCTGGAAGAGGGCTCGTGGGTTGCATGTTTCACCTCCGCCGCCGGGTGGCAGCAACGTGTTCCGAAAGAGCGCTTGGCCCGCGCGCCCGGGGCCAGCCGGGTGAGGCCGTTCCAGGCGCCTCCCACTCTGTGGCAGCCACCGCCGCCGGTTCCCGCACTCGGGTGAGCGCCGAGGTCTGGCACAATACAAGCACTCCGAGTCCTTGCTTTTCTGCGCGTGCCATCGTCCCGGCAGGTGGACCCTTCCCTCTCCTTTCCTCCACAGGCTCAAGCCATGCCTGCTTCAGGATATTGCCAGGATGCTGGAAAAGAAAGGGTGGGTGTGTTGTGGGGATAGGGGGACCAAGCGGAAATCCAGAGACTCAAGGAGTGCTTCCCTCAATTCCTCAGATAGGCCAGCCATAGTGAATAGTCCACCTCTGCTGAGGCTTTAAGACAGCCTTTGGGCTCCAAAGATGTTGCCTGCTTCACTAAGCTTTTTTTTTATTTAAACATTTAAAAATATTTAGAAAATACATAACCACAATAAAGCACAATGCAATTAGTGCAAGAATACACACACACACACACACACACACACACACACACACACACACAGTCTCCCATCATCTCCTGCTTAGAAAAAGGAATTGTCTTTTCACTGGTCTCTCTGCCTTTGGTCTCACCCATCCCCACCCTCCCAATCACTACAGCCCAAGGATTCTAAGGAGCAAATCTGACAAGTTAAAACTTTCCAGTGGCTTTTTACTACCGCAGGACCAATGCAGACTCTTCTCCTCATGATCTGGCTCTAGTCACCCCGTTCAGCCCCTCTCCTTCCCAGTCTCCACATGGCTGCAGCCATATGCTCAGATTACCCAGGTTGTTCTCTACACGGTCCTCATGCCCTTCCCACTCAGCTCTCGTGCCTGGCCAAGTCCTACTCACCGGCTCCTGCGGCCTCCTGTGCTGCCCGCGTCATAGCTGATGACACTGAAACTGTCCTCAGGGCAGGGTGGTGTCTTATTTATTTGATTCAACACCCAACCTCCTCTCCTGCCCTGAGAAGTTACCCAAGCAGAGTTTGTTGCAGGCATGAATGAATGAATTCGTAATAATAATAAATAATAACAATGCCTAACACTTATATAGTGCTAATTCCACACCCGGCACTGTTCTAGGCACTTTACATGTATAAATTCATGTAACCAACTACACAACTCCCTGAGGTTACTACATTCTCATTTTATCCATTTAAATTGAGCCATTTATCATTGAGCAATTTAAAGTAACTTGCCTCAGATTGTAAGTGTCTGAACTGGGATTTGAACTAGGCTGTCTGGTTTCCGATAAATGAATCAAGAGCTGGAAGGAGAAAGCCAGAACCTCAGGGAAGCAATTCAGATAGGATTTGGTCTCTGCGCTTTACGCTTTATGTTCAAAGGTCTTCTCGCCCTCTCCCGTTTCGCTCCCAGGAAATCCATCCTATAGACTAGACCAGGGAGCCCACAGATAACTCCGGGAGCCCTGTGAAGGAAGCCGTGGCATTTATTTGTCGTGAGCACCGGCATAGCCAGGATGGGCTGGCACCGGGGTTGCGAGTCCTCCGCTCCAAACTACAACTCCCGGGAGGCACCGGGTGCCCACAGTCCACGCGACGTCACAGCGGCAGAGGGCGAGGTCAGCTCCGCTAGCCCGGCCCGTCGACTGTTGGGCCGTTACGCGCGGACCCCGGCCCTGGCTCTAACCCCGCGGTAAGTGGAGCAACCCGCACAGATCCCGCCCGCCTTGGCCTCGCAGCGCGCGCCCGCAGCCTCCGCCACTGTGCTGGACGCCGGGCTGGCATCTACCATATGGGGGGGGGGGATCCGGGCCGAACCAAGTGACCTGCGGAGGAGGGATCCAGATGGGGACTCCCGGGTCACAGCTTGGATGCAGCGGGCCCTCGGGCGCACAATGCAGTGTGCCGCACGTACGCCGGCCAGGCTGGGGGAGGAGGCCGGGTCTGAAAGCGCTGGCGAGGGGTCGCCCCGCCTCGCAACGACCGTGCCCAGGACCGGAGGGAGCGGGGGCGAGGTTTTTCGGGCTGGACGGGTCTGAGGATCCCCTCCGCTCCAGACCACCAGACAGAGTCTCAGGTTGAAGAATACGAGCTCTGGAAAGCAAGGTTGTCCAGGTTCGGCCTATGTGTGTGAGGGGCGGGGGGCGGGGGGGAGGTGGTTGAAAGGGTGGGCAGAGATTGCCCGGGTCTGAGGATACCAATGTCTACGTGGAGAGATGGTGCGGGTCCGTCTGGATTCGGATTCTTACAACGTCCCCTTCCCCCGCCCCGGTAGATGGGAGCTGCTCCCTGGGCGCTGAGCTTGTCAGCATCCTCCAACGGCCCTCGCCCCTGAAGTTAGAGAAGAGCCCCTGCTCACCTGCATCCCCCTTACCCCGTTTCGGGGTCGCCTCCGTCAGTCCGGTCCTTAGCCCTAGTGGCCGGCTAGTCCGACAAAGGAGAAGGACGATGATACTGTCGGTGCTGGGCAGTGGCCCCCGGAGCCGGCCTCAGCTCCGTCCCTTCCTGGGGCCCGCACTCTTGCTCCGGGCCCGCTCCACCTCAGCCACGGACACGCACCACGTGGAGATGGCGCGGGAGCGCTCCAAGACCGTCACCTCTTTTTACAACCAGTCGGCCATCGACGTGGCAGCGGAGAAGGTGCGCAGCTGGGCAGGGAGGCCCGGGTCCCGCGCTGGAGTGGGTGTCCCGGGAAGGGGTGGAGCTAATGTGGCGGGGCGCGGTGTTGGGGATTGAGTGTTCAAGCCCCATCTGTTTCTCCAGCCCTCAGTCCGCCTCACTCCGACCATGATGCTCTACTCCGGCCGTTCTCAGGATGGCAGTCACCTTCTGGTAAGATTCCTGCCCCCCCCCTCCCGCCCCGTTTTTCACTTGATGCCTGAAGCTCTTGCCCAACCACTCAGGCCCCAGCTCTGCCTTCTGTACTTTTTTCTTTGCAGAAAAGTGCCAGGTATTTGCAGCAAGAGTTGCCAGTGAGGATTGCCCACCGCGTCAAGGGCTTCCGCAGCCTTCCTTTCATCATTGGCTGCAACCCCACCATACTGCATGTGGTAAGGTGGCCTCCAGAGGGCCAGGATTCCCTAGTAGAGGGGACCTTAGATCAGTGTGCCCACCATCCAAGGGGCAAATGGGAGATGGGACCAGAGTGGCAGAGACTTGCCAGGCACAAGGTTTCAGGATCAGAGGACTCAGACCCAAGCAGCTGAGGCCAGGGCAGCATCTTCATGGCGGCTGGAAAGGCCACAATGGGGTTTGAACCTAGAGAGCTGGAGTGACGGGTAGACCTGGGCAGTTGTGTTCTCACTGCCCACAGCATCCCTGTGATTCCGAAACCTCTTCCTTGCAGCACGAGCTGTACATCCGTGCCTTCCAGAAGCTGACAGACTTCCCTCCGGTGAGGGCTGGGCCAGGGCAGGGTTAGGGGCTGAGAGGGCAGGGCTGGACTGTCCATGTTTCATGACTCTGTGGCCTGCAGATCAAGGACCAGGCGGATGAGACACGATACTGCCAGCTGGTGCGTCAGCTGCTGGACGACCACAAAGACGTGGTGACCCTCTTAGCTGAGGGCCTGCGTGAGAGCCGGAAGCACATAGAGGTCAGGAGTGGCACCTGGGGGTCTGTCAAGGGGCCTGGCAAGGACCCAGGGTTACTGAGGCCCCACTCTTCACAGGATGAGAAGCTCGTCCGCTACTTCTTAGACAAGACACTGACGTCGAGGCTTGGGATCCGCATGTTGGCCACACATCATCTGGCGCTGCATGAGGACAAAGTGAGTCACTGGGACCTGAGAACCATTGACAAGGTCAAGTGAGGTAGAGGGGACTGAGCCAGGGGCCCCCTGGGGCTGGGAACCTGGGCCAAGGACCTGGGGAGAGGCTTGCAGCCACTTCCGCAGGCCAGAGGTTGCAAGCATTTGGTGGCCGAGGTGTGGGTGGAGGTGCCGCCCAGTCCTGACCGCCTTTCTCCTGCCAGCCTGACTTTGTTGGCATCATCTGTGCTCGTCTCTCGCCAAAGAAGATTATTGAAAAGTGGGTCGATTTTGCCAGGTGAGGCTGGAACGGCTGAGAGGGGTGGATGTCTTCGGGCAGGGAGGGTTGGGGTCTGAGCCCTTGCTCGGGGCATGGTCTAAGGCGGGTTTCTCAGCGGTGGCACTATTAACATTTTGGGTCAGATAATTCTGTTTCGTGGGGGGCTGTCCTGTGCCTGTTGGGAGGTTTAGAAGGATCTCGGGCCTTGACTCACTTGATGCCAGGAGCACTCCCCAGGTGTGACAAGCAAAAATGTCTTTAGAAATTGCAGAATTTCCCTGGAGGTGGGGCATGGGGACAGGCACCTCCAGCTGGGGACTCCTGGTCTAGGTGTGAACACTTGCTACTATCCACAGACGCCTGTGTGAGCACAAGTATGGCAACGCCCCCCGCGTCCGCATCAACGGACACGTGGCTGCCCGATTCCCCTTCATCCCTATGCCCCTGGACTACATCCTGCCCGAGCTGCTCAAGAATGCCATGAGGTGGGCCAGCTGCACCTGTTGAAAGGGGCCGGACAGGAACTGGAGTGTGGCCGGGGTCCCACCACCCACTGTTGGTCTTTTCCCCCTGCACAGAGCCACAATGGAGAGTCACCTCGACACTCCCTACAACGTTCCGGATGTGGTTATCACCATCGCCAACAATGATATTGATCTTGTCATCAGGTTTGCCCAGGGGGCGTTGGGGTGGGGTGGGCAGGGGTTCCAGGCACTGGTTTTGACTTGCTCTGTGACCTCAAGCCAGTACCTGCCCCACTCGGAGACTTGGTCCTGAGATTGCCGTGAGCTGGATGAGGATGGGTCTGGAGCAGCTGCAGGCCCCAGGGCCTGTCCTTATTAACAACTGAGAGGTCCAGAGTGGGGAAGGAGTCAGGAAAAACCAGTCCTAACCTAATGCTGTGAGCAGGTGTAAGCAGTCAGTGGTCCAGGCGGAGGTGAAACACAAGGCCAAGGCGCTAGGTGGACCACCTTCCATCTCTGGGTGGAAGGGACAGGACAGCACCGTCTGCTTGGGAGGTAGTGAGCTCCCCACCGAAGCTAAGCCAAGCCCCTGTCCTCGGCCTCCTGCCAGGATCTCCGACCGGGGTGGAGGAATCGCCCACAAAGACTTGGACCGGGTCATGGACTACCACTTCACCACAGCCGAGTCCAGCACCCAGGACCCCCGCATCAACCCCCTCTTCGGCCACCTGGACATGCACAGTGGTGGCCAGTCAGGACCCATGCATGGGTGAGGCCCCACCCGGCCAGGATGGAGGGGTGGGGGGCCCAGGAGACTTGGCCTCTGACACCCCTGTCCTATCCCCTGCTTCCACCCAGCTTTGGCTTCGGGCTGCCCACATCACGGGCCTATGCAGAGTACCTGGGAGGTTCTCTGCGGCTGCAGTCCCTGCAGGGCATCGGCACAGACGTCTACCTGCGGCTGCGTCACATTGATGGCCGGGAGGAAAGCTTCCGCATCTGACCCCACAGCCCATGACTCGCTCGCCTGCCCGACCTGGGCCACACACCCTGCCAGGACCTGGGCCGGTCAGGGTGCCACCCTGCTCCACACTCTGCTGCATCTTGGGTCTTAGGACCCCAAACAAATGGACTTCCAAGTAGCCGGTGCCAGCTCATCAGGGATTACTGCTTCCCTGACTCCAGGCCTCAGAGGGGAGGACGTGGGGACCCTTGAGGCCTCTAGCACCAGCTCCATCATTCTCGTTCCTGGGGAACCCCATTTTGACCTGCTGTTTATTAAAGTTCACATTTTTGAATGCCCTCTTTGGCCCCGTGTGTAGACAGGCAGGAGAGCTTTTGTTTCTGACCCCATTCAGGTTCCCTGGGCCCTTGGGTTCAACTAGTCACTTAACTGTCCTGACAGCCTGCAGACCAGGAGTAGAACGGGCCCTCCATTTCTCGCACATCTGATTTGGTGGGAGTGGAGGTGACCCTGGCATGTTGTGCAAAGACCTTTCCATTCATTTAACAAATGTTTCTGGTTCCCACATGATATTGAAGGCCCAGGTCAGCCCAGCTTCAAGGCCTCAGTTCTGACTCCTCCCTGCCTGGCAGTCACAGTTTCTGGAAGTGAAGGTCACCAGCCTGGGCGGCCTCCTGAGCCACCTGATTCCTGCGCCCAAGGAAGGTTAAAAATACCGCCTGCCACCTGTGCCTGCGGCTGCCAAGGAAAGGAGCACACAAGACTCTGCCCTGGCAGGCCCCAGAGGACAGGGTGGTGGTGGTGGGGGAGGTGTGCCTGGTAGGGAGGGTGAAAGGGCTCCACAGAATGGGTGGAGCCCCCCTGCCCACTTTGCAGAGAAGAAAGGCCTGAGAGCCTGCTTCGAGGAACTGCTGAAGGAAGTGGGGGATTAAGGAGGGAGAGGAAATTTGTGACTGGCCAGGCTGACAATCCTGCTGGCTGCAGTGCCGGCGGTGAGGCTGGAGAGATAGGCGGCAGGCAGGGCGCAGGGCCGTAGATGTACAACGAGAAGCAGGGGCTTTATCCTGGAGGCAGCAGGGATCTATGGATGGGTTCTAAGCTAGGAGGGGACGCTTCAGGTTGGATTCCCGAGAAGCAGGCCCTGAGAGGTAGATTTTGTGTCCAAGAGATTTGTTGAGAAAGTGTTCCCGGAAAAGTGTAAAGGAAGCAGGAAGGGAAGGGCAGGCGGCCTGGGAAGAATGTGATCTCAGGCAAAAGTCCAGAGCCAGTAAGTTCTGCCACACAGCTGGGGGGCAAGAGAGCTAAGCTCTGGTCTTTGAACTCCACTTGACAATCATTGGTTAATAGCTTGTTGGGAAGTGGGGGTAGGGAGGCACTTGAACTCCCCAGGCTGCAAACTGACCCTGGGTGGACAGAATAACAATCTTGAAGATAGGGGTGGGGTAGAGAGCGGCAGAAGGTATTACAATTTTAACTTTTTCTTGCCTTTTTTATATTGCTAGACACCTGGTATTCACTGCCCCTCTCCCCAAACTCCATTTCCCAAAAGCCAAGTGTCATGCAGGGTGTCGTGCGGGGTCTCTGGTCCCGCTCCCCACATAAGAACGCAGGACATAGTGAGGCCCAGGAGCCATAGATAGGGGAGTCATATGACTATATTCTCGCTGGCGGCTGGGTTGGAGACACAGGAAGCAGGAGCCACACGATCCGCAACCTGCCCTCTGCTTCTCTGCAATCTGCAATCCACACTCCGCCAGCCACCATCTGCTTGCTAGCCCCCATTTGCTGCTAGTGTAGCTAGCCATGGCAGTTATATTAGTGACCAATGGCTCACTGGTTACAGCTGATGGCCAACTAGCCACAGCTGAATGCCATCCAATCACAGTTGATGGCCATTTACCACCCGAGTGAGCACCTTTCCACGTGAGGGCCAGAGCCTGGAAACTGCACTCCTGGCTCTGTCCCCACACTAAGTTACCAGCACGTCCCACTGCCATTCCCCACAAATACCTAACTCAGATATTTCTTGATGTGTAACCTTTGAGCCTCATTCTCTGGCCCTGAGCATTTTGCCACTCCTAGAATTGTTTCTAAGACCAATAACCAAATTATAAGTCAAACAAGATTCAGAGTGGCCAAGGGGAGTTTACTGAACACCTACCCTGTGTGGCACTGCAATGCACTTGCATGTATACCAGACATGCCAAAAAATGTGTACACATGACTTGTATTCATCTTTTGTTATTGGTATATACTATTACAATTTTAATAGCTTTCTCCATTCTTAAAATGTGTATGCATTTTTTTGGCACCCTCCGTATATACACTATAGTAGATAAATAACATGGTTTAACCTTGTACAGCGTACAAAGAGTAGGGTCAGAACCAAGGTTTCCTCACCCACTAAGCCCAAGACGCTCTCCACTATGTCCACTGCCTTTCGCTAGTTTCCATTCCCCGGACGTTTGGTTTTGGGGGCCTTGGTCCTTGCTTTGGAAAAACTTGATTTTGAGACGAGTGACTGGTTGTCCCTGACAGTCCTCCTGCTTCCGCCACCTCAACTGTATCCTTTCCCCACCCTGAACAAGGAGGGCCGTTTCTTCAATCTTCAAAAAACGGGTGACCGGTATTAGGCTGGTGGAAGTGGCACCGCGGGGTATTAATTCCAGGCCCACAGACCTAAAATCTGGTAGGCAGGGAGGCTGCTCTGGCGCCGCCCTGTTAAAGTGGGGGTAGCGCCCCATGAAAACGGGCACGTCTTGGCTTCCTCAAGTACCAGGGCCTTTAAAAACACCGAGCTGAGGCATCACACCCTGAAAGACCTCTTTCCAGCTCAAGGGTGCAGCCTTACTTTCACTAAGTAAAGGACAACCGGCATGGTAAACAGCGCCGCGGCCACGCCCCGGCCGCACTAACCAATGGTCTCCCGCTACGTCACGGGCCCCACCCTCAGGAGGCTACGGCCCCGCCCCAGGAGCTGACCCGGAGCGAAAGGCGCTGCGCGGCGCCGAATTCTGGCGTCACTTCCACTACAGCGATGGCGGCCCAGGGAGCGGCGGCGGCGGTTGCGGCGGCGATCTCAGGGGTCGCGGGGGAGGGCGAGCCAGGGCCCGGGGAGAATGCGGCGGCCGAAGGGACCGCCCCGTCCCCGGGCCGCGTCTCCCCGCCAACCCCGGCGCGCGGCGAACCGGAAGTCACCGTGGAGATCGGAGAAACGTACCTCTGCCGGCGGCCGGATAGCACCTGGCGTGAGGGCGGAGCCCAGGGCCAGGGGGCGGGGCCCACAGGGTGGGGTCGTAGGGAGGGTTCTGTGTGCGGCCGGGATTCACGGGGGCGGGGCTTGAGGGGAGGCGAGCGCGGAGTTTCGGGCTGTCCCGGGTTCCGCCTACAAACCCCGCAAGTCAGGCAATTACCGAATTCTTCTATTGTGTGTAAAGCTCCCATCCCACTTCCTTGCCCAATCTTAGGCTTCATTCTCTTTTCTGGTTAACCCTGCGTCCTCACTGGTCTCTCCTGTGTCTGCGACTCGCCTTCCACCTGTTCCCTACAGTCACCTGCGGAGAGGACCTCCCAGAACCCCCAAACGACCGTCCCCTCCCCGACCTCCCCTTCTCCTTCCCATGTCACCCCTTTCTTCCCCTCCCCTTGCCTCGTCTTCAAAATAAAGCCCAAATTCCGTAGAATGGCATTCATCTTTGTGACCTCTCTGGTTTCTGGCGACCCCTAACGAAGGCCTTGCCAGACCAGACCACGCTACACCCTTGAAGACCGACCATATGCCTTTGGCCGCAGTGCCCTCTGCTTAGACTTCCCTTTCTCCTTGCTCACCTGGCTAGCTCCTACTCATCCTTTTAACACCATATACCCCCATGATGTCATTCTGGACTCCCTTCAGGCAAAGTGAGTCATTCCCTTCTGTATCTTCCTGAAACATTTTCCTCATTCCTCAGCCATGATATGTGGTTATCAAAGTGGGGACTTCTGGGGGCAGGACTGCTTGTGATTCATTGCTGTATCCTCTGAACCCAGCAACAACACAGCTTAGGGCCAGACACGCAGCAGTTGCCCTCATTTAGTGAATAATCGGCTAGTTGTTGGCCACTATACTAAAAGGTGGGCACCTTATCTCTATTTTACAGATGAAGAAATGCCAAAATAACTTGCAAATAAACAAATATAGTAAAACAAGCATTGGATTTGAAGCCAGGCGTAAACTCAGTTAAGTTTTGGCTCTTACCACTTTTCAAATCTGTGAGCCTGGAGAAGCCTCAGTTTTCTCATCTGTAAAATAAGAATAACAGCCCAAACCCGGCGCACCTCACAGGCAGTGATTGGATGGAATGGCAGATGTGGACAGGTGAGCTTCGCTTACTTGTATCTGAATCTAGAAACAGCTCCTCAGTGTGAAGGGTGCCCTTGTTCCAGTCCCGCCTGCCTCCTGATCGGAGCCTTTTTTCCTTCACAGATTCTGCCGAAGTGATCCAGTCTCGAGTGAACGACCAGGAGGGCCGAGAGGAATTCTATGTACACTATGTGGGCTGTGAGTGACTGGGGGTGTCTGGGCCTGGGTGGGGCAGAGGGAGGGAAGGGCGGCACCTCATGGCCCATTCTCACAGTTAACCGGCGGCTGGACGAATGGGTAGACAAAAACCGGCTGGCGCTCACCAAGACGGTGAAGGACGCCGTGCAGAAGAACTCTGAGAAGTACCTGAGCGAGCTGGCTGAGCAGCCCGAGCGCAAGATCACTCGCAACCAGAAGCGCAAGCACGACGAGATCAACCATGTGCAGAAGGTCCGGCTCCCCTCTTCCCCAGGGCCCTGGAGGCTCAGCTACTTCTGCCAGTTCCCCTAGGTCCCAGTGCCAAAACCATAGCAGCTCCGCTTCTTAGCTCCTACAGTATGTCAGAGACTTTTCCTACCGATTTTCATGTACTCTTCACAGATGAGAAAACTGAGGCTCAGAGAGGGCGAGGGCTTGGCTGCAGTCACAACAAGGAAATGGCACAGCTGGGCCTGAACTCGGGCCTCTGCACTAATAGCGTGTTTTGTCTTTGTTGGTTGTGCCATATTAGGCAAATTGACTTGAAGTCCAAGGGTAGGAAGAGAATGAAGGATACTGGGCTCTTGCTATTACCAAGCACCACGCTGAGTACTGTACCGTGTGTGAGCTCATCACGTCTACCCTAACAATTCCGTATCACAGGGACACTTTTTTTTTTTTTTTGGTAGATAAGGAAACAGGCTCAGAGAGGTTAAGTAACACGCCCAAGGTCACACAGCTAATAAAAGGGTGGGCTGGAATTAGAGTAATAATGGCAAACGTTTATTGGCTCCTGACCCAGAGTTTTAGGCTAAGTATTTCAATACCACTGATGTTTCGCAGCAGCCCTGTGAGGTAAGCATTATTGTCGCCAGTTTACAAGGGAGGTACAGATAGGTTTAGGAACTCAGAATTATATTTGCCAACCAGATTGTCCTACTTCAGGGCACAAATCCTTAACCATGACTTTGACACATCCTAGAAACTCAGGCCACTGGTTTCCAAAACCTGGGTTCTTTTCCCCGGCCTGCCTGCCCCTGGGAGGTTACCTTCCTTCCACTCCGTGCCTCAGTTTCTTGATGTGTAAAATGGGGGTGCAAAGGAGAACTGGGTTTTTTGAGCTTTGAAGGCACAGATATTCGTTGTTTCAACCAGTGGGATTTCATCCTTCTGAGTACCCAGTGCTTGCAGCCGTGTTTTTCAAACCATGGGGCACAGCTGTTAATAGATTAACAAATTAATTCACTGGGCTGTGACCAGCATGTAAATGTTTAAAATGAAAGAAAGAAATAGGAGTACTTTGCACTTTATTAAAGGTAAGTATTATTTTGAGAACCTTTTATTTCTTACAAACACACACGCCAACATCAACTAACATAGAGTGCTTAACTGCAGCTCTTACTGTGGGTTCTGATAAAAAAAGAAAATTGAAACACCCTGAACTAGAAAGACCCTTCAAGGTCCAGTTGAACTTCATGTGATAAATGGAAATGTTGTATATCTCTGCCGTCCAGTGCAATAGCCACTAGCCACCTGTGGCTGTTGAGAATTTGAAATGTGTTCAGTGTGACTAAGAATTCAATTTTCTTTAAATTGAATGAATTGGAATTTAAATAGCCACAGGTCGGTATGGGCTACTCCATTGGACAGCACAGGTTCTCAGCCAGTTTGCACTGGCCAGGTACATCCCAAAGATGTGCCTCGGAGCTGGCCATCGGCCGGATTGGGAGCAGTGGGCCAATGGTGAGAAAATCAAAGAATGGATGATCGTCAAGCTAACAGTCGGCAAGTTTCTTCAGAACCTAATTCGTGTTTAATTCTAAATAAATTGCAGCATCTATGAAAAGTAGTGTTTTTGTAGTTCTTTAATGCATTTGCTTGAAGAGGATTGTTTTGTGAGAGTTGGGGAATGTGTTTTAAGGAGGCATATGAGGAAGAAAGTCCTTCTTCCCCTGTCTCTTGTCAGTTAGGTTTGGAGTTGGACAGATGATGAGCCTAGGCCCAGCTGTGCTGAATACCAGTTTTGTGACCTTGGACAAGTGACCTTAACTCTGTGCCTCAGTTTCCTCTTTTGTGCAGCATGGATAATGAGCACTCTGGTCTCGGGCTTATTGTGAGGACTAAATGAAATAATGCCTGTGGAGTGCTTGGCACTTAGAATAAATGGCAGCTAGCCTGTCCCCAAGGGCAAGTGATGTCACTTCTCCCTGCCTGTTTACTTCTCTGTGTATCAGGGTTGCCCAAAGGGTTAAATGAGGCCACACAGCAGAGTGCTTTGTGGAGGGGGTTCTGGGTAAAACGCTGGCTCCTTTCTCCCTTCTCAGCTCCAGGGCAGGGCCACCGTCTGCTCTGGTGAAGGTCCTGGGCCTTCTGGGGTCCCCAGCCCATTGTCAGGCTGTACTTGTTTCCTCCTACAGCGTCTGGCCTGGGAACAGGCTGTGCTGTGAGTGTGACGTCCCTGCTCTAAGGACCTGGAAAATAGGGAAAACCAAGTGGGGGCAGGTGGAGATATTGTCGTTGGCCCCGTATTCCTGACGTGGAAAGGAGACGGTATACCCTGCCTCCTGGGGGGAGGAAGGGAGCTGGGCCCTCAGGCACAGGACAGGAAAGAGAACAGTGAAAACAATCACAAGCCGTAGCTCACCGTGCGCGCACCTGGCTCATGCTCTGGACTGGGCTGAGAAGCATTTTTCCGGCAGCAGTAGGATTGGGAAGGGCATTCAAGGTGGAAGGAACTGCATGTACGGAGGCACGGAGACTGGAAGAGGGGAGTTGGCAGCAGGGGAGACTGAAAGGGGCTGAAGCTGGAAGCTGGGAATCTTAAGGAGGCCCAGTCCACTGTCCAGACCTGAGGTGGTGGCAGTGGCCATTTGGAGTGGGACAGAGCATTCCAGAGAGGGGCCGGTTCCAGAGAGTTCAGGGAGGTAGAGTTGAAAGGATTTGGCCTTTAATTGGATGCCAGGCTGAGGGGAAGAGCCTTAAGAGCAGGCCCATGATTGGCCTTGGGTAGTTGGACAGGAGGTGATGGTCCCAGTAAGATGGGGATCCCAGGAGGAGGAGGAGGTTTGCAGGGAGGAAAGGCCGAGTTCCCTTCGGGATGCCTTGAGTCTGACGTGGAAGGACGTCTGGGAGCCGTTCACTGGGCATGCAACTCCTCAGTGGTCAGGAAAGAGGTCCAGGCACATTGGAGGCAGTTCCTGTGACGGGCATGAAAGACCAGACCTGTTAGTTCATCTCACAACAGTTTTGGCTGAGCTGGATTGATCCCCTTGTAAAGCTGAGGCTCTTACCAACCCAAGGGTGGCACCAGGCCTCATCCTTGCCCTGGTCATCTGGCGAAAGATGCACACTCGGGCGTCAGGGATGGCAGGGGTGTATTTGTAGATAGGCAGGCGGGAGAGGAGCTCGGTCCAGCGAGCTTCAGAACCAGGGAAAACAAGTCAGCTGTTCACGTGATTACTGCCATTCATGGGGAGAGATCTGCAAGACGGGAGGGAGGGAAGCGCTGGGTCCTGCCTGCCACGAGTGCTCACGCCTGTTCATGGCTCTTTCCTTGCCCAGACCTATGCGGAGATGGACCCCACAACCGCGGCCTTGGAGAAGGAGCATGAGGCGGTAAGCAGGGCAGGGGTCCTGACGCGGCACAACCGCCCCCCCCCCCCCCCCCCCGCTTGCTCCCCCTGAGCCATCCACTGCCTTGCACAGATCACCAAGGTCAAGTACGTGGACAAGATCCACATCGGGAACTATGAAATCGATGCCTGGTACTTCTCGCCGTTCCCGGAAGATTACGGCAAACAGCCAAAGCTCTGGCTGTGCGAGTACTGCCTCAAGTACATGAAGTACGAGAAGAGCTACCGCTTCCACCTGGTGAGGCCACGCGTGGGGCACTGGAGCGTGGGGGCAGCAGCCCTGGCGATGGGCGGGTCCGCGGCGTGGCGTCTGGAAAAAAGCTGCCCGTGGGCCTGGAGACCAGGATTCAGCCTGGCTCTGCCTCTGCTGCAGTGACTTTGGCAGTCTGCAGTTTCCTCTTCTGTGGGATGGGGACAGTGATCCTGCCCTCCCCCCCTCAGGTCCCTTGCCCTTGACCACAGTTTATGAAGGCCCGCTCAGTGCCAAAGCAGAAGCCAGCGCAGCCCTGAGCAGTGGGCCCGGAAGGTGTGGGCAGGTGGAGGCCTTGGCACACGGCCACTGCCCTGGGTGTTTTTCCCAGGTGGGGTCCAGGGCAAAGGCAGGCACTTTGGGAAACACCGTTATCATGGATTCGAGCTTGCCCGAGCCCCCTGGAGCCTGGCGGGCTGGGACTTGAAGCTGCCCAGCTGTGGGATGCACGAGCCACTCACCTAGCCCCTCTGAGCCTTGCTCCCTTCACCTGTAAAACAGGCTGCCTCCTCAGGTGGTTGGGAGGTGAAGGCTGAACCCAGGGTTTGCATATGGGGACGCTTAGAGAAGCAGCCCCACGGGGCAGGGTGGGGCACCTGGCAGAGAACCTCAGGGCCCCAGCCTCTGCCTCCCCGCCCCCATCCCAGGGCCAGTGTCAGTGGCGGCAGCCGCCCGGGAAGGAGATCTATCGCAAGAGCAACATCTCTGTATACGAGGTGGATGGTAAAGACCACAAGGTGAGCCAGGTGTCCAGGGGACGGGGTGGGTGGGGGGTGGGGGGCACCTCCCAGACGAGCTTTACGCCAGTGGAAGACAGAGGCCACCTCACTAGGAGCCCCGCCGGCACAGGCACATGGGGTCAGGCTCAGCCTGGCGCTTGGCCCACCCGGTGCACAGTGAGCACGTGCCCTGCGGTGCAAGCCTCGAGGACTGGGCTCTGTTCTTTCCCTGAGGACTTGTCTTCTGATGGAACAGCTTAGGTTTGGGTGGTTCTGGAACCCAAAGGGGAGGTTGTCGTGCCTGCGGCTACTTCTAGAACCACTGTCTCTTTCTGCCTGAAGAAAAGGTGTTTGCCTCTCCCTAGGAGGGAACTGCTTTGTGTAAGATTTCCTGCCTGCCAGCCCTGCGTGTCTGATGGCTCAGTTCCTTGTTCCAGACAAAGAGACTTCAGTGGGGCCAGGTGGGGCCTGTGGGACCTGCCTTTGCTGTCGTTGAGAACATGGCCTTTCCTTGGTCAGTCCAGGAAGGTCTCATCAAACGTCCGTTTCCCATGGAAGGACAATGGACGAAGACGAAGAGGGCAGGCTTCTCGGGGCTCTTAGCTTCACATCACCCTGGCACTTCCTGGCTGACCTCGGACAAGTTACTTAATGTTGTGTGTTCCTGTTTCCTCATCTGTGAGACAGAAGTCAGTATTTACCCCAGGGGGTTGTTAGCGGTGTAACTGTGACCACAGTCACATCTTTGCACGGCGTCTGGCAGCCAGTAGGTGCTTACTGACGGGGCCGTCTTATCATCAGTGCCCTGTCAGGGCTCAGGCAGCCCTGTGAGAAGCAGCCTGGGGGCTGTCCACTGAGCCCAGGCCTTCCTGAGCACCAACGGGGAGTGGCAGACAGGGCTCCAGCGGGTGACGTGGCTGTTCTTGCTAGCTCTGCCCTCTGCCAGCCTTGAGGTCTCAGGCACATGCTTCCTCGCCCAGAACCTGTTTCCTCCTGAGTAAATGGAAGGAGCCATGCTGGGCTTACACCTTGTTGGGTCATGAGAGTGGACACAAAACGTGTCATACCCCAGAGGGACCCTTGATCTGTGCCAGGAAGCCAACCTCAAGGTCCCATTGTTCCTCCCGACCTTGGCCCCTGGCCTGGGTGGGTGTCTGGGCAGCTGGTAAGACTCGGCAAGTGGCCAGGCCGGCAGACCACTCAGGCTTCGGAGGCGGGCTCAAGGCTCGTCCATTCAGTAAACATTGACCAAACACCCAGCTCCGCGCTTAGCCAGCCCTGGGCCAGGTGCTGGGACACAGCCTTGAACAAATCACCTGAGTTGCACTGTGCACGTCCCCCCCACACACACACGGAAACCCCACGCTGCCATTCTGCTGAGAAGGCTGCTGCTCTCTGGCCTGGCCCTCGCAGGGCAGGGGGCAGCTCTGGCCCAGGCCGCGATGCGCTGCTTGTCCTTGGTCTTGAGCCTGCGCCCGCCTCCCCCACCTCAGATTTACTGTCAGAACCTCTGTCTGCTGGCCAAGCTCTTCCTGGACCACAAAACGCTGTACTTCGACGTGGAGCCCTTCGTCTTCTACATCCTGACCGAGGTGGATAGGCAGGGAGCCCACATTGTCGGCTACTTCTCCAAGGTGCAGCTCAGACGCCCAGGGTGAGGGAGGGTGGGGCATGTGAGCTGCAGGGGGGCCGAGCCCTCCCAGAGGTCCTGACCCCCCGCCCCTGCAGGAGAAGGAATCTCCAGATGGGAACAACGTGGCCTGCATCCTCACCCTGCCCCCCTACCAGCGCCGTGGCTATGGAAAGTTCCTCATTGCTTTCAGTGAGTGGCTCCTGGCCTCCCAGGAAGGGGCCGCTGTGGGGGGTGGAGTGCCCGGGCGGAGCTGGGTTTCCAGGACTCCGTTTCTCCCACTGCCAGGTTATGAACTGTCTAAGCTGGAGAGTACAGTCGGCTCCCCCGAGAAGCCGCTGTCCGACCTGGGCAAACTCAGCTACCGCAGCTACTGGTCTTGGGTCCTGCTGGAGATTCTGCGAGACTTCCGTGGCACACTGTCCATCAAGGACCTCAGGTGAGGACCAGGTCCCAGCCCTGTCCATCAAGGACCCCAGGTGAGGCCCAGGTCCCAGCCCTGTCCATCAAGGACCCCAGGTGAGGCCCAGGACCCAGCCCTGTCCATCAAGGACCCCAGGTGAGGCCCAGGTCCCAGCCCTGTCCTTCGGGGACCTCAGGTGAGCCCAGGTCCCAGCCCTGTCCATCAAGGACCCCAGGTGAGGCCCAGGTCCCAGCCCTGTCCATCAAGGACCCCAGGTGAGGCCCAGGTCCCAGCCCTGTCCTTCGGGGACTGCAGGTGAGGCCCAGGTCCCAGCCCTGTCCATCAAGGACCCCAGGTGAGGCCCAGGTTCCAGCCCTGTCCATCAAGGACCCCAGGTGAGGCCCAGGTCCCAGCCCTGTCCATCGGGGATCTCAGGTGAGGCCCAGGTCCCAGCCCTGTCCATCGGGGACCTCAGGTGAGGCCCAGGTCCCAGCCCTGTCCATCAAGGACCCCAGGTGAGGCCCAGGTCCCAGCCCTGTCCTTCGGGGACTGCAGGTGAAGCCCTGGCCGCAACCCTGTCCATCGGGGCCCTTGTGAGGCGGGCTTCCTAGAACCCTTACAAAGGAAGGGTTCTCCTGAGATTGGCCAGGGTTCTATCTCCTGTCCCCGCTGCGAGCCCAGCAGACCCCACTAAGGAACCTCTAGCATCTGCTCCGACCCCTTTCTGCAGCCAGATGACCAGCATCACCCAGAATGACATCATCAGCACTCTCCAGTCCCTTAACATGGTCAAGTACTGGAAAGGCCAGCATGTCATCTGTGTCACGCCCAAGCTGGTGGAGGAACACCTCAAAAGTGCCCAGTATAAGAAACCACCCATAACAGGTAGGTGGGGGCTGCCTAGGGCTGGGGGGCGGGGGTAAGGACTCTTGGGAACCCAGGCCTGCTTTTTGCTGTCACATGGTCCCAAACCAGTCCGACCAGCTCCCAGCTCCCAAGCCCAGGGCAGGCTGCTCATGCCTGGGCTTCCCTGCCCCCTCCCGGGACTCAGTCTGCCCTTGTTCTCATCTGGAGGTGAAACCTGGCCTGGGCCCAGAGGTGCAGCCTGCCTCTCATGCCTCTTCTCCCCACAGTGGACTCTCTCTGCCTCAAGTGGGCGCCCCCCAAGCATAAGCAAGTCAAACTCTCCAAGAAGTGAGTGGCCTGTGGCCGCTGGACCTGCACCACCGTCCCCCGCCTGTAAATATGTACAGACCTGTTCCGTCATTTGTTTAATAAAGAATATTCTGCTGGTGGCTCTGGGCTTCGGAGGTGGGAGAAGATGCCAAGAGCTGATGTTCTTCGAGGCATGTCACACACACAGCCAGCTGTGCTTAAAACGTTTTACTCCTTCTTGTTCCTTGTACCCCCGCCCCCAGATCCCCGCCCCAGCCCAGTTCCGGTGGGGGCTCATTCCTCCGGAGTCCAGGAGTCGGAGCTCAAGGGGGGCCTGGCAGCCGATGAGGCAGGATAGGGGCCCGTTCTGTGCTCGCAAATGTGTGGCCCACAGGTGACCCGAGCCCGGAAGACGAGAGGGGCATGAAGAGATGGGGCTCAGCAGGCAGAGGGGGGCCTGGCGCCAGCCCCTCAGCAGCAGTCAGCAGGCAACTGCCCAGTCTTCAAGACACAAGAGCAAGGGCCCATTTCCTAGGGGGACCCCACAGGAGCGCAGCAAGTGGGCTCGTGGACAGCAGGTGGCAGAGCTTACTGCCAGGACCACAGGCAGTAAAACCCAACTGGGCTGTAGTCCCAAAGCACACACCCCAGTGAGTAGGCACAGAAGTCCAGGATGGGACCCAGGTCCACAGATTCCTGGGAGGAAGGGGTGACAAGCCAGGCCCCAGGCCCAACGAGCATCACAGAGGGTCCAGGTGCATTCCTGGAAACAGGTAGGCATCCATCCTTGGGTGCAGCATGGCAGTCCTGGCGGCAGGGTCAGCTCGCAGGGGAGCAGCTCAGAGCTCCCAGCGTGCGTGGAGGAGGCCCAGGGTTAGGGCTAGTGGCAGCAGGAGGATGGGCCCCAGCAGTCCCCGGGCAGGGGCAGAGCCGAAGGCCAGATGGTTGCTGCAGAGGCTGATGTCAGGCTGCGACTCCTGGGTCTGGCCCACCACACGGGGCTGTACCTCTGCCGCGTGGTGGTGAATCCAGGAGGCGTAGCTGGAGGTCAGAGTGTACACGCCAGGCCTGTTGGGGGCACCACAGGCATCACCCCAGCTCACAACGCCTGCCAGGTACCAGAGGCCCCCAACAGGGCAGGACAGTGGCCCCCCAGAGTCACCCTGAGGAGAAAAGCCATACGACAGCTGTCAGGACCGGCCTCAGGCTACAATCATCTGTTTCTCAGGATGCACTGATCTTGTCTGTTCCCTGGGCCCCTGCATTTACCTGGCAGGCATCCTTGCCCCCCTTCACGTAACCAGCACACACCATGTCCTGCTGGATGGAGTGGGGCTCGCCGGGCTTCGCGTTGATGTTATACAGGCAGTTACACGTCTCCCGACTGATGAGTGGCACCTCGAGCTGCTGTAGTGGCCGGGGGGACTGGAGGCTCACTGTGGGGGCAGCGGAGGCTCAGCCAGGGCCCCCAACTCTGAGTCAGGCTCCCTCCATGCCGCCCAACGGCCCCGCCACCTCACCTGAGGAGGCCACGTGGCCCCATCCAGTGACCGTGCACTGGAGCCCGTTGGGGAAGGAGGCGTTGGCCGCGGGGAGGCAGATGGGCCGGATGTAGCGAGAGAAGCTGACAGGGCTGCTGAGTCGCAGAAGAGCGATGTCGCCCTGGGAGCCCTCCTGCTGGTAGCTGGTGTGGACGAAGACCTGGGCCACGGTGCGGACCTCTGCCTCAGGGGTGAAGGAGTCCAGCTGGTAGGCCCCCAGCTTCACCTCGTACATTTCCTTTTGGTGCTCCCTGCAAGTAGGGCGCAGGGGCTGGGACCCAGGACACCTGTCCTGCTCCCCCGACCCATTACCTGGGCATCCAGCCCAGATTCTGATCCCAGGCAAAGGGCTCAGATGGTGCCCTCGTGTTATCCTGGGACCTGTGTCCTCTGGCCTTCACCCCTGACATGTCCTTTCAGACTATCGATACACCCAGACCCAACTCAAGAACCCCAACCTTCGACCTAAACTGCTCCCTGAACTTTGGCCTCCAGCCCCCTTTTGACTTCTGCCCCCTGCCCCCCACTCAGCTGGTACCTGGGGAAGCAGTGAGCAGCTGACAGCACCCACTTCTCAGACACGAGAGAACCACCACACACGTGGGTGCCACCAAAGACGATGCTGACCTGCCAGGGCCACTGGCCAGGGACTGCACTGCTGCCACCGGTGACTCGTGCCTGGGAAGCCACACCGCAGGAGGCTGCCAGGGAGGAAGGGGAGGAGTCAGGCCCTCTGGAGCCCCCACAGCAAGTCCTTGGCCGCCACCCCTGATAAAGCCCCAGAGATGTGGTGTGGACCCCGGGAAGTGACTTCACGAAGCCAGCCATCCCGTGTCCCCTTCCCACAGCTTCCCAGGTATGAGCTTTGCTGCGGTGCCATCCTTGCCCCATTACCCAGTTCAGGTCTCACAGCCTCCTTGCTCTCAGGCCTTCCTGCCTCCCATCTAGTCCACCTCTTAGGAGTCTGAAGCTTATTATAAACGAGAAACCTGGCCACGTCACCTTCTGTGCCACTGCCATCTACTCCAGCTGGCCCTCTGCACACTTCCTGTCCCAGGCTTGGGGCCACACACTTGTTCACCTCTAGATGTTGGCTCATCCAGGTCACTCTGCCTAGAATACCTTTGCTCATCCCTACTTTGCCCAGCAAATTTTGATTGGCCTATGGCGACTGTTCAGATGGCAGCCCCTCCTTAGCCTGCCCTGATGTGCTGAGTTGGGCAATGCCGGGATCTCCCAGAGCCTGTGCTTCTCTGACACTGCCCGATCCCATGACTGTTCTGTGGCTGCTTCAACCACACCAACCTGGGCACTCCCTAAGGGCAGGCACCCGTGTCCCCAGCGCCCAGCATGGGCTGGTCACACAGATGGAGTCATGGATGTCTGCTGAACAAAGGAACAGAACAGCTGGGCTCCTGCCCCACCCCCACAGGGGCCAGCTGTTTGGAATAGGACCCAAGTGCCCTTCAACTGCCCTTCTCATCTTCCCAGGAGCAGAAAAAACTGCCCAGCCAGTTTTTATAATAATAATGACAATAGCTACTAATTAAATACTCTGGAAATCTGAATCCACGTCCTGTCCTCTTCCCCTCCCCCGCTACCCCCTAACTCCCTTTCTCCCCTCCCCCCTCCTCCCGCAAGTCTCACCTTCTGCCTCGGCCCCCTCAGCTCCTGGAGGGCAAGAGAAAGGGAGGGGTAAGCAGGGAAGACCCAAGATCCCAGACCCCTTAGCACCTGCCACTTCTCGGGAAAGCTGCCCCTCCCCTACTCCCCACCCCCCAGGTCAAAGCTGAAGGGAGAGGGAGAAGCCAAGAGCTAGGGAGCCGGGGTTCTGGAGTCCAGGATAAGAGATGTGCCCCAGAGAAGGGCTATACCCTGGCCCGTGTGCACCACCCCTCCCCATGCCCCCACCAGCCCGGACACAGTCACTCACCCAGACCGGACCGGAATGATCCAAGCAAAAGCAGAATGGCCACAGCCTTTAGCCGCCTAGGCCCCAGGCCTGCCCTCTGGGCCATGGCCCAGGCTGAGGGCCCCTGGGGAGACACCAGGCACCCAAAGGAAAGGACCTAGGACTGGTTGAGAAGACGAGATCCAGATGTTGGGCCCAGAGGGCCGGGATCCCGGAATCCGCGTTGGGAAGACTGGAGCAGGTGTCCAAGGGCCACTTCAAAGGCAGGGCGCGGGCACACGGGGAGATGCTGCAGTCTCTGCGTCCACAACTGTCCGTCAGTGAGGACTCGTCCCCAGCATGGCCTGGCTATGCAGAGCTTACTGAGTGGCAGCTCCTGGGAGAAAGGAATCTACCTGCCTGCTCCTCCCCTGGCCCCGCCCTCTCCGCTCAGGTCGGCCAACTTCTGGAGCCACCAATATCCTAAAGCCTCCCAGCCCTGCAGCGTGTGTGTGTGTGTGTGTGTGTGTGTGTGTGTGTGTGTGTGTGTGTGTGTGTTATGTCTGCATGCTGGGGGTTGATTAACCAGAGAGCAGCCCTAGGCAGGGCTGGAAACTGGAAACCCTTTGGCCCCAGGTCTCTCAGGTCTCCCAGACCAGTTATGTCCCCCAGGGCCTGGCCCAGCCGTTGTTATTTTGGGGCCGCAGCCGCTCCTCCCCCCTTCCCTCCTCAGGCCGGCATCTGAGCCTAGAACACCTGGGTTTGCCCCAGGCTAGGGCTGTTTCGGCCCTTCTGTAAAGCCTGAAACCTCCTATGTGTGGTCTGCTGTGGTGAGCGTGTCTGGCAAGGACAATCATCTCACAAATATTTACTGAGTATCTGTTCTGTTCCAAGCACGAGAGACAAAACAGACACTGTCCCTGCCTTCCTTGAGCTCACCCGGAAGTAGGGATGACCAACTTGACTCAAACAATCATACAAGCAATTATAGAATAATTTCCAACAAGGAACTGTGATGAAGAAAATTAGAATGGAGGCTGTGGGAGCCATTCACAGAAGCATGACGTAGGCTGGCTGGGAGAAGGGCTCCTCAAGGAAGTGCCTTCAACCCTGAGGCCAAACAGGACTGTGAAAAGTAGTTCCCAGGCAACCATGGGGGAAGAGTGGTGCCTTCTCAGGGGGAGAGCGTAGGTGGCAGAGGTTCAGGGAAAGAAGGCCCAAGCGACCGGGTCAGGGGTCAGGCACATCCCCTGAGAGGGTGAGTCTGTGGGCAAATGCCATGTTGGTGTTAAGCTTCAGGAAAACAGCCCCGCTTCCCCACCCACCCTCCATGTAGACTAGGAACCTGGACCTCTGGGCCAGATCTTCAGGGTCCAGGTGGTGGGAGCAGGGGGGGCGGGGGGGTGGGCCGGACCCTGCGTGAGAGGACAGTGCTGACTATGGAAGGGGCCTAAGCTGGGGAGGAGGGGGCAAGACGCTGGGCCTTGTGGGTAGAGGGTAGGGGAATGGCATATGGGTGGACTGATTGGGTATGCGGAATCCCTGCGGAGATTCCAGGCAATATTCTATTTGGGACCTGACAGCTAAAACTAAGCCTGGCTCTCTAAGAACCCCTGCCCATCTTCCCCATCTCTCAGGAGAGAACTGCCCTCTAGGTCTCCCCTCCCCCATCCTCTGCCTACTCAACCCAGAGATTTGACTCCAGCCCCAGAGGTGACCCCTCTGCCACCCTCATCCGCTGGCTTCCACCCCAGGGAACCCCCTTCCCCAGATCCCCATTTGCCCTTTTTCTGTGCTCAAACATCACTTCTATGACCCTTTCCTGAACCCCAGCCAGCGGTGTCCCTATGTGTTCCCCACTACATAGGAAGTACTTTATGGGCTTATCCCTGAGACCCTCGCTGTGGCAGAGGTCGTGCTTGAATCAGTGCCGGGAGGCACCAGTGGTGGGTAAGGTGTGGCGTGCAGACAAGAAGTGTAAGGGGGCCCAAGCCCGGGACCACTGGGCAGGATGTGAAAGTGCTGGGCCCTTGAAGGATACAAGTGTGGTGTGTGTACTGGGGACACTGGAGGTGTACACCTTGGGACATCGTTCCTCAGGTGAGTCGATGGGGGTGGCCCCCTGTGGGTACAGGGCATGGTAGATAGACCCTCGACTTCCAGACTTCTGGGTCTTTCCTCCAAAGACCCTCACCCTCAGTCCTTCCTGCTCTTGGGAGAGGGGCAGCAGGGTCAGAGCTCAGGCTCAGGTGTCCAGCAGGTGCTGGGGAAGCTGATTCCAATGGGAAGGTGACACACACCCAGCTGGCCGCCCCACCGCCCCCGCCCTGGGGCAGGAATGAGGGACAGCTGCCACGTACGTTATCAGGGACATGCTTCCTGGGAGCCCAAGGCCTGACTCAGGAGGGAGGAGCCCTGTGCCTTGGGCTTCCCTTGAGCTCCCCAGCCTGCCCTCAGCAATGCCACAAGGCCACGTGTCTGTGTTGACAACTTTATTGTCTGTTCCTGCTGCCCCCAAGAATTCCTGGGCACAAAATAGCTGGGCACTGAGACCCAATTATTTGAAGCCACTGCTGTCCAGGTGGGTGGGGAGTTCTGGAGGTTCTGGCAAAGGGAACGAGAGCCAGTTAGGTCACATTCCAGGCCCACTGGGTGGGAAGTGGAGGGCTGGAGGGGATGGGGCAGGAAAAGGGGAGGTGGCCCAGGGACCCAGGCCCCCTCAGCCCTGGATCAGGGGTGTCAGCAGGAGCAGGAATAGAGCAGCAGGAGAAGAGCCTGAGGCCCCAGCCATGTCCATGGGGCAGAGGTGGCCGCCTTCAGGGGGCCAGTAAGGAGAGCCACTGGGGGGGAGGAAATGGGCCTCTCCCACTGTCTGGGATATCCAGGCCTCCTCAGGGCCAGTGGTGGCAAACAGCTCCCGGCTTCCTGGCACAGCCATACCCACGAGGACCCAGGAGCCTCCCTCAGTCTGGCACAGGAGTGGAGGTGCTGAGGTCACCTGCAGAGTCAGAGCCAAGGCCAAGGCCGTCTCTTACCCTCCCTCCTGGTCCCCTGTACCTTCTCTTGGGGTCCAGCCAGAAAGCCCTACTTGTCTTTATCCTCAGGCATCCGGGACCCTGGTCGCTCTCCAAGGTAGCCAGGGAGCACTGCTTCCTTCCATTTGGGGCCCAGCACCCACGAACCCCAACCCTGCTCTCTCTCTCTCTAGGGTCCCACTGCCCAGTACTGCCCCTCCTCTCCCTGGACCAGGATGCTCAGGCCCCTGTACCTCACACCTTTCTTTCTGCCCCTCTTCGTACAGGACACAGAGGGTCCCAGAGGGCAGAATGCCCTGATAGAGGCAGTGACAGAGTCGTGGTGTCAAGATGGACACAGCAGCGGCCACAGGGACTGGAGACAGGAAAGATGGTTGTCCCTGGGGTTCTGGCCTTCAGCCTTTCCTCACCCCCAGAACCCAGGGTTCTCACCTCGGTCCCGGGGGTCCTTCCAGCCCAACACCCAGCAGGTGGCCCCCAGGGGGATACCACCTGGGTGAAGGCAGATGGACAAGGCTGAAGGGGAGGGCTCCACCCGGGAGTCCAGCTCTAGGAGGGCCAGAGGGGGCCGAAGTGCCAGGTGCCGGGGCAGACGGATGCTGATGACCAACCGAGATACCTGGTGGCCCTGTGGGAGGGGGCTGGCCCCTGCCCGGCCCAGGTACACTTCAATATAAGGCACTGTTGTAGAGCCTGGCCTGTTGGAACAAGGCCCAATGTCACCTCCTAGCCACTCTCCCACCCTCACCCCCTGGTCGGTAAAGTCCTTCCCAGCCTGGGGAAAGCGTGGAATGAATCTCCAGGGTCATTCCACTAACTCCTTCATTATTCCTCCTTCCAGATCTCTCTCTGTCTCAACACACTTCACAGCAGTTTCCCTGTGCTGTAGGAGCCCTACAGGGAGTGTCCCACTATTTCAAGAGTCCTGTGGCCCATCTCCCAATCGTCCCCTCTTGCCGATTGGAGATGGTTGAGACCCACCTGAGGATACAGTGAGTGGCTGCCAGGACCCAGCCTGGAGCCACCAGGATCCCAGTGCAGACTCGTTCACCAGCCACATGCACCTCTGCCAGCCAGGGCCACAGGAGCCCCACGGAAGCGGGCTCTGGCCGTAGGCCACAGGCTAAGGAGAGGAGGTAAGTGCCTCAGTGGGGGCCCCACAGCAGAACCCTGAAACTCCTACCACAGCTCTAAGCACTCACGAGAACTAAGGCCCAAAGACCTGCTCACCACCATGCTCTGTGTGGAGAGGACAAGTCTGTGTCTCAGTCTCCTCCCCCTCGGGGCCCCAGTCCCAGGCCAGCTGGTCCTCTAGGTAGGCTTCCCGAGTCACATGGCTGATCCATGGACCGTGAGTCTGCAGAGGGTGGAAGGCTCTGGGACGCAGGCAGCCACTGGAGAAGTCTCTGATTCCAGCCAGGAACCAGGTCCCCTCCTCCTGGCACAGAAGGCTCCAACTCGATTCGTTCTGCAGCAAGAGAGTGTGTGTTACCAACCTCTGCGCCCTCACGTGCGTCCATGTGCGTGTGTGAGAGTTGATGAGAGGGTATTAAGTGCCCTGGGGCTTTCCTGGACCCCACGTTCTCCCGTTCTCGGACACAGGTCCCACTTCCTCCAAGCCAGGCTCCAATACTAATCTGGATAAGGAGTAAACCCGGGGGTAGCGAGAATATCCTCCAGCGCCCAGGGCCCGTCTCAGGCCCCTCCCTCCCTAAAGTTCTCCGGGGCCAGGATCCGCCCCCAGCGCATTCTGGCCCCGCCTTAACCCCGCCCCCGCCCAGAAGCGCCCCGTCCAGTCCCGGGCCTCCTGGGGCCCATCTCTCTGGGACCCACGCAGACGCGTAGGCTCCGCCCCCGCCGCTCACCCAGCAGCGGCCCGCCTCCTCCTCCTCCCAGTAGGCGGGGCAGAGCTCGTGCGGCGTGTCTCCCGGCGGCGGCACTTTCGCCCCCTGGCGGCCGTACAGGCAGTGACACCACCAGCTGCCTAACAGCTCGGCCTCCAGCAGCGCGCCGCGGCCGGGCGCAGGTTCTGGTAGAGACAAGGGAAGGAGCCCTCACTGCAGCGCCGTCGGGCCCCGCGCCACCCCGCCCCGCGCCGGGCCCCTGCTCACCGCCGCGGCCCCAGCGAGCCAGGCGGCAGCGGCTCCCGGGCAGGAAGTAGTGTTCGGGGTGAGGTAGGCACACGGGCCGCGGGGCCGCGCTCAGGTTCACGGGCGCGCGCAGCTGCAGCAGCACCAAGTCAGAGGCGTGGTCCCAGGAGGCGTTCTCATGAGGCACGAGGCGCGCCACCTGTTCCGCGCGCGGGCGCGAGGGCAGCAGCACGCGCCAGTTGTCCAGGTGGTGAGGCGGGCGGTCTGAGCCGCTGAGGCTGCGGGATGCGGAAACTGGGGACGTGGGCCACAGCCTGCGCCCTCGGCTCGAGACCTCGCACCCCTGGCTTAAGCGCCGCACCCCAGCCTGGGAACCTGCATCGCCGGCCTGAGAACTGCGCACTCAGACCCCCGCATCCTGGACCGAAGTTATTACCCCTTTACTCGCCCCCGATAGACTAGGACCCCGCTTTGCGAGTTGGATCCTCACCTACCAAGGAGAAACCGCGCCCTGCACTCCAGTCTGAGGTGTCCGCCCAACCCCTACCTGGCCCAAGGGCTGGGGCCAGATAATAGATAGTGTCTCAGGCCGTTGGAAGGAGCGGCAAGAATCTGTCTGAGATGTGGGTTTTCACTCACTCCGGAAAGCAGCTGGCAGGTGCCAAGACCCAGCTTTCAGACACCAGCGTCCCATGGCAGGGTCTGGATCCTGGCACCATCACCTGAGCCTCCCAGGGCCAGGCCCCTGGCCGCGGGGCCTTCCCGCACTCTGAAGGATGAGAGGTCTGGGTCAGGGGGCCCCTTGAACCCCCAACACTTTCCATCCCAACTCACATGTCTAGCAGACATCTGGGGTCCTGCCACCTCACCTGGCAGGGCGATGGTGCAGTTCTCATCCATGGGCTCCCGGGCGCCTGACTGGGGCCCCTGGGACTGGGTGGGAAAGGCAGGTCCAGGCTCTGAGCCTATCACCTGTTCCCGGATCCAGGCCTCATAGGGAGCCACAGCAGTGAAGACTCCGGGGCGGTTTCTCCGTCCACAGCCAAAGCCAAAGCTGGTGATTCCTGCCAGGAACCATCGGCCGCCTTCCTCACACACCAGCGGACCCCCAGAGTCTCCCTGATGAAAGATGATTCAGTGTCAGGGGATCAGCCCAGGGACCCACCGGCTTATACTGTGCCATTTTGCAAAGGTCCTACACCTCTTCTTGGCCCAACATACAGCCACCTTCTCCTAGGAATCGACCTTGGCTGCGTCATCTTCTGTGTTCCCTGCAACTCTAAACAGAAGAAAGGCTGATGAACAGCCAAAGCCAAGAGCGCCACACGCCACACTGATGGCCACGCCAGAGGGCCCTGCGGGGCTCACTCAGAGCCGAAGGGTTCTTGTTCAATGAAGAGTTCAAATAAAGGCCGTCCTGGATTTCTAAGTTCACCCACTTGTTAAAGTAAATCAGAGGTGCCAGCATCTAGGATGAAGAGGCTGTTAGAAATAGGAAGTCTAAAGGCAGCAAGAAGAGACAGCTTGAAAGCAAGTCAGAAGGAAGAACTACTATGAACAGACACAAAAACAATGGTTCTAGGCTGTTTAATGCTTCCGGGAATTATCCCTAAGACATCAGAGGTAATGATACAGAGGTAGTCCATCACTGTGATCTGAACAGGGTCACGAAGGAGGCTCAGAATCATCTAGAACTGTGCTGTCCAATATGGCAGACACTAGCCACATGTGGCTATTTTAATTAACGTTAAATAAAATTAAAAATGTAATTCCTCAGTCACACTAACCACATTTGAAATGTTCAGGAGCTGATATGCTGGTGGCTACCACCCTGCACAGCACGGATTCAGGACATTCCCACCGCTGTAGGAAGCCCTACTGGACAGCGCTGGTCCAGAGGAATTGGAATTGTTTGCTATCCTGTTCGAGAAGCCAGAGAATTATTTATGTCCGTGGGTCCTGGACCCTCATAATTGGGAAGGACTCTGAAGACCATCTAGCTTGAATTCCCCATCACCATCATGCATGCTGAGTGCCCTAAAAAAATGTGTGCCATTTGAGGAAGGTTTCTGGGGAAAATGGTTAAACTATACTATGTTTTGGCCTGCAGCAGGTTATCTGGACAATTCCCTTCTGTGGAGGAATAATTCATTTTAAATATAACTACTATCTACTAAGTAACAGGTGCTGTACTATGGGCTGGGATGTGGGATAATAATAATTAATAGCAATAGCTAATATTTATTTAGCTCTTATTAAGGGCCATATTCTGTTCTAAGTGCTCTTACATATACAAATTCATTTCATCATAACCATCCTATGAGGGAGGTAACACTATCCTCTCCATCTTCCAGGTGACAACGTCAGGACATAAGAGACGTTTAATAACTTGGTCAAAGTCACAGAGCTAATAAGTGGTGGTGCCGATCTTCAAGTCAGGCTGAATCACTCTGGAGTCTGGTATGTAACCTCGGTGATGTGCTGCCATAAATAACAGTGCCCACTTGTTGAATCCCAGGTCCTGTCCATTTAGAATCAATCCCATCCATTGGGAATCTTGTCCTCTTTTTGCAGATGAGGCTCAGAGAGACGGGAGAGATGGAATTTGTCTGTTTCTCACACTGCTGCCTATTGGTTAGGGCTCTGCCTGGCCTTTCCAGGCAGGTGCAGGGGCCTCCCCTCACCTGGCAGGTGTCCTTGCGGCCCTCTGGGTAGCCAGCACACAGCATCCCTGGCAATAGCTGAAAAGTGAGGTTGAAGGGGCCTGGCCGGCTGTAGAGACACTGACAGGCAGCCTCGCCCACCAGCCTTAGCTCCACTTCCTGCAGTACCCAGGGGAGAGGCAGGGGGTCTGTGGGCGGAACCAGAGAGAAAATGCTGTGAGGCAGGTATGGAGTCCTCCGTTCCCCAGGGCTCAGCGATGTCGCCTCCAGCTGCCTCCTGGGCATCTCTACCTAGATGGCCCGTGGCACTTCAGCCCCCCACATCCAACGCCAATCATTGTCTCCTGCTCCTCTCCCTCCTTCTTCCTACATCCCCGTCTCAGGAATGGCACACAGTGAGAGCTACTATGGATGGTTGTGTACCACACAAAGGTACCCAGCCAACAGAGGACATGTGGGGGCTCAAAGCACTAAGCTTTCAGCCCTGCTTGGGCTGTGTTGGTCCTGAGAGGGCACTCCTTTCCAAAAAGATGCCACATACACTAGACGCAGTCCTGCACCAAGGTGCCAAGTGTGGAATCTGGGTGTTGTCCGTGACCCCTGTCTCAGCTTCCTCTTTCCAGTGAGCCCCCAAGTCCAGAACACCTCATTTGTGACTTCTGGGTAGGGTTTCCAGGCGGGAATTCCTGCCCGTTCTCAGGAATTTTTTTCGCTTTCCCATTCCCAAATCCCGGGATATAAACTGTTTTCTGTTCTCCACCATGCATCGTTTCCACAAAGTGACGGCTGATACTACCAATCACCTGGGTTCAAGGAGCTGATTTCCCCAATTTCCCAACCAACTTTTCTCGGGATTCGGGAACAGAAAAGGGAAAAAAATTCCTGAGAACGGGTGGGAATTCCCGCCCGGAAGCCCTACTTCGGGGCATGTTGACCGTGACTGCCCTAGTCCAGGAGGCATAAGCTTGGGCCTGGATGATTGGCCCGGCCTCCTCACGGGTCTGTTCCCCAACCCAGCCATCACTTGCTGCTGTTGGAGAAATGTCATGAAAGCTCTGCTCTGCTCTTTCCAAGAACAATCAATGGATCCCACTGCCTAAACTTGAGGCCTCAGTCCTTTCCTGAGCTGAACCTGCTTCCAATGGAGACCAAGTCTCAGCATCCAGAAAGGGTGGGGGAGAGTGTGGACAGACCCCCTTTTCTCCCCACCTCCAGTCCTGAGAGGTCAGTGACGTCTGAGGCTGTACTGTAGGGCCCACCAGAAAGGTTTAGGGATTGTCTTGGGGATCCCTGGCACTGGAGGGGTGCTCTGGCCTTCAGTCTGACCTTGAGGCCTCTGTTGCTGCTGCCCCCGTCACTCCAGCTTGGCAGCCTGGCCCTTCTCTGTCGGCTGTGCCTCACGGAGGTCCCCAGGATGGCCTCCATTTCTCCCCACCTTCCTGTGATGCCAGCTTAGATTCCGACTTCACAAAACCTCCCCAGAAATTGGCTCCGGGTGCCGATTGTCAGTGTGGCCTGGTCCCATCCACACAGACTTCCTAGGTGTTCAGACTGACACTTCCTTGTCACCTCCAGCCCCGATGGGGCACCTGCAGCAGCGGCTGTGGCATCTGCTCCCAATGCGTCCTGCCTAGAGCCCCTGGCACTGCAGACCTGGTCACAGTAAGTGCGGAATTATGGTGGGGACTTGCTGACAGAGAAGGTTAGCATTGGAAAGCAGGTTTGATGGGGAATGGAGGTCCGTTTCTCCCCATGCTTCCTGACGTGTTTGCTTATTCAGCTAAGTGAGTGTGATTGTCTGCCCACTAGAAAGTAAACTCTGGGAAGGCAGGGATTTCGCTTGTTATGTTCATGGCACATCTCTAACGCCTAACTATGTGCTGAACGGATGCAAGACGGACTGAGTTAATGAGAGTGAGGAAGGGGAGCGCGGGGAGACAGGAGGTGGGGCATACAGATGAGTGGGGGGCGGGGCCGCGAGGACAGGGCAGAAACTGATATCTGCTGAGCGCCTGCCATAGGCCGGTGCTGTGCTTTAGTGCCGGATCACTTAGCTCTTTCGCTTTCAATGATTTCAAGATTTTTTTTTTTTTCCAAAATATGTCAGAAATCCACAAAAACCAAAAAGTGGATATTATGACTATTTTATGCATTTAATAATAACAATTTGAGCTGCTTTGTATATAAATGACATTATTTTTATGTTTAAATTTCGGGTATATTCATTCGGATATATCCGACCGTCGCGGCAAAAGGGTTAGGGTGAAACTACCTTAAACGCACGAACTACTGCTGTGCTAGTCACTGTGATAAACTTTACGTGGATTTTTCTCATGTAATCCACCCAACAACCCCATGAAATGAGCACTGTTTTCCTTAAATTTCAGAGGAGGAAACGGTGAAGTGCTCTGTCTGAAATAGCAAAGCTGGGATGGGAACTCGAGTTCTGATCCTTAATCCGGGAAAGAAGGAACTAGAAGGAAAGGTAAGGATGATTCAGGGGTCTTAGTTTGAAAGCCCTTGAGGAGGAGGACGGATGGAGATTGGCACGGCCCTCACCCTTGGCCTTGCAAACCTGGTCCCCAGCCTCGCCCCGTGAGCCCCATTCCCAGGCCCCACCCTGGGCGCGCGCACCCCGGGGCCCTAGCTTTTAGGACAGTCCGGCCCAGAGGATGGTTCTACAGACTCCAGCTCTCGGATAACCCACCCCTCGGGTCCCCAACCACCTCACTCACCCGCCTCTTGCACGTCCCCCCAGCCGGTGGCCCAGCAGGCAGTGCCGTGAATGAAGCGGTGCGAGGCGCGGGGCAGGCAAACGGGCTTCACGGTGGGGCCCAGCCTGGCGGGCGAAGCCAGGCGCAGGAGGGCCAAGTCGGCGCCCAGCTCCACGCTGCTATAGTTGTCGTGCACCAGGATGGCGGCCACTGCACGGACGTGCGCGCCGTCCGTGGGCCGGTCCTGGGAGTGCACGCCCAGCAGGACCGACCACTCCTCCATGGGCTCCACGGCCCCTGTCCCGTTGCTGCGCCAAGGAGGGAGGGGGTTAGATTGACCCTAAGGAGGGGACAGACCCTCGTGGGGGTGGGGGCTCGAGCCTGGAAGAAGGTGGAGTCTGCAGGAGCCCGGAGGGTGGGGGCGGAGTCGGATCCATTTTGGGGGGCTGGGGCAATGGACGTTGAGAGACACCTAAACTCCCGGGAAGAACGGAGCCGGTTCGGAGGCGGTTGCTTGGTGAGGTGGGGAAGGTGGAATTCAGACTTGGATATTGAGTGAGGTGGTGGGACCCGTCGTCAAAACACTCAGAACCAGGATACCCCCTCAGGGCACCTAGCTTGGGGGAGGGCGGGGAGGCGGAGAGGGGGCAGCCAGTCTCCAAGTGAGCCTGAGCGGCGGGGTCGCGCTGCCGCCGGGCTTGGCTTTCAAAGCAGAGGGGCGAATACAAGGGCGAATACTCACTCCACGAAACAGTGAGCAGCGGAGATGACCCAGGAGGGGGCGATGAGGGAGCCCCCGCAGATGTGGCCCCCGCCCAGGTGCAGGCTCACCTGCCATGGCCAGCTGCCCGGCTGCGCGTCTGAGCCCCCCACGATGCGCTCAGAGGGCTCAGGGCGACCGCAGTCTGCAATGGCGTGCAGTAGAGGTCATCACCCGCCCGGGGCCCCCACGCCAGAGGCCCAGGTAACTCAGGACAAAATCCCACCCCGCACTCTGCTTCGGTTTGCCCCCCTGAACAAAGAACAAAGAGGACCTAGGCACTTAGAAGATTCTGGTTATTTCCGCCTCCCTCATTGCCCGGCCAGCCTTAACCTCCTTACCACCCCGCTCCTTACCCAGATCTTCAGATTCGTGGGTAGGACTGGGAGCTGAGGGGCGGAGGGTAAAGAGAGGAAGAGGCTGGAGACTCCCAGCCCCTGACAGTGCCCAGCCCTCATCCTCATTCTCCACCCTCCACCCTCTTCCCCAGTTCCCTGCCCTGTCAGCGACCGCCCACCCCACCAGCCTCCTGCTGCCCCTCCTATCTTGTCTGCCTCGGCACCTGACTTTCCCTAGTCCAGCTGCCTTACCTGAGTCCTGGGAGACTCCTGGGATGGGGCTGATGGCTGGAAAGAGGGAGGCAGGAAGCGGCTGGAGACACACACTTACAACACACCCTCCGTGGCTCCCCGCAGGCTTCGCTGCTATTCCTCCCCCTGCAGCCAGGCCCCTTCCCCTCCTCTCATACCCCATTCCTCCCTCCTGACATCTCACACCTTCCTTCCTCTGACAGCCACCTCCCCTTCCTCTTCTGACACCCAAATCCCTACGCAGAGCCCAGGGTTCTGCTTTCCATCTTTCCAGATGCCAGAACCAAGGTCCCTTGCAGCCCATCCCATCTCCTGAGGTTACCGAGGGTCACCAGTGGGAGAAACAGGTGCTGGAACATGGCACATCTGAGTCAGCTGGAGGCAGAGATGGGTGAAGTGTCTGCTTTCTGCCACAGCTCTGTCACTGTCTGGGCACCCAGGACTCCTGATGGTCCCAGGAACAGCCCCACCCTCCCTGGCCAAAGCCCATCCCTGGGAATCTGAGAGGATCTGGGGCTGGAAGGGGGAAGTAGGGAACCTGAAGGCCCAACCCAGAGCCCTGTCCCATGTCCCATCTCTGGAGGCCCCGGCTGGGGGTGGAAGGCAGATGTCCTAGATCCAGGACACCCGTTGGGTGGGGGAGGGAGGAGTGGAGAGCCCTGTGACCAGATAAGAGGAAAGCGCAGCCAGGCATTGGGAGGCCGATGCTCTGGGTCCTTGGGGAGGCAGGTGGGCCCTTGGAACAAGGAAAGTGGCCCCTCATTGGCATGACTCACCCGAGACCTCACCTCTTTTTGGGGTGCGGCTACCCTAGTGGTTTGGGCTTTTCTTCTCACACAGCTCTGGTTACTGGAGTTGCTGGCCAGGTCCTGCAAAGGAGCCCTAGGGAATTCAATCCCATCCCAACAAAAGGATCACAGAGGCCGGCAGGTTGGGCAGGTACAAGATTCTGGGAGGAGGCTGGGCCGGCTGTCAAGGTCGGGAAAAGTCTCCACCCTTCTCTGTGTTCGAGTGAGTTCTCCCCGGTGTTCTGTCACTCTGTGTGACCTTGGGGAAGTCACTCAACCCCACTTAAGAAACAGATGGCATCTCAAAGTGGAATTGAGGAGAGTTTAATGAGGGAACTATTTACAGAGGTGTAGGCAGGGTTAAGGGAAACCAAGAAGGGATGGTGAAGCAGCTGGGGGCTAGCAGTAGTGGAGAGCCCTGCCTGAAGAGGCAAAAAGACAGAGAAGTTACTGGAACCCAGAAAGAGAGAGCTGCAGATGTAAAGGAGAGCCATCCAAGGAGTGCCTCCCATGGACTGCAGCCTTTATCAAACGGGCTCGGCAGGGAGGGCTGGGAAATAAAAATCCCCGTCCCGCTCTCCTCCTGTTGTCTGATCACCTGCCCGCTCCTCCCTTCATCTGAAACCTACCAGAAGCAAAGGTACCCACGATGTGGCCCATAAAAGTCACTCCCTGGGGAAACAGATGAGGATAGAGAAGGGTGGAGAGGGAAAAAGGAGGGTGAGGAATAGAGTGAAGAGATAAAATGGAATCACTGTGGTCAAGCCGCTCAATTATTAACTTGATTGACGTGGGCTGAAGCACCAGGAAACAATTATTTCTGTTTTAACTGACTCTGGGAACTTAAGCTTCTGAACTTGACGGTTCAGCCTCGATACCTGGAGGCACATCAATGTGTTGTGTGTTAATGCCTGCACATCCATCAGGCCTTCAGTTAGCCGTCTGCACGCCCTCAACAAGAAAATGTTCTGTGGTCTAGACCACTGGACACGTGATGGATACATCTTGGCTCAATCAGGGGCTAAGAATGCAGAACTGATTCTTCTCAAGAAGGTAGTTTACTTTTCCCTTGGAACACTGGGTGTTGCCTAGTTGTGTTTCTGGTTTGCAAACCCTAAGAACCTTGAATAAACTTTTGTCATTTTTTTCTTTTTAAAATTTTTTATTTTTTATTGGGTAACAGTGTGTTGTTTCCAGGACCCATGAGCTCCAAGTCAAGTCATTGTTTTCAATCCCCACGAGTTGTGGGGTGGGGCCGCAGCTCAGCTCCAAATCCAGTTGCCGTTTTTAATCTAGTTGTGTGTGTGTGTGGGGGACCCAGCTCACCATCCCGTGTGGGGAATTGAACCAGCAATCCTGTTGTTAAGAGCTCACACTCTAACCAACTGAGCTAACTGGCCGCCCCTTGTCATTTATTTCTAGCAAAGCCTCCTGACTCTTTTTGAGAACGTCTGACAAGGGTCCAACAAAGAATATCCACACACGCATATCTATTTTCTTACCAATAATATAAGCTAATAATAATATTACTTTGTTAGTCCAGTTTCCCTAGAAAACAGAGGCCTAGGGAAAAGCCATGTGCTGGCTTTGTTGGGCGCAAGAGAGAGGGAAAAGGAGAGGTGATGTGGGGGGTGGGGAATGCGGACAGCTGACTGGTCAACCGCTCATCTTGGCAGCCTTTGCCAGCCCATGGCAGACAAGGAAGGTGAAGTTGGTGGTACTGGTAACACAACCCTGGAGTTTCTAAGTCCCCTCGGGCACTCATTTGTAGGCATTAGTCCCTCCAAGGATAAAAAACCAGTCATTTATTCTGCAAACACTCAGAAAAATGAGGCAACTGGCATTGTTTAAAGGTCGGGAAGAAGACAGTGTGTAGGGCAATTAAAGCAAAATATCAAGCCCTGAGGCTCCTCACCTGCAAACTGCTCCAATTCAGTGGTTCTCAAACATTTTGGGCTCAGGACATCCTTGCACCCTAAAAATTATTGAGGAATCCAAAGAGTGTTTGCTTACATCGGTTATATTTATCAATATTTACTGCATTTAAAATTAAAACCGAGAAACACTTAAAAGACGTGTGAATTCATTTAAACGTCATAAATCTGTGTTAATCAAAACCTACATATTCTCATATCAGCTTCCGCATCCAGCCTTTTGGGGTATCATGTATCAAGTAGTCCTACACTGTAGGGGGTGGCCTGTTAGCTCAGTTGGTTAGAGCACGAATGCTCGTAACACCAGGGTTGCCAGTTCAATCCCCACATGGGCCACTGTGAGCTGCGCCCTCCACAACTAGATTGAAACAACTACTTGACTTGGAGCTGATGGGTCCTGAAAAAACACACTTAAAATAAATAAAAGTTTAAAAACAATAAAAAAAACCCAGAAAAAATAAAAACCTACACATGACATCATGGAAATAGTTTTGGCCTTGGGCACCCCTGGAAAGGGTCTTGGGGGCCCCTCCAGGAGTTCCCAGACCATATTGGAGCACTGCTGCTCTAAGACAGTGATTTGTGACTCCTTCCCCAACCTAATAGACCTGAGGACTGGGACTTGCTCCTCATAAAATAAATGGCACGGTGGCTCACCAAAGCAGCGAATCCCGTGGGGGAAGGGAGAACTCCTTTAGTGAGACAGACTGGAATTTCTGGGGGTGCAAGTACAGATTCTGAGTGTTCTTCCACCCCGAGAATCTCTGCTCTAAGCTTCCTAACAGCCAACACAGAGGGAAACCCAAGCAGGAGTCTCTCTCTTCCAGGTACTAGGACTGAAAATCAACTTCTCCTGTACGTTCTCATGGAGGGGACACTTTGGCATAATGAAATCTTCCTCAACACCTAATTATGGCAAGAGCAGCAAAGAGCTTCACAGAGTTTAATTTTATAGTGCTGTTGAAAGTCAGCCAATCACACCACAATCAAACCAACCACAGTCAATAAAATAATTATGGGGGAGGGGTGCCTCTGGGTAAGAGAGGCGATACCTGGATGCACAGTTCTCTGCTGATCTGATTAGTGGTAGGGGATGTATTCGTTTTCTGTCCCTGACACAGGTTATCATACACTTAGTGGTTTAAAACGACCACATTTATGATCCGACAATGCTGATGGTTAGAAGTCTGACACAGGTCTTGCTGGTTGAAAATTGTGGTGTCATCAGGGCTGTGTTCCTTCCTGGAGGCTCAGGAAGAATCCATTCCCTTGCCTTTCCAGCCTGCAGAGGCTGCTCTCTTATTCCTTGGCTCATGGCTCCCTTCCTCCATCTTCAGAGGCAGCAGTATTGCATCTCTCTGACCCCTTTTCTGTCTGCCTAGCTTTCTCTCAGACCAAAACCAGGAAAGTTCTGAGTTTAAGGATTCACGTGACTTCACGGGGCCCGCCAGGATGATCCAGGATCACCTCCCGTCCCAAGGTCCATGTCCCTCATTATATCTGCAAAGCCCCTTTTGCCACATAAGGTGAACTACTCATAATTTCTGGGAATTGGGGTGTGGACATCTCTGGGAGCCATTATTCTGCCTACTACAGCCAGATAAGTGGTGACTGTTATGTCACCTGTCTTCTCAATGTGTCCTGAGACCTCATTTTAGGGAGTCCCTCATATTGAGATGGGGAAATGGAGGTTTAAATGACACCAATATTGGTCTGCACTGGTATTTCTTGGCCATGCTGGCTACAAATGCATATTGGTTCAGTTTGGGTATTGCAGGGATCAGAAGCACGGTTTCGGAACAGCTCATGTACATTTGTGGGAAGGAGTATTGATTTTTTTTTTTTTTTTTTAAGATTTTATTGGGGAAGGGGAACAGGACTTTATTGGGGAACAGTGTGTACTTCCAGGACTTTCTTCCAAGTTAAGTTATTGTCCTTTCAGTCTTAGCTGTGGAGGGCGCAGCTCAGCTCCAGGTCCAGTTGCTGTTACTAGTTGCAGGGGGCACAGCCCACCATCCCTTGCGGGAGTCGAACCGGCAACCTTGTGGTTGAGAGGACGCGCTCCAACCAACTGAGCCATCCGGGAGCTCAGCGGCAGCTCAGCTCAAGGTGCCGTGTTCAATTTTAGTTGCAGGGGGCAGAGCCCACCATCCCTTGCGGGACTTGAGGAATTGAACTGGCAACCTTGTGGTTGAGAGCCCACTGGCCCATGTGGGAATCGAACTGGCAGCCTTCAGAGTTAGGAGCATGGAGCTCTAACCACCTGAGCCACTGGGCTGGCCCCCAGAAGTATTGATTTTTATGACTAACAGTTAACACTAGTTATGGAGGCACCAAAAACATGAAAAACAGCTGATGAAAATCTTATATTTGAAAGTGAGTGGCTTGACAACGACTATGACCATATTTGCAATTGGAAAACTCTTGCTTTGAAGAATCTTAATTAAGAAGCACTAAGAAAAGAGACAAACGACTCAATTAAAAAAAAAAGGGGGAAGAAAGATTTTGTTTCAGTTATCTATTGCTGTGTAATAAACCACTCCAAAACGTAGTGACAAAACCCATTTTATTATCTCTCATGGTTCTGTGGGGCGACTGGTCTTCACCAGATGGTCCTTCTGCTGGTCTTGTTGCCTCTCGTGTGGTTGCCGCTGGGTCCAGAAACACCTGGAGATTAACCAGGGATGGCTGAGCCTCTCTCCTCATGCAATCGCAAGGTCTCTCCTTTCTCTGTGCTCAATCTATGTGGTGTTGGTTTGTACGTACACAGAGGGCAAGGAAAGACTGAAGGAAGGGGCAGACCACTCCACATTGAGAGGAGGCAGGTTAACAAGCCAGTGAACTTATATATAAGGCTCGCCTTGGGTGGCCCCAAGGAGTAGCTCTCCACACTCATCTGCCAGAGTCTTAAAGGTTTATATAGAGACCTTGACTGAGTTTAGTCACGTATACCGTCCAGGTGGTCTCAACAACACATTGTTCTCTCAAGGCTGCATCCTTTAAAATGGCTCCCACTGTGGTACGGGCATGCAGAACATACCTTCCAATGACAGGGGATGGGGTGAGGTGCCTCTGATTGCCTGGGTCCAGCTCGAAGGTCAACTGGCTGTCATGTTCCCTCGATGACCTCCTCCCACACATGGACTTTCCATAGCAGCTTTATTCACAGGAGCCAAAATCCTAAAACAACATAGGCGTCCGGTAACAGGAATTTTGACAAATTGTGGAATACTATGCAGCAATAAAAAAGAATAAATTACTGATATGGGCAACAATATGGATGACTATCACAAGAATTATGCTCAAAGAATATGTGTCATACTGTAATGTTCCAATAATGTGAAACTTCAGAACAAACCGATCGATGGTGACAGAATTCAGAATAGTGTTTAGGTTACCCTTAGGTGGACGTGTTTTCCGGAAATGAGCATGAGGGAGCTTGCTGAGTGCAGGGCAGCTCTATATCTTGATTTCGGTGGTGGCTACACGGGTCGATACAAATGCAAAATTTCACTGAGCTCTACCCTTAAGATTGGTATACTTCTGGGGCCGGCCCGGTGGCTCAGGCGGTTAGAGCTCTGTGCTCCTAACTCCAAAGGCTGCCAGTTCGATTCCCACATGGGCCAGTGGGCTCCAACCACAAGGTTGTTGGTTCAACTCGAGTCCCGCAAGGGATGGTGGGCAGCGCCCCTGCAACTAAGATTGAACACGGCACCTTGAGCTGAGCGGCCGCTGAGCTCCGGATGGCTCGGTAGGTTGGAGTGCGTCCTCTCAACCACAAGGTTGCCAGTTCGATTCCTCGACTCCCGTAAGGGATGGTGCCCTGCAACTTGCAATGGCAACTGGACCTGGAGCTGAGCTGCACCCTCCACAACTAAGACTGAAAGGACAACAACTTGACTTGGAAAAAAAAAAAAGTCCTAGAAGTGCATACTGTTACCCAATAAAGTCCTGTTCTCCTTCCCCAATTAAAAAACAAACAAACAAAAAACCCCACAAAAAACAAAAAACAAACAAAAAAGATTGGTATACTTTTATGCACTTTATTGTAGGTCGTTATACCTAAATAAAAAGAGACAAAACACATTTTGCAGTTAAGTGGATTCCAGGGTCAGTTAAGGGAAAAGCTAACTGAACCAGCTTCAAAAATGTTTTCCTTGACCGCAAACTTTGCTAAAAGGTAGAGCATTACCTCAGATACTGTGCTATGTGGTTTCCGAAAGTGTAGGCACAATAATTAAAACCTTTAGCAACCGGAGAACCAATAAAAGCATGCTTAAGCAAAAGTTGTTGATATTACATTCGTGATAATAGAAGATAATTCTTTTTAAAAAATTTGGAGACGGGTTACTTTTTTTCTGAATTGTCCTTCTCACTAAAAAGGTTGATTATCACTGACCTAGATAAAAGACATTCTTCAGATACTCCTTGAAAAATATTGTTTCTTTCACTCAGACAACCTTTTGAAGGTGCTGAACAGTGTGGGCAGGACACGGCTTCACAGGTTGAGGGCAGGGCCATGGGTGCTCCACACAAGCTAAGCTGGGCAATAATGCATCTCCTTGGGCAAAGCAGACAGATGTCACCGCACTTCTGGCCAGGGCTGTGAAGATCTTGTGGGCAGGGCCATTCGTCTCCTTAGACAAGAATCTGGGGTGCCTGCTCTCATGAACACCAGAAGGTGCCATAGCAGAGCAAGGCTGCAAACATTTTAGTTTGGAAACTGCAAAAGCAGATGTAACCCCTGGGAAGTTTTCCAGATAACATAGATGTTCAGTTAAAATTGAATTTCAGATAATCAACGCGTATTTGTTTTTGTATAACTATGCATCATGAAATAGTTGGGAAATACACTAAAAATGTCTTTGTGTTTATCTGAAATTCAGACTTTGTTGGGTGGCCTGTATTTTTATTTGCTAAATCTAGCAACCCTAAGTTACTGTGTGTTCTGTGGAAGAGGGAGACTTCTGGAGTGTGCTCCAGAATAACTTCCAGTGGGGTCTGAAAGCACACTCCACGGTACTTAATGGAGTGACCCTCTGAATAGGAATATCTGAGAGACCATTGATAAAATGGGGACATAACATGCACAGACTGCAGTCTGTACCAGAAGCAGGGTTACCTGGTATGATCTAGGCGAGTCTCTTGGGGCTCCCCCGTGTGGCAGGAAGAGTAACAGCCCCTCCTTCCAGTGCACGGCCAGACACCCTCACCCCGTCTCCATCACCTGGTCTCCTGGGACCACGCTGGCACCTGTGCCCCCCATCCTTTCCCTCAATACAGCTCCCCTGCCAGCCAGCAACTGAGGCCTATCGGAGTCAGAAACTGTCCCAGGACTTGGCATTTTGGTCTCAAACGAGCAGCTCTACTTCAAGAATCCCTCACTTTAGTGAGGTGCCCTGTATGCCTTTTGGAGGGTGGTTCCACAGAAACAGAGGGAATGATCTGGGCATCTGAGAGAGCAGCTGTGGGGCCCTCCTGCACAAACTGGAAGGTGTGGGTGACATCAGTGCAGCCCCTGGTGGTGAGAGAGGAATCCAGGAGAGGATGGGCGGGAGGGCAAGATTTTTGAGAAGTGGCTGGGGCAATAAGGTCCTGACTGGGACCTCTGAGCTCAGAGAGCTTTCTGGACCCTCCGGGAAACATGGGGCACTGGGCATTGTGGGGACAGAATCCCAGAGAGCGGTTTCCAGGCTCTCGGCCTCACGTGGAAAGGTGCTGGCTCAGGTAGTAGATGGTCATCAGCTGTGACTAGTTGGCCATCAGCTGTAACCAGTGAGCCATTGGCCACTGATATAACTGCCGTGGCTGAGCTAGCAAGCGCAAATTGAGGATTGTGGATTGCAGAGAGGTGTAGATTACAGTTTAGCAAGTGAGGTTGGTTGGCAGAGAAGCGGACGGCGGGTTGCGAATCGCATGGCTCCTGCTTCCTGTGTCCCCAACCCAGCCGCCAGCGAGAATACAGTGGTATGACTCCCCTATCTATGGCTCCGTGGGTGTTCCTTTTTGGCCTCATCATGTCCTGCGTTCTTCTGTGGGGAACAGGACCAGAGACCCCGCATGACAGGCATGCTGGGACCTCAGGTACTCAGACCATAGCAGATGTTAATTAAAAAACTTTCGTGACCGAAAGCTTTTCTGAAAGAAAGGGTTTACTGAGCCATATGGTAGCCCCGAACTAACCAGGTCCTGGGGCGTGAAATCACCAGCAGCAGCAGCAGGGCTGGCTGGAAAAGACAAACATGGCCGCCGTCCTGGAGTTGAAGGGCTCTTTCATACATTATGTTTTGGGGGGAGGAAGATGTAAGTTGTCTTGAAAGGATTTACATTGGCGGCACATATGGGGGGTTGGAAGAGCTGAAGTGAAAGGGGGCAGTGCTAGGACAGGTGCGGGTCTGTAAGGAAGACATATTTACTACTCGTTGTTTCCTGGTGACAGTCCTGAAAGTTCCTGCGTATTCAGGGCGTGGTGGCATCTAGTGGTCGGCTGATAGATGCCCGCAGGTTGATTCAAAGCTCCAACAGACATTCAGGAATGCGAGCAGTCGTTTGTCATTTGGCCCACAGCTATTAACCGGTTAATTATTCCTGTCTTTCTCTGCCTCTCCTGCCTGCTGTAATTGAATTTAGAATGTCTTAGAATTTTTCTCGTCACAGATATTTCTCCCGTCGCTTGTTTGCATTTTCCGAATTCTAAAAATCTCAAACAACAGTGCGTATGAGGAAGGCAACTATAGGTAACAGAAACCTATTTGGACTCTCTTAATAAAAAATGGGCACATTATTATAAGGATGTTGTGGGTTTCCTATTGAATCCCAGCAGATCAGAGCTCCATGTGCTGGACTTCTAGACCTGTGCTGTCCTACTGTAGTGGCCTCCTACAGAGGCCACTAAACACATGTGGCTACTAAAATTAAAATTAATTACAATTAAATAGAATTTAAAGTTCAGTTCCTCAGTCTCATTGACCACATGTCCAGTGTTCATACCACCTGTGGCTACACGGGGGACAGCTCATTTCTATCATTGCAGAATATCTCATTAGATAGCCAGCATTCTAGATGGTTTGTCCAGTTTACAATAACCGTTCCTCCTGTCTGCTCCCCTGATCCACAGGGGTGGAAGCTTAGCTGCTATTAAATCAAATTTAAAAATTGTTTGCCCCTGCTTGTGACAGCTCAGGGCTCTCATAATAAACCAAACGCCTCGGTATGGCCTAAAATGCCCTGAAGAAACAGGTTCCTGACTGCTTTTTCCAATCTCATACCATCAGTCATTTCTAAGGACACAGCCTAAGCTCCCTGGCCAGTTCTTGATCCAGGACAATCGACTCAAGCTGGGCCAATCAGTTAGCAGGGATGGTGGCCTGCTGGTGATTCTGACTAGCTCTGCCCTCTGAAGGGTTGGTATTTCTCCTAGTTATCTACAGAGGGGGCCGGCTCTGTATCTTGGTTTTGGAATTGGGTTGGATCCGTTGATAGCCACAACCTTTCTTATAAATGGTCTTAAGTTTCTGATCACTAAAGCTTTGGTTAGGTTAGTACATGAACTGTCTGGGGTCCGACAGGCCAATTTGTACCTATCCCCACTCAGCTCATAGAAGAAATGGTGAGGCGTTCTGATCCTCTTCTGCTAGGGACCATTCTGCAGAGGGCTAGATCTGGGGAGAGTCGAATATAGCTAGGGAACTCCAACTTGATTTCTACCTTGCTTCTGGGTTGATTTTTTTTTTTTAATTGGGGAATATTGGGGAACAGTATGTCTCTCCAGGGCCCATCAGCTCCACGTCGTTGTCCTTCAATCTAGTTGTGGACGGTGCAGCTCAGCTCAAATCCAGTTGCTGTCTTCAATCTGTTGCAGGGAGCACAGCCCACCATCCTATGTGGGAATTGAACTTGTTAAGAGCTTGCACTCTAACCAGCTGAGCCATCCGGCCACCCCTGGGTTGATTTTTATGATAGATCATAGCTTAATGGCTTGAATCCTAGTTCAGGAGTTCGCAAATGATGGCCCTAGGGCCAAGTCCAGCCATCAGCCTGTTTTTGAAGTAAAGTTTTATTGGACCACAGACACTCCCATTCATTTACCTATTGTCTATGTCTGCTTTTGGGATATGAAGGCAGAGCTGAGTACTTGCCACAGAGACCTTTAAAAAGACTAAAGTAGAGGGTGGCTGGTTAGCTCAGTTGGTTAGAGCGCGGTGCTCTTAACAATAAGGTTGCTGGTTCGATCCCCACATGGGCCACTGTGAGTTGAGCCCTCCACAACAAGATTGAAACAACTACTTGACTTGGAGCTGATGGGTCCTGGGAAAACACACTTAAAAAAAAAAAGCCTAAAGTATTTACCATCTCCCCTTTACAGAAAGTTTTAATGACCCTTTTCCTAGACGGTCAAACTGTGGACCTGATTCTCATTTAAAACTATTTTAAAAAGTTAAAATGTAATGATTTCTAAAGATCATCAGTGAAGAAAACAAAGACCGTCGAAGTTTAAAAAAAGAAAAAGGCTGACCATACTTGACAGTCAAAGGAACTCACCAATGAAGAGGAAATTCACTGGCAGGGTTGCTGAGAGTGAGAAGTCAAGAGAGTTTTGAGTATTAGGAAGGGGTTTTCAGGGTCATATGCTAATTAACAATGAAAAACTAACACTTTGGATAGGATGGAATGAATTCATAGGTCTGACCCAATTGGTTAAAACAAGTCCCACTGCTCATTGGCAGGGAAGGAGTCTTCAGTTAGGTCCAATAAGGGTCTGGCATCCAGGAGTCACTCAAAGGCCACACCTGTTTATTAGCTTCAGCTGGTCAGAGCCAGTTGTGATGAAATACAGTATTCAGTTTGATATCTCTCAGGTAAGTGTTGCTATAAATGGAAATCTTCTCTTTTAAGAGATACACCCTAATTACGTTTCTGGCCTATTTCAATACACTATTTGTGATGGCTAGTGTGAGAACAGACCAAAACAAAAATGAGAAGGAAAGATTGTGATAGCCATTCCTCTCCTTTCTTGCTAACTGAACCCCAGTGTTCTTTAGCCATTGGGTGTACGGGGTCACCATCACATACTTGAACAACAGTATGTACAGAATGGTCCAAGCCCTCAATTTTCAAGAAAAGACAGAAGCTTGGATGTTTGCCCTATTTCTAGTGTTGGCAACTCGTTACAAAAATTAAAAACAATGTTTAGGCTACACAGAACCTGTCTGCAGGCTGCATCTCACAGCAGGCCACAGCTGGGGTCTTGGGTCTCAAAGGAGCTGCGGAGAAGGCTGAAGACAGAACCCTGGAGGGTGAGCAAAGGCAGAGAACGGAGGGGCAGGAGATAGACTGATGGTGGGAAAGGAGGGAGGATCGGGAGAGGGGTGTTCTTCATGTAAAGAGACTTTTAAGGAGAAGTAAGAGGCCCTGTGTTCTGTGACTCAGAGAGACGAGTCTGGAGAAACCTCCCTGAGGTCACAGCTTGAGCCTGTTTCTCCCTGCCACTCTGCCCACGAGTGCCCTTCCTCACCCATGGCTTTGTCTCTGCCATTCCTTCTGTCAGTTACACCCTTTCCTTTCACTGCTGGTGAACTCCCACTTATCCTGGGAGGCCTGGCTTCAGTGTTACCACCTCGCTTTCACCTTCTGTCGTTAGGTGTCTACCTGATGGATGACTCGCTTTTCCTATAGTGTCTGGAGTCCTTGAGCCCATGTCACAGCACATTTAATTTGAGTCCACTTTGGGGTCTGTGGGTCTCACCCACATCTCACCCACGGGCTACAAGGTGCTGTGGTTCCAGGACTGGACCATTTTCTGCTTTGTACATATTACACAGCGCTCAAGAGATGTTTGTTGACGCACAGGGGTTAAGAGCAGGAACTCTGAGCGGGCTGCCTGGGTTGGGAACTTGGCTTTGCCACTTTCTGGGTAGCCCTGGGCATAGCTTTTGACCTTTCTGTGCCTAGTTGCTCATCTGTAAAAGTGTATTCCTCACACCAACCTTTTATTGTGAATAAGATCGAACAAGCTATACTCAAAGCACTCAGAATGCTGCCTGATACTTAGCAAGCTTTATGAAATTGTTATGCTCTTATAAATGCTACACATTTAACGTATAAACACTTTCATGGTTAAATGTTTGTTGTTAAATTACTTCATTTGTTTTGTGCATCCTCAGTGCCAAGAACAATGCTTGGAACACTGGAAGCACTTAATATTTGTAGAATTAACGAATGAATGAGGGATGGGTTTCCCTTTGCCCTTACTCCAGTCACATTGGCCTCTCAGTGGGGGTAGGGGTGGGGGACAGGGCGATCAGGGCCTAAATCGGGTTTAGCAGAAGTTTGTGGGCAGGCCTAGGGCGTAGCCCTCAATCGTTTCTCCAGGAAAACACGTCTAACCTACAAAGGAACTCTGGAACCTAGGTCACAGGTATGTTGGGAAGGAAAATCTGTGTGCATGTGCACCAGGAATAACTTCCTTGGTCTTGTTTTATTCCATACGTTCAAATCTCCTGTTCCAGGCAAGGCTGATGATAGTGCAAGTTACAAGTTAATCTGAACTTCACTTTTTGTCCTTGCTTTCACAGGGACTGAACAGGCTTCAGAGCCCTGCCAAGTGTTCACGTCACCAACAAGAGGAGAGTTTTGCAGCCACACCCCCCCGGATTCGAATCAGAACCCCTGACCTTTCGCTGCACTTGGCCTCTGAGTCTCACTTTTCTTACCTCTCAAATGGACACAGCTTTACTTTCTTCACAAGATGGTGATGAAAAAAAATTGATTGTGCATTCTGAAGGCACTTAAGCCCTATACAAATGTCACTACTGGAGCTCCACATTGGTCCTTGGTAGGGCTTCAGGAAAATAAAGAGTAGCTCCTTATCAGCGAAAGACTCAGAGACCCCTAATCTCATCTCTAAACTGAGGTCCAGAGGGCGTGGGCCTTGCGGTCCCACGGCTCGTCAGGGCAAATCCCTGCGGGTTTGGGTGGGCGATAAGCGCCGCATCAGGCTAAACTGCATGCTTTCCTTTAGATGAAATGTCACAATCCACAAACCCTGGCAAGGACGAAGGAAACACAACTCTGAAAGACCACAAAGTGAAAACCGAGTCAGGGAGAGAGAGGGTGGGAGTGTGTTGTCAGGGGAGAAACAAACGTTAGCTCAAGAGGCAGGGAGGATGGCGCCGGAGACACGATGCGTCTGGTGCAGCGGGAGAGCAATGCAGCGTAAGGGGCGCGTCGTCCCCAGTGAAAGTGGGGCCCAGGGAAACGGGCCCGCCAGAGAAATTTCGGTTCCGCCCTGCGGTTCGACGCTTTGACTACAGTTCAGTCCACTGATGCCCTGGGCCCTCGTCCCGCCCCCAGAGGGTAATCAGACCGTACCATTACTTTAGGGGGTAGAGATAATCGTGGGTCAGTCCTGCAAAGCGAATCGGAGTTCTTTGTTAGAAAACACATGGTTCTACATACTATTGGAAGATTCTTAGTCGATGTGCTTCCCTTCTGTCGGCTCAGCCCTCTATGTTCGCCGAAGAACGGTAGGAGCCCGCTCGTACTCCCCCCCTTACTTTCCACATTTGGAACATTCCTCCGCGGTACGTAGGCGGGGAAGCGTACATAAACGTCGACGCAGGCGGCGGGGCTGCTCAGTCCTCTAGGCGTCGGTGCTCCGTGGTGTTGGGATCTCGCTGCGTGTCGGCCAGTGCGCGCGTGCGCCGACATGGCCTCAAACGGTATGTGAGGGCGCGAGGCGGCAGGGGCGCGCCGACCCGGGGCCTCGTTCCCGCCCAGCGGCGGTTTTGTGTGTCGGTGAGACCGGGCGCCGATCGCGTAGAGGAGATTCTCGTACCGCGGTGGCGGGAAACAGTGGCGAAGGGTGGAAGGGGGAGGCCGATGTCGCCATCTTGTTTCGCTGCCCCGGCGCCTCGCGCGGGGCGGGAGGTCCTCCCTTCGGAGCCCCTTTACTGAAGGTGAGCACGTGTAAGAGGGAAGCTCCTGGGCGATTTGAAACGTGAGACACGGATGGACACGTTCGGCATCCGTCGCCTTTCCCCGCGGATTCCCAGCCCGGCCGTGGGGCCCGCTTTGTCGCAGTGCTGCATCCGGGCACTCGGCGAGCGCACGCGCTCTGCTGGCCCCTCCCCCCTTTCTCGTGGCGCGAACCCCCCCGCCCCGTGTTGGACTGCTTCATGTCGCGAGACCCTCGGCGGGAGACTCGGCGGGGCGCGTCCGGTGTGGGCCCCGCCCCCGGGGTCCCTCGGGAAGGGGCGGGACCTCCCCATTCCCGCCTCGGCTGCCACGCGGCCGGGGGCGGTGGCTCGGGGTCCGAGCCGCGCACCCGCTTCACGGAGGAGGGGTTCCTGGAGGTCGTCCAAGGGAAATGGGGACCGGGCCCCCGCGTTTTCCCGCCTGAATTTCCTCTTTCCGAGGTGGCAACGAAAAGGAGCGGCCACACCCTCTCCCGGTCCTTTTGCCCTTCCCTGCGGGGGAAGTCCCTCGTTTACTGCACCGTGGGGAGGGGTGGGTCTGGCCGCTGCGTCTTCACTGTGGCCTTTTCGCCCCCTTTGGATGCCTCGGGGAAGGCGAGGCGACGAGAAAATGGATTCAGTGGGAGCCTCAGGCCTGGGGGCTTGAGTGCCGGAGAACTCGCCTCCCGAGACGAGCGCTTCGATGACGTTCTCGTTTGGGGTCAGAGCGTTCTCTCCCCTTGGGTATCTAGCTTTGCACTAAAAGTCCGCTTTTCCAGTCTCCCAGATGGGGCAGAAGGTAAAAGAAGGGCCTTTTGGGAGACGTTTTTGTTTTTTGGTTGGAGAGTGGAGGCCACATCCGGAACAATGCTGCCTCCTGCCTCCAGCTTGAATTAAAATCCGTCCCACTGAAGTAGCTCTGACGTTAGCTTGTAGCTCGACTCTTGGCCATACCTTCCTCAGAGAGCGGTTATGAAAACGAGATGTGTGTGGGTTTGTGTGGTTTCCGATACCAGTTGAATTTGTGGGCCGGAAATGGTGGGTGTCTGCCAAGACTTTGTTTTGCCAGTTGTTGTTATGGTCTCTTAGTCTTCGTAGAAATTTGCTTTTTCTTTGCTTTGTGCACTACCTTTGTAGGGATAGGTGAAGGTGACATAATTGTATTTTTCTTTTGCAGACTATACCCAACAAGCAACCCAAAGGTGAGTGAATTTTCTGGGCTTCCAGAGTTTGTAGAGGGCCAGGGCTGCTAAAGTAGTTTTTCCTGATTGCACCAGTTTTCTTTCCTCCAGCTACGGGGCCTACCCCACCCAGCCTGGACAGGGCTATTCCCAGCAGAGCAATCAGCCCTATGGACAGCAGAGTTACGGTGGTTACAGCCAGTCAGCGGACACTTCCGGCTATGGCCAGAGCAGCTATGGCTCTTACGGACAGACCCAGAACAGTGAGTCTCTTTTAGTGGGTCACCCCGCCTCTTCCTGCTCTTTCTGAATGTTGCTTTTCTTAAACCTAAGCTGAAGTGTTAACTGTCACGTTTCTTTGTCCCTCATCCAGTCTATAACCCTTAAAACTCCTTGGAATCTGAGTCCTTTCAAACAAAAACGCTTATTGGCTTGTTTCCTTTCATTTTTGGCTTTTTACTTTTCTATTTGTGTTGCATGAAGGTGAAATGTAGGGAAAGTATTCACTAAAGGGAGCAAGTTGTAGGCTTTTAATACTTAACAGGGAGAACATGATTTGCCTGAAGATGTTTGAAGTCAGACTATTACCATGTGCTACCCAGAGAGGTGGAGTTTGCCCTGAGGTCCTGCAGCGTAAAGTAAAGAATGCAGGTTGTCCTATTTTATACTGCATAGATGAGCAGGCTAAAGTGCTGTTAATGAATTAGGGTCTCTACGGCTGTGGTTAGTGGTGGTCCTGGAGACTGGCTTTGGGATGAGTGAGTTGAGATTGGAATTCTGAAGCTGGCAGCAGTTGGAACATGAGCCTTAGGATAGAAGAGAAGGGTAACTCCTTTGTCTATGAGTTGCAAGATTTCTAAACAGGTTCTAAGAGGCGACTTTTCAAGTATAGCATTGGGTAACATGTAATGCTGTCTTCAATTCGTTCTGTGCTTTTCTCTTTCCTTGTAGCTTTTGTGACTTTCTTTCTCTTTTCCGCATAGCAGGCTATAGCACTCAGTCAGCTCCCCAGGGCTATGGCTCAGCGGGTGGCTACGGTGGCAGCCAGAGTTCTCAGTCGTCTTACGGGCAGCAGTCTTCCTACCCTGGCTATGGCCAGCAGCCAGCTCCTAGCAGCACGTCGGGAAGGTAAGGGGTTGTGGCGGGAGGCCGGAAAGAGGAGGGTGAATCGATAAGGGGCACTTAGGAGGGGTAATGGGGGTGTCTGTTGAGGTCAGAGTTCAGAGACTGGGCTGTACAAACGTGAAAGCAAGTTTTGGACATGCTGGCATTTTTCTTTTTCCTCTTCCATAGTTACGGTAGCGGTTCTCAGAGCAGCAGCTATGGGCAGCCCCAGAGTGGAGGCTATGGGCCCCAGTCTGGCTATGGCAGCCAACAGCAAGGCTACGGACAGCAGCCAAGCTCCTATAATCCCCCTCAGGGCTACGGACAGCAGAACCAGTACAACAGCAGCAGCGGAGGGGGTGGTGGAGGCGGGGGAGGTGAGCAGGTGTCTTCAGTTCTGTCTCATACCTGTTTTCTGGAAGGATTTGTGTTCTGTTTGGCCCTTACCCTAAAAGGCTTCTTAAAATTGATTTTCTTGTTCCCTAGCCATCCTTTTATGTCTGTTCATTTATCCCCTGATACTATTGAGCCTTTTTATACCATTTCAGTTTTCTCTTAAAGTATCTTTTTTTCTGTGACAGGGAGCTACGGCCAAGATCAGTCCCCCATGAGTGGTGGCGGCAGTGGCGGCGGTTATGGCAGTCAGGACCAGAGTGGTGGCGGCGGCGGTGGCTACGGGGGAGGCCAGCAGGACCGAGGGGGCCGCGGCCGGGGCGGTGGTGGCGGTTACAACCGCAGCAGTGGTGGCTATGAACCCAGAGGCCGTGGAGGTGGTCGTGGAGGCAGAGGCGGCATGGGGTAGGTGTTTAGTGAGCCAGGGAGTGCCACAGTGGGGGGTGGGGGTTGCATGACTCTCCTTTTGAAGCCTAGTCTCTTACTTAGTGCATGGGTGGTCTTATTCTAGGGGTTCGTGAGGGCTTTCATTGAGGGGCATTGACTGTTTCTTCCAACATCCCCATTTTTTGTGACAACTTGGGAGCCTGAACTCCCACCCACACCTCTGAATAGAGATTTGAGTACTGACACTTAATTTCCAAAGGAAAACGAAAAATACATGGGTATGTATGGGCTGGAGTCATTGATATCTTAGGCAAGAAACATGGAAGTAAAGACTTCTTTCTCTGCAAGGGAAACTGATGATCCCACTCCTGGTAGTAGGGAAACTTGTTACCTTGTATTCCCATGTGTCCTCAAGGGGAGTTGTTAATGGTTAACCTGACTTTAGCTTCCAGGAATTGGCTACTCTTCCCGTATTCTGTAGTCTTGAATCCACGAGCTTGATTTGTAGTAATTTGACTGACTGATGATTTTGTTTGTGACTTGGTTTATGGGGCTATTTGAAGTGTGCAGACCTTTTGGACAAAATACGGCTGACAGTGGTGTCCCACCTACTTGCTCCACTGTCCCCCTTCTCCTGGTTACTTGTCCAACTGGACCTTCTTTCCTCCCCTTCCTGCTGTAGTTGAAGTAACACCTTAGATTTGATGTTAAAGTATTCGTCAAATCTGTTGGTAAATGTGATCTGAAAGACCATATCCTGTCTCCCTTGAAAAGGGAAGAAATGTCAGTGTGTTTCTCCTTTTTTTTGGAGAAAGTAGGTTTTTAAAATGAGAGTTTATATATATACATATATATATGGTAAGTATTCAGAGGTGGGTGGGGGCAATCTCAAAAACTATACAAAAATGAGGAAAACTCTGTTGTGTGCGTGTGTTTAATGCAAAACTTTAAAAAGAAAAACAACTGTTATGTGACTGTTAACTTGCTCTGCATTTTATGTGCCACAGGTATGAAAGGTGACATTGCAAAATACTCGGCTCTTCTCGCAGTGTAGAAGGGGTGACCCCGGGGCTTGGGGGAGATCAAAAACAGCTCAGTAGTTAGGATAGGGTTTAGCTAAGTTTGTCTCGCTTTAGGGGAAATTGCCTTTGGTTTTGACTTTTTATGCAATGGGGGTTGAGTCTGCTTGCTGCTTTCAAAGCAAAAACCACAAAAATGTGTTCAGGGCTACCCCAGCCTGGTGTGAAATGTCTACTGGGTGAACTGGGTAGTTTTTAAACCAACTACTAGGTTGTCAACCACATGCAGCAAGAGGAAAAAACATCTACGTCGGAAGAACAACCAAGGAAAATGGGTCATTTTTTTTTCTAGAGGAAATAGACATATAACCTTTTAAAGCAAAATTCTTAAAAACTGTGTCTGAGAAATTGCACACGTGTGTGTGACATGCTCAAAGGTCAGGCAAGGGGTGGTCAGGAAGGAGAATGTATCTTAGCCACTTGCATCTTTTTCCCAAAACACATACCCTTGTTTGGGGAATATTAAACAAACAAAAAAAAAAAACGCCCTTTTGTAGCTGTTGGAAGCTTCATGTCCTTTCTTCTAACTTGTCTTCTCCAGCGGAAGTGACCGTGGTGGCTTCAATAAATTTGGTGGTAAGTGAACAGAGTTTCCAAAATTCCCAACTCCCAGCAATGCTTTGTCTGATTGTTCATTTGCAGATGTCTTAGCGTGTTTTAAGTGTCGAAGGTTTGAAGTGTCCAGAACCACTTCCAGGAAGGGGTGGGGTAGAATTCCACCTGCTGCCAGGTGCGTGCTAACCTGGAGGCAGGCCAAGGCAGACTCAGCTGTGGTCTTGTACCAAATTGGTTTGACCCAGGGTCACAAAGCGGTGTTTAGTAGGCCTGACAGTGTCGCCACACCTGGCATTAGTGGTCACCATTATGAAAAACTGGAGTGTGCGCTGGAACACGTACCAACTTGGCTTTAGGTCCTTTTGGTCAGTGTGTTCAAGGCTAGTTTGTGTGTGTGTGATTGTGTGTGTGTGTGTATATGTGTATGTAACAACCTCCAAATGTTTGAATTCTGGAAGAGGGATGTGAAATCCTGCCCTGCCCTGAGGATGGTGATGTTGGTGTATTTATATATTAAATCCTAAATGATGTCAATTCAATTCTACGTACACGTACTTAACTCAGTTGGGCACATAGGAACTAGCTGTGGGAAGGAAGGTGTGCACTGCAAGAAAGCTTGGGAGCGTGTGGCTCACGGGAAATAACCAGGTCTTAAACGGCACAAACAATTCATGGAGAATGGCAAATTTGAGAAGTCTCCCAGTAAGCTGGAACTTTACTGGTTTGGTTAACAAAAGGTTTCTTGATTTGTCTCACCATTTAAAGCCAAAGGCCCGGTTCATGATTTAGGTGTCATTTAATGTGGGTATAATATTTCTATATGGTGAATTCAGAGAAACTTTGGTCAAACATGGTCTCTGGAAATAAAAGAGGCTGCATTATGGAAATAAGATTTCTGGTCTGTTCCCTGGGACATGCTTTAAAAATACAATAGCTATTATGTCTTCTTATTGTCAAGTGGTTTTGGGGAAACAACATGGTTTTAAAGAATGGTTTCTAAAGATGAAATTGAAAATTGTTCCACAAGGGATAATCTGTGTCTTTGGTGGTAAAGTTTGGAGAAACTGGATGGATGCATATCACATTGCTGGTGGTAAGCCTGTTTCTCTCCGGGTGAGAGACCAGGGCCAAGCTATGAGTTGGTTTGTTAAAACTTCAATGGGTTTCCCTCCTGCCCCCGCCACCCCCATCTGCGCTGAGGACATTTCCCAGCCTGAGCTGGGGGAGGCAGCATTTTCTGAAGTGTGGAGTTCTTATGCGGACTCAAGTTACATACAGATCTGAAGGAAAGGGGCCTGTGTCTTCCCCAGCCATGCCTAGGATTCTCTGGGCAGGCAACCCAGGACAGGGTTTGAAGTCAGGCTGTGAGCACTTAATTATATTTTACAAGAGTTTGGATTTGATAATTTTTTTCCTTGTCTGTCTCTACCTGTTGACTAACCGCTTCTCTTTCCCTGTTTTTTTTTTTTCCTTCATGTCACTTAAGGCCCTCGGGACCAAGGATCACGCCATGACTCTGGTGAGTCCCCAGGTAGCATTAAAAAAGGGCTAAAGCAGTATCAGCACTTCTGGATGCTCTTTGAAACTTAAAGGAATGTGAAAAAGCAGGGTTGGAGAAGGAAAAGGAAGCGAGCTTAGGTGTAGCTGTAGTTAGTGGTGGTTTGTAAATGAACGTATGTCAGAAACCACTGATCAATGGTTTCCTCCCACAGTCGTTTTGAAAGCTTAATGTGGGGCGTTTTTAAATTTTTATTGGGGAACTGTGTTTCTCCAGGGCCCATCAGCTCCAAGTCGTTGTCCTTCAGTGAGGGTGCAGCTCAGCTCCACGTCCATTCACCATTTTCAGTCTTTAGTTGCAGGGGGCGCAGCCCACCATCCCCTGTGGGAATTGAACCAGCAACCTTGTTGAGAGCTCGTGCTCTAATTGACAGCTATCTGGCTGCCCCTATAGGGTGTTTCTTAAAGTTAGGTTAAGAGTCATGGACTCATTGTAGCTTTGTTTTCCCTCTTCTGACACATTTCCTCCTGCGTTCCGGAACGTTCCACAAACAGAACAGGACAATTCCGACAACAACACCATCTTCGTGCAGGGCCTAGGCGAGAATGTCACCATCGAGTCTGTGGCCGACTATTTCAAGCAGATCGGCATTATTAAGGTAATGGGGGGGCAGGGGGGTAACTGTCCATGCTGCCGGCTTTTGGATCTCAGACATTAGTAAAAGGAGGTGGCTGTCAGCTCAGTTTGTTGAGTAGAGAACATTAGCTAAAAGAATTCGCAGAACACAAAGCACAATCAATGAAAAGAAGGAGCACCGTAAATATTTAACTTGTAGTCTACAATCTTTAGTTTAATCTTTTAATATGATAAGGGACAACATCAGTGGCTTTCATTCATTGCCTGTGAGGAAGGAAGTGGACATTAGGAAGAGGATCTGAGATGTGGCCATGATCAGTCCCCGGTCCTGGAGGGGGAAGCTGGGAATTGGTGGGACTACATATCCCAGAAGCCTTGATGTGACCTCGTATTGCTTTTTTCAGACGAACAAGAAGACGGGACAGCCCATGATTAATCTGTACACGGACAGGGAGACCGGCAAGCTGAAGGGAGAGGCGACGGTGTCGTTCGATGACCCGCCTTCTGCTAAAGCGGCGATTGACTGGTTTGACGGTATGTGGGGGCTGCTGGGCAGGGGGAGGACACACGGGCCTTGGGAGACGGGCTGCGTCTGCCAGCACGTGTGGACCTCCTGCTCCGGTCGTCTTCTGTTTGCTTACGTCTCAGATTGTAAACCTTCCAGGAAGGCAGTTTTACCTCGTTGATTGTACCAAGTGTTCTTTTGGACCCGTGGGTCTTCATAAAAAGCCTCCCTTTTACACCTCCTTTATTTCTGTAGGTAAAGAATTCTCTGGGAATCCTATCAAGGTTTCATTTGCTACTCGGCGAGCAGATTTCAACCGGGGCGGTGGCAATGGGCGTGGAGGCCGAGGGCGCGGAGGTGAGCTGTCCTGATGCCACTAAGGGAGTGATGGGCGGGTGGGAGAACGGTGGGGCTCGTGTGGAGGAGGCGGTGAGGTTGGCTGAGCTGGGACGCAGACTAGACGCACGCTTGTCTCTACACCAGGACCCATGGGCCGTGGAGGCTACGGTGGAGGCGGTGGAGGTGGTGGGGGCCGGGGTGGATTCCCCAGCGGCGGCGGCGGTGGCGGGGGACAGCAGCGAGCTGGCGACTGGAAGTGTCCCAACCCGTGAGTGAGGGGAGGGGGCCTCATGTTTCTGTCTGTCCCCTCACACGTGAGTCTTCTGGGACTGTGGTGGAGGCATGTGTTTTCGAAGCTAATGAGTGTCAAGGCCACATTGATGGGACAGGTGGCTGAGAACTTGCTCCTGGGTGAGGTCGCCGTGGTGGGAGGTATTGGACTAATTTGTACGTTTTGTTCTGGTTCTGCTGGAGGCCTCAGTTTCTCACTGTGTCTGTAAGGTCACGGGTCTGCTCCTAATTCTAGGTCTGGTCTACTCACCACGCCTCCAAACTAATGGTCTTGCTTTTCTTTAGTACATGTGAGAACATGAACTTCTCTTGGAGGAATGAATGCAACCAATGTAAGGCCCCTAAACCAGACGGCCCCGGAGGGGGCCCAGGAGGCTCTCACATGGGTAAGGGAGAGGTACACCTGGGGTGAGGGTTTGGGATCAGCAAGCCCTTCATTTTAAGCAGGGAGGCTCGAGGGAAGGTGGGAGGGACTTTGGGGTGTGACACATCATGTTTCTTTGGTCCTAGGGGGTAGCTATGGAGATGATCGACGCGGTAGCAGAGGAGGCTACGATCGGGGAGGCTACCGAGGCCGAGGCGGGGACCGCGGGGGCTTCCGAGGGGGCCGGGGTGGTGGGGACAGAGGTGGCTTTGGCCCTGGCAAGATGGACTCCAGGTGAGTAAAACTCAAAACCGTACTTGAACAGAGGTCATGGGATAGCAAGGTTTTGTTGAGAAGTGGTTTCATTTTGAGGGCTAGATTGGAAAGCTGTGAGAGCAGCAGAGTGGGTGGGGAAGGAGGGAAGGAAATGATCAGGAAACGGATCTGTAGACTCTCTTGTTTATACCTACAGAGATGAGACATGTCGGGCTAGGATTGGGGGGTGGGAGGGTAAAATGTTGGGACTCGGACCTTAATGGGTGCTTTTTCTTGCAGGGGTGACCACAGACAGGACCGCAGGGAGAGGCCCTATTAGCCTGCCTCTTGAGGCTCGAACAGCTTTTCTTCTACACCCAGTGTTACCCCCATTATTTTGTAACCTTCCAACTCCTGATCACCCACGGGTTTTTGTGTCGGACTATGTAATTGTAACCATATTTCTGGATTCCATTAAAAACCATCGTTTTAGTTAAATTTTCTTCCCCCTCCTCAGGAATGTGGGGAGTTTTCCTCTTGGATCCTCCTCCAAGGCAGTAACTGAATAAAAAAGTGTTTGATACTTGGTCCAGGGGGGAACGGTCAAGCAATGTCCTTGAAAGGAGAGGTGAAACTTCCCTGTCATCGCAGAAGTTGGGTGTGTGAATGGGGTCAGCAAAGAGCATGTGTGTTGTCATGAGTGTTGCCCCAAATTTGCTAACTGCCCCAAAACTTCCAGCAAGTTTGCCACATGTATTTACATGCTGGTCTTAAAATGAGTTTACTGTTTATAGCAGCCTTACCTCTTGAAGTGGTACTTTTGGCTCTTCTGTCACTTTTTTCAGCGTGGGGCTCAAACAAATTAGGTTTGTCTTTGGCACAGACAGTGTTCAGACTTGACCACATGGCCAACCCACTGGGGTCTTCCGCAGGAAGGAGAATAACAGCAATCTGCTCACTGCAGAGATTCTGTGACCTCGCTTGCTTTACAGGCCGAAAGTGACGTGTATGGGGTATGTGGCTCTGGAATCGAAACGATAGAGCCAGGATGGAGTCCCTAGGGTTGTGACCTCATTTTCATTCTGAAATCTGTTCTGAAGGGAACAAACTCATCTCCCTGCTCAGGCCTGAAGGAGAGGCTAAATCTGAGGGAAGAGGCCTGGGCATGAGATGGTAAGGGAAGGAAGGTAGAGGCGTTACTTTGTATTTCAAAGTGACCCTGCGCCCCGTTTCTGAAGGTGGTGGGGCTTGGGCAGAGGACTGTAGGGAGACTGGTCTACCTGGGCCACTCCTGCCTGTACTCAGAGGGTTGTGGTCGTAGCTGTTCTTTGAGGCTTGAGTGGGGAGCTTTAATAGTGGGGGGTGCAAAGGGCTCTCCTTTCAAGGGGGCAGTGTTCCCACCTGGGGAGAGTGTGGGGCCAATGAGTTGCAATCTCACCACAGTGCCTTGGCCTTATGAGAAGCCTCCCCTGACCCCCAGAGACCCTTTTCTGTTTCCCAAGTCTTGAGTTTATAAAACTTGCCTGTGCCTACCACTCAGTTGAGCGTGAATCTTACTGTTTCCCTGAAAATAAGACCTAGCCAGACAATCAGCTCTAATGGGTCTTTTGGAGCAAAAATTGTAAGACCTGGTCTTATGTTGTAACAGTAAAATAAGACCAGGTCTTGCATTAATTTTTCCTCCAAAAGATGCATTAGAGCTGAATGTCTGGCTAGGTATTTATTTTCAGGGAAACACTAGTTATGCAGAGCTGAAAATCAGCCAACAGCAGAAAGTACTTCGCTGGCAGAAGCATAGCTCAAATGCCTGGGGGCCCTCCTTGGGAAGTGCTTTCCTCTTGATTGTCAAGTTTGCTGGAGGCTTTTTCTAGAGAAGAGTTGATTCATCTTCTAGTCTGGTGACTTCAGACAGAGGCTGTGGCTTTGTCCCTACTGAACGTGCTTGGGAACCAAGAGTAGGCTGACAGGCAACAGCTTTGATGGCTTATTGAACTTGGTCTGCATGAGAAACCCTCACAGCCAAGGATGTAGCAGCAGTTAGTTCATTCTGGTGCAATTAGGCTGCTTCTGTTCCTTAAGTGTTGGTTTGAATGGCCTGATTTGTGTCTTCCGATAAGCTTGTTTTCCACCTCACCTAGTAGGAATCTGTTGTGGCTCCCTGGTTCCTGCTCCTGGGGGTGAAGGAGGCTGAAGCTCCTTGTGAGATCTGATTACTGACAGGCTGTTGGCATTACATTCTTAGGTCCTTTAATGGGCTTCGGAAGTGTTACTGGCTAGCCCTTAAATAAAAGGAAGTGGAGTCCTGGGTGTCTTGGTCAGTGGGTAGGTCCAATTTAGGGGCCTTTCTAGAATGGGTGAAGACAAATAGAGGAAATGTTGGTTCTGTGGAGTAGGTCCTGCTGTCACCTTGGTGAGAAAGTGAGACGCTTGAGGGTTGGACTTGGGGTCCTCTGCTCCTCACTGCAGTCTCTTGGAACAGCCAGGCCAGTAGTAATAGCCAGTCATGGTGCCGATTGGTGAGGATTTTAGACTAGTCTTGTATTCTGAGGAATACGTTATTTACTGAATGGCTAACAAGTCTATAGTCTTCAAGCACTAGGTGCCTTGCCTTTTTTTTTTTAAATTGGGGAAGGAGAACAGCATTTTATTGGGGAACAGTGTATTTCCGGGACTTTTCCAAATCAAGTTATTTCAATCTTAGTTGTGGAGGGCGCAGCTCAGCTCCAGGTCCAGTTGCTGTTGCTGGATGCAGGGGCAGGGGATGCAGCCCACCATCCCTTGCGCGAGTCAAGGAGTCGAACTGGCAACCTTGTGGTTGAGAGCCCGCGCTCCAACCAAGTGAGCCATCCTGGAGCTCAGCGGCAGCTCATTGACCTCATTCTAGTTGCGGAGGGTGCAGCTCGCTGGCCCATGTGGGAATAGAACTGGCAGCCCCATTGCTCAGAGCTCTAACCGACTGAGCCACCCGTCTACCGTAAACACATCTTTAGGCATGTTGCTTCCCGCTTGCCGTCTCCTAATGACCAACCAGATCTCACTTCCTCTACTAGTTTGTAAGAGGTTCAACTCAGTGTGAGATGTGGTCTCATCTGTAACCAGTCCTAGAACTCGGGCCCCCTTTCCTACCTTGGGGCCCTGAGTGCTTATAAAACCTCTTCATTTAAGAAATTTTGATTTTGAAATTGTTTTTTTTATTAAAATATAGTTAACATGCATTACAGAGGGTGCCAATAAAATGTATACACATTTTAAGATGGGAAAAAATTATATACCGATAACAAAAGACGAATACAAGTTATGTTTGACTTCTGCAGTTACAAGAGGAGCTCAAAGTGGTTACCATCAGTGTTCACACACTTCTGATTACAGCGAACTACTGCTTGAGAAACTATCAGTGTTAATATCTCTTAAAATGTATGTTTGACACCCCTGGTATATTAGTTTCAGGTGTGCATCAGTTATTCAGCAGTACCCACCTGGCATTATACATAATTATTTCCATATTGATTGTGTTCCCTATGCTTTGCTTCACATCCCCCATGACTATACTAATTTGTATTTCTTTATCCCTTCCCCTTTTTCACCCATACCCGCTCCCATCTATCACCCCAGTAGATCTAGTACCCGTCTGACATCATGTTACAGTATTATTGACTGTATTCCTTATGCTAAACCCTACATCCCCATGAGTACTTTGTAACAACCAATTTGTACTTTTTAATCCCTTCCCCTTTTTCATCTGTCTCCAACCCCCCTTCATCAGGCAACCATCAAAATGTTTTTGGGGTAGCCAAATGGCTGTTGGTCAGAGCTCGAGTTCTGAACAACAGGGTTGCTGGTTCAATTCCCACATGGGCAGTGAGTTGCACCCTCCACAACTAGATTGAAGGACGACTTGGAGCTGATGGGCCCTGGAGAAACACACTGTTCCCCAATAAAATTAAAAAAATAATGTTCTCTATGAGTGTTCTGTTTATTTTGTTCTTTAGATTTCACTTATAAGTGAAATCATGACATTTGTGTTTTGTCTGACTTACTACACCACACAATGCCCTCTAGGTTCATCCATGTTGTTGCAGATGGCAAGATTTCATTCTTTTTTACAGCTGAGTAATATTCCTTTGTATAAACGTACCACCTCTTTATCCATTCCTCTTTTGATGGACACCCAGGTTGCCTTCATGTTTTGGCTTATGTACCTAATGCTGCAATGAACGTATGGATGAGCACATCCCTTTAAAGTAGCATTTTGGGTTTCTTTGGATAATTACCCAAAGTGGGATTACTGGGTCCTTTGTCTCTTGTTATAGCCTTTGTTTTACAGTCTATTTTGTATAAGTATTGCTACCCCAGCTTTTTTGTTTTCATTTTCATGAAATACCTTTTCCCATCCTTTTACTTTCCGTCTGTGTGTCTTTCACTCTAAAGTGAGTCTCTTGTAGGCAGCATATGTAAGGGTCTTGTTTTCTTAGCCATTCACACCTCCCGCCCCCGCATCTTTTGATTGGAGTATTTAATCCACTTACATTGAAAATAATTGTTGGGGCTGCCCAGTGGCTCAGGTGGTTGGAGCTCCGTGCTCCTAACACCCGAAGGCCGCTGGTTCAATTCCCACATGGGTCAGTGAGCTGTGCCCTCTACAGCTAAGATTGTGAACAGCTCTCCCTGGAACTGGGCTGCTGTGAGTAGCTGGAGGTTGGCGTGAGTAGGGTTTCTGGGTGAGAAGTCCTGCCTGTTCTCGGGAATTTTTTTCTTTTTGCCTTTCAGTTCCCGAATCCTGAGAAAAGTTGGTCGGAAAATCAGGTCCTTGAACCCAGGTGGTTGGTTGTAGTATTGGCCATCACTGTGGAAACGATTCATCGTGGAGAACACAAAATAGTTTGTATCTTGGGATTCGGGAATGGGGAAGTGAAAAAAATTCCTGAGAATGGGCAGGAATTCCCCCTCCCCCTCGGAAACTCTAGGCGTGAGCTTTTGTGTGCTGCCGTGGGCTGCTGTGAGCGGCCGGTGGCTGTGCTGGCAGGCAGCCATCATGAGTGGCCAGCAGCCGGTGAGAGCTGTTGGGAGCTGTTGTGAGAGGCCGAACAACGACCAGTGACCGACTGCCTCAGTTGGGGGGAGCACAAGACTCATAATACCAGCATGGACCAGGGAACTGCACCCTACAACTAGATTGAGAAACAATGGCTTAAAAACCAGGGGAGTTGGGGGGGGGGCGGGAGCAAAAAAAAATTGTTGATAGATATGTAACTATTGACATTTTATTCGTAATTTTTATTTTTTCCATTTTAAAGAAGTCCCTCTAACATTCCTTGTAATACTGTTTCGGTGGTGATGAACTCCTTTAGCTTCTTCTTGTCTGGGAAGCTCTTTATCTGTCCTTTGATTCTAAGTGATAGCTTTGCTGGGTAGGGCAATCTTGGTCGTAGATCGTAGCTTTTCATTGCTGAATATTTTCTGCCAATCCCTTCTGGCCTGCAAAGTTTCTGTTGAGAAATCAGCTGACAGTCTTACGGAAGCTGCCCTGTAGGGAACTAACTGCTTTTCTCTTGCTACTTTGAAGAGTGTTTCTTTGTTTTTAACCTTTGGCATTTTCATTATGATATGTCTTGGTGTTGGCCTCTTTGGGTTCATCTTGTTTGGGACTTGTATGTCTATTTCCTTCACCAGGTTAGGGAAGTTTTCTGTCATTTCTTCAAATAGGTTCTCAATCCCTTGCTCTCTTTTCTTCTGATACCCATATGATGTGAATGTTGGTAACACTTGATATTGTCCCAGAGGCTCCTTGAACTGTCCTCATTGTTTTAGATTCTTTTTGCTGCTCTGTTGGGTGTTTTCTGCAACCTTATCTTCTAAATTGCTGATTTGATCCTCTGCTTCATCTAATCTGTTGATTCCCTGTAATATGGTCTTCATTTCTGTTATTTTTTATTTATGACTGATTTTTTTGTTTTCTATCTCCATTTTTATGTTTTCTACCTCTTTGTTGAAGTTCTCCCTGAGATGATCAAGCATCCTTATCACCAGTGTTTTGAACTCTGCATATGGTGAATTGCTTCTTTCCATTTTGTTACTTTTTCTGCAGCTTTGTTCTGTTCTTTTATTTGGGACATGTGTCTTTTTCTCCCCATTTTGGCTGCCTCCTGTGTTTGTTTCTATGTATTAGGTAAGGCTGCTTTGTCTCCTGGTTTTAGTCGAGTGGCCTTATGTGGTAGTTAGTTGGGCTCAGCGGTGCCATCTTCCTGGTCACCTGAGCCACGCACTCCAGGTGTGGTCTTTGTGTGGGTTGTGTGTGCCCTCCTGTTGTAGTTGAGAGTTGATTGCTGTTTGCATGCCATTGGAAGGGATTGGCCTTCCAAGGGATTGGCATTGGAAGGGATTGGTTCTGAGGACTGGCTGTGACTACAGTGGAGGATTTGTGCAGGGGCTGACCCTAAGAGCAGGATCTGCCTCAGCAGGGCTCTGGTGCCTGCTCAATCTGCCCCTTGGGTGTGTTGTCCTTGGATGCAGCTGGGAGATGCTCCAGCTCATTTCAAAGCTGGCCACCTGCTGCAGGTCAAGTTCACTTGCAGCCCATGCACCACCTGGCAGGAGCCACAAAGCAATCCACAGATGGCCACTGCCCATGTCATATTTGGAAGTTTCTCAAGAGGCCAAGCCATGAACCAAGGCTAGTGCCGGGCTTAGGGCTGCTCAGCCAGAAGTATGGGACACACTCAAGCCAGATGCTATTTGTGTGGGTTCTGTGAAACTTTGAGAGACCCTAGGGAAGTCTGCAGCATGAGCCAAGGCAGGTGGTTTGTATGAAAAAGCCACTGGAAGCTGATTGGGTGTACCTGAAAGTTGGCTGGGGTGGGTGCTCAAAATCACCAGCGTGGGGCAAATGATGGAGACAGGGTGTCTGCATGCGGGGAAAGGGTAGGGCTGTCTGGGAGAAAGCTGCCCCCCCCAGCCCTTGTCTTGAAGCCAGACAACTCAATTTCCCCTCTTCCCCTTATGTTCCTGTCACCTCTCCAATTGCTTCCCCAGCACTGGAGCCCAGAGCCAGTGATTCCATTGGTTAAATCTGAGCACAGTCCCTTTAAGAGGAGTGCCTGGGACTTAGAGAGTATCATGCTAAGTGAAATAAGTCAGATAGAGAAAGGGAAACACCATATGATTTCACTTACGTGTGGAATCTAAAAACAAAACAAAACCGAAACAGAGTCATAGATACAGAGAACAAATTGGTTGCCAGATGGGAGGGGTTTGGGAGTCTGGGTGAAGAAGGTGAAGGGATTAAGAAGTGCAAATTGGTAGTTACAAAATAAACAAGAATGTAAGGCACAGCATAGAGAATATAGTTGATAATATTTGTAGTAATTGTGTATGGTGCCAGGTGGGTACTAGACTTATTCGGGTGATCACTTTGTAAGTTATATAAATGTCTAACTACTATCCTGTACACCTGAAAGTAATATAATATTGAATGTCAACTATAATTGAAAAACAAAATAAAAAATTGTGTCTTCCTCAAGAAAAAAAAAAAAAAAAGGAGTGCCTGGGAGGGCTGTTGGCCTCCGTCTCACTCAGCCACAATCTGCTGCTTTTCACAACCAGAAGTTACAAGGACTAATTTTTCTGGCACTTGTACCCTGACCTGGGGGTCCTCATATGGTGCTGGGACTCCTTGTTCCTTCAGAGGGGATCTCTGTGGCTGAGATCTTCCTCCTGATTTTTTTTTTTAGGGAGGGTGCAGCTCATAGTGGCCCATGCGGGGATTGAACCGGCAACCTTGGTGTTATTAGTACCACACTCTAACCAACTGAGCTAACCGGCTGCCCCTCCCTCCCGATTTTTAATGGTCACATGCACATGTGGGACCAGCCTGTTCTGTGTGTCTGCCCCACCTACCAGTCTTGAGGTGGCTTCTGTATGTCCATAGTTGTAGGGCTTTGGTTCAGCCAGATTTCAGGCAATTCTCGATGGTTGTTTTGTAGTTGTAATTTTGATATGTGTTAGTGAGAGAAGATTAGCACAGTGTTTACCTGATCCACCATCTTGACCAGAACCCAAATGACCATTCTTGCATTTTGAGAAAATTTTAGACTGAGAAGAAAGTTTCCATAAAAATTATCTTGTTCATGGTGCTGAGGAAATAGTAAATAGTGTCAGGTGGATCTTGCCAGCAGATGGGACGTCAGGGATTGTAGAAATGCTCAGGCCATCAACCCGGTAGTGTTAGCATTTACAAGATCTTTGGGAGACCCCTGATTCTAAAATTCCCATTGTCCTCGAGTGAGGGACAAGTGAGGAAAGGGTAGCCATGAATGGGAGTTTGGTCCAGGCACAGTACTCCCAACTCCTTGGCTACAGTGCTGGAGAGAAGGGCTCCTTTAATAGAAAAATTGAGACCCACCAGTGTGGGGGTTCCTTGTGCTGTAGGGGGACCAAGCTTAGGTGGCTGTAAGTGGAGAGTTCCAAGGTGGGCTGAGTGGGGTGGGAAATAAAACCCTTGGAGGGAGCTGGAGTTCAGCTTTCCATGTAGCACCCTGCACTCACCTCAAGGGGGCAGTGTTGCATAATCGCTCGGATTCCCTGAAGCTGTTCACTGCAGCCCCTCCAGGATGGTACCTTTCTGTTAGATGTAGGCTGAGGGGGCTTGTTTTTGTTTTTTCAGATGTTGAGGGCAAGTTGACTCATTCTGTGTCCTATCTCCTCACTAACAAGCAAAGACCCTGTGGAAAGGGCTCTGCAGGCCTGTCTGCAGTCAGACTGACATGGCGGGGCTGCACCCTCTGCAGCGGTGTTTGAGGAGCGTCGCATGAATCATCAGGCAGTTTTGTTAGCAGGTGGATTCTGATCAGCTGTAGGTCCGGCTGGGGTACCAGTTGCCGGTGCTGTGGCTGCAGGTCCTACATCACACTTACATCCGTGCTTGTGTCATACAGACTCATTTTCTGCTAATTTCCTCCACCTTCCCGTGAAGGGGAACTCGACTGTATAAAACTTTTTTCGTAAAGGGGTTTTTAGCTAGGGGTTAAGAAAAACGTCGCTCCTGGGAGGCTGGGACCTGCGTAAGGCTTTTTGTTGTAATGAGCACAGGCTCTGACTTTTGTTCCGCTCGCTCTTTGTTTTGTCTAGGGATGCTTAGAGATCTGAGCACAAGTTGTTGATTGTTTCAGAGGCTGTTCTAAGCCACTGGAGAGCCAGGGACAAACGTCTTAGAGGTGACTGCTGACATTAACGTGCACGGGCTGTGGGCCAGTTGCTGTGAGGTGACAAGCTCTGTCCTGTTTTCTTTATAGGTGTGGATGCAGAGGCACCCTTGGGGTGGGTGCAGGGATCTGATCCTGTGTTCTGCGGCTGTGGGATTTGTAACCTTTACCACGTGCTTTACTGTATTTAAAGACTTAGAACTCTGAGTTCTCCTGCTCTGCCCCCCTAGCACCCCTAAAGGAAAAAGGAAGATCGCCCTGAAGTTTTTCTGAGTTAGTGGAGCTGTTTCCTCTCCGTTCCTTTGCCTCCGGCCTGCACTGGTTTTGTAGCTTCTCTTTTTCAGGGCATCTGTTGCGCAAGAAACTGTTAGCTACGGCCCCGTCTCATGAGAGGGTTGCTATGAAGTTTTTTACAAAGTCCTGTTAGATGCTGGAGATACACTGCCATTTCTGACTTTTTCTGTGCAAGACACTTGTACGGAGGTTGAAAAGATGTCTTTGTTTTGGGGCTCAGCCTCACTAGAGTCCTTTGTGAAAATGCACCGTGACAGTGCGGTTTGCCTCACCAGACACACCAGGGGAAGCCCAGCAGAAGGCACGCCATACCTTGTGGGCACGCCACGACAGGTCGAAAATTTCAGGGTGTGAGCAGATAGAGCTGTTGGGATCACTGGGTGTGGGGAGAGGTTGTGTGGGGCCCTTGAGGGCTAGGCTGGAGGAGAGCAGAGATCCTAAGTTAGAAATGAGACCATCCATTTCCATGATCATTTTTGATCACTGAGGCCCTTGAAGGTTACAGACGAGAGGCAGGTAAGACATTAAGCACAAGCCAGGTGGCAGTGAAGTTGAAAATGGGAAAGCAAGGCGGTTGCCAGACAAACTAAGTCTGGGCTTTATGGAATGTGCTAGAATTTCTTGTTTTCTGGGTAGGCTGCTGCTGCTGCCATATGTCAAGATACAGACAGGGTTGGTAACAGGAAGACTTGTTCACGCATCAACTGTATCCATCTCCAGGAAAACAGCACTTAAGGAGCCTTGTGGAAATGGTGAGGTCCTCGCAGAATGCATTATTGACGCCTCGGAGATTGAATGAGGCTGGAATTGTAAGACTCAAGGAGACTTGGTAGAAGGGGGTTGAAGATAGAGGCTGAGCACCAGCATTTATTTTATGGGGATGACTGGCTTAAGCAGGACGGGGCACAGGACATCGGGGGGTTCGGGCGGGTTCCCACGTTGGGGGCCGCTCAGCTTTCCTCTTGGAGTCCCAAGTAGCATTAGGAGCCTTGCCAGAGGCCACATCTTAGCTCCTGGGTAGCTTTCTCCTGTAGCTGACCACCTGTTTCCTCCTGGTGACTCAGGAAATGAGAATAGGAATGTGTTACAGACTGTCAGTGATCGTACATCCACCTCTCAGGGAGTGTGTGGGGACAAACTGCACTGACTGATTGTGTCACCTCATGAAGGTATTCAAAGTGAAGTCTGTGCTTTGTTCATTGTGTGCTGGTGGTGTTGTGAATGGCACAGAACCACCCTGCACCCTCACACCTGGATCCCTTATGTCTGATTATCTAACTCCCAAGGATCCCTCCTTGGGGCCTGCCTGTTGCTTCACACACTGCTTCCTGCCCCGCCCCCCAAGGCTAGAAAGAATTTGGGTGCAAAGTGTACCTGGGATGTTGGCCGAGGATCCTGGTTCCCTAAGAGCCTTTGGAAAGTCTCCGTAAGTGCTGTTTTCCGGGAGATGGATACAATTGATGCATGAATATGGGTTTGAACTGTGTGGGTCCCATTATCCGTGGGGTTTTTTCCAGTTGGCTGCACAAGTCAAACGTGAGTTGTTCAAGGGTCAACTCTGTGGTTGGGAAAGCCCATATGCGGAGGGCCAACTAGTTTTTCAGGTGGATTCACAACTGCGGGAGGCCAGGGCCTCTAACTCCCGTATTCAAGGGTCAACTACTATTTACTTTCATAGGCACAAATTCCATCGAGAGAGGAAATGGCTCCTAGAATTCATTTCCTGAAGTTTTGCTTTTGTGGTTGGTATGTTTTCTGGGCAAATGTAACCCTATAACCCCTTCTTTCAGGCAATGGGAGGGAGCCTGCTGGGGTCACTGCCAATGCCAGAAGGGACCCTGGGATTGGATTTGGTGGCTGTGGTCTTCTGACCTATTTAGATGATACACTCTCTCCCCTTGAAAACTGCTCCAATCGTACCATTACTTTTCTTCCCACGGAGAAAGTGAAAGCTAGAGAAGCTATGGAGGGTAGCCAAGTGTCCGTCCTCAGTGCCCTGTGACAAATCTGGCTCTCGGCAGTTCCAGGCCCTTTGCACATACCTCTATTTTAACTTTAGACCACAGGACCCACTCTAGTCTGCAGGACAGACCTCTGGAAGAGCTCCCAGGCAACTGAGGCAGGAGGGGAGCCAGATGCTCCAGGACATCTGGGTATGTAGCTTACCTTGGCGTGTGCTTCCAGGCCCGAGGGGAAAGAGCCACACGAAGACAAGCTGATTTCATGCATATATTCTGTATTAAAAAGCAGACGCATGCACTACCCCCCTGGCAGTTCTGGCAGCGGCAGAACAGGCAGTTCTGTTCAGCTCCTCTCCAGGTCGGCCACCAGGTAGGGCTGGGTGTCCCTCAGGGCCTGAAGGAGCATGTCCTTGCAGGCCACGTTCCAGGCGGGGGCGAAACTGAAGAGCTTCCTCATCTTGGTGGGGTTGGTGGGCTCAGCGCGCACGGCCTGGTACTGCTCCTCTGTCAGCACCCTCCTGTACAGGGCATCCAGCACCCCGTCCACGTCGGTGACCCGTGCGATGAGGGCAGCCCGGTGCTGGTCCACAAAGTGCAGTGCTAGGGGCGGGAGGGAGGCGTACAGGTGGGTGGGCATCCAGGTAGGTGCTGGGTGCCTATGCCTACGAATGGGAACGCTGCGCCCCAAGGGTGGGGCTCAGGGGGGCAGCCCCCCAGGATGAGTGGCACTCTCCCCCAGCTAGGCTCCGCCCAAGGCGGCGTGAGTGAGTGACTGAGTGGGTGGGTGGGTGGGAAGGGCGGGCCCAGTCCTGCTCTCTCCTGGTGCGGGACCACAGACAGGCTGTGCAGGGTGGTGGGGGGGCAGGGCTGGAGAGGTGCCCAAGCAGGCGAGGGTGGGTGTGAAGCCTCACCTGGCATGCTTGCCGCCAGGCGAGGGGTCGGGATCCCGGCTGGTGCGGCTCCAGGGCCTGTAAGGAAATAAGTCAAGTGGTCTCCTTCCCTGTCCACCGCTCCTCTAGGCCCCAGTGTCAGGGGCCCCTTGGTCCGGAAGCCTCCCTCCCCAGCAGCAGGATAGAAGAGGCTTTTAATCAGAGGGTGGGAAGAACAGGAAGCGAAAGAGTCCGAGGGCAACGTCCGGGCTGGTGGGTAAATGGGGCCCGTGGAGGGGCGCGCTCACCCTGGCCTGTGACCTCCTGCAGCTGCAGGGCCAGCTCCTTCATGCCTATGTCCCGCAGCAAGGCCGCCGTGAGCTCGGCGCTGTACCCCTCCAGGTAGCAGCTGACGAGCTTGTCGGTGAGGTCCATGGCGTCCAGGGGCAGCAGCGTCCCCCGAGGGATGCGGCCGTAGCCTTCGCGCAGCGGCACCGAAAGCAGCTTCATCTTGAACTTCTTGAACTCGTCGGCGGTCAGGTTCTCCAGCGCCTCCAGGATGGCGTCGCGCGCGCGCCCCATGGCTCAGGGGGTGCCCTGCCGCCTCTGCCGCCGCCGCTGCCTCTCACCCGGGGTGTCAACCGAGGAGGAAGTCTGCTCTATGGCGCGACCTGTAGTTCCCCGCCTTCTCCTGCCTCCCGCCTCCGCCCCAACCCATTGCGCTGGGGCACAGGTATCGGGTGCCTCCTACCACCCGGCTGGTTCCCACCCACTGAGGCTTCAGGGCTCAGTCACCTGGCCATCGGGAGGCGCCAGGATCCCATCTTCCAGCTGGTGGGCCAGGTGGTACCCGGAAGACCGGGCGGAGAGGGGCTCATGGGTGGTGCCTGCGTCTCCAGGCTTGCACTGGCTGACACAGACCAGGAACCCAGTTTACTGGAACGCCAAGGCTTAGAATCGGGATTATAGAACCCTGAAGTCTCCATGTTTCCCTGAATTTAGCATCTTCTCGCACGTATCATAGAACATCAGAATCATAGAATCCTATCAGCCAGAAGCATGTAGCTCCCCAAATTCCACATATTAGAGAGAAATGAGGTGTAAAAAAAAGGGCGGAGGTTAGCTGTGCGCTTTATCACTCTGAGCCTCAGATTCCTTATCTGTAAAATGGGGACAACATTTGCTCATCCACTTATAAATATTCCAGCATAACATGGACTACCAGTTGGCTCCTAAAACCTTGCCAGATGCTTTCTGAGAGAGCCAGGATTCGGTCCCAGGAGCTGAATGTCTTGGGAAGTGATGACAAGAGACCTGTGAAATGGTTAAAATTCTCGACTGGAAGGTGAGTCATGGGTGTCAGGTTGGAGCTCAGTAGGAAAATATTTTGGCAGGTGGCTGTGCTCCGTGAGTCCATTGTAGGCTCTGACCTCAGAAGGAGACAACGTCTCTGAAGAATCTGTTTTATTCTAACAACATGTATTAATGATCTATCGATGCCCAGCCCCTGAGGTAAGAGCTGTGGAAGGTTAATAGCAACAACAGCTTCCATTGTTTGAATTTCCTGTTCCAGGCACTTGCTAAGCACTTCACAGGCATAATCTCATTTAATTCTCCCGGTTAGCCCCTGAGGTGTGTGTATTTATTCCCACCTTACAGAGGAGGAAATGCTGGTAGAAAATGAAACAGATTGAACCCATGTCCATCTGACTCCTAAGTCAACCAACATCTTAAAAGTGAATGTGTCCTCAAAAACTGACAAATTGCTTGGAGAGATTATATATGGAAATGTATGCCTCTGCCAGGCAGGAACGGTAATGATAATATTAACTTCCTCCTCTTTGCAGAATGCTCTAGAACTTACAAAGCACATTCAGAAGATTGTTGGCTAGTGGGAAGAGCAGGAGATAAGGGGTGTTGGACCCACACAAATTTGATTCCCAGACCCTCTGCCTCTTAGCTATGTGACATAGGGAGGGGTCAGCCCCTCTCTGGGGTCAGCACCCGCGTCCTTAATGCACTCATCTCACTGAAAAGGGCAGTGAGTTGCCCAGGGCACCCCAGGGAGGCAGAGGGAGAGCCTTGGAAGGTGGGGATGGGGCTTGGGTAGCTCTCTGGGAAGCCGTGGTAACTAACCCCTCTCCTTTGGGCTCCTTTTCTGGGGAAAGTCTCATAGCCCTGGGCTTTGACCCCTGGCAAGAAAGAACCTCCTCCAGTCTCACCTCAGGCCCACCCTTTCCCGCTGGACTAGAGCCAGGGCAGTTGGTGGTGGTAAGAGGTTTTCTGGGTGTGACCCTCCACCCAACAAAAGTAACCCTTTGTTTGCTGGAGCCAGATTGTTCCTCCCAGGGCCAGAAAGACATTGGGTAAATCACTTAATCTCTTTGTGCCTCATTGTCTCCCTGTAAGCTAGGAACCATGGGGGGATTGTTATGAGGTTATACATGGATTAAGAATTGTGACATGCTTGGAACAGGCCCAGCAAATAGTAGGTGCTTTTGTCATTGTTAAAGTTCCTGAGCCTCAGTTTCCCAATGTGTAAAGTGGGGATGATGTTATTGACCTTACAGGGTTCTAGGGAAGATTAATTGGAACATTCAGTACTAATAATTGTAATAATATCAATAGCCAACATTTATTGATCATTTTCTGGGGGGCCTGGCATTGTTTGTTCTAGGAGCTTTCTTTACATGAATTAGCTTGTTGAATCTTTATCACAATCCAAAGTCTTTTTTTTTTGGATGGCACAGCTCAGCTCCAGGTCCAGTTGCTGTTGTTAGTTGCAGGGGGCGCAGCCCACCATCCCTTGCGGGAGTCAAGGAATCAAACTGGCAACCTTGTGGTTGAGAGGATGCGTTCCAACCAAGTGAGCCGTCTGGCAATGGCCCATGTGGGAATCGAACCAGCAGCCTTCAGCGTTAGGAGCATGGAGCTCCAACTGCCTGAGCCACCAGGCTGGCCCACAATCCAATACTCTTGATACTAGTCTTTAATGATCCTTGTTTTACAACTGAGACAATCAGATTAAGTGACTTGCCCAAGGTCACACAACAAAGAAAGAGCAGAGTTGAAGTTTGAACCTGTAGTGGAAGACAGCACTTCCTAAGCCCTTTGGGGCCAGCACAGCGACCCTGGTGTTTGTTGTAATATCAAGTTTAATCCTCATGACAGCCCTTCAGGGGCGGCAGTATCCTACTTATACTGCAGCTGAGGATGCCAGAGCCCAGAGAGGTAGGTGACGTCGTCAGAGCATAAGCGCGCAATGTCAGAACGTAGGACCTGCGTGTGCACCGGCTCTGCCGGGGGACCCGGCCTCCTTTGGCATTTGTCCAACACAAGGGGCGCATCCCCTGTGCACTCAGCACTGCAGCTGTTGGGAAGCTCTCCCTTCCCTTAGCACAAGCTGAAATCTGCCCCCTCTGAGCTCCATCGCAGGGTCAGCCACTCTTGTCCTTCCCTAGATGTGGTTTCTGGCCCCTTCTTGTCCTTAACCTGCTGTAGACAATCAGTGTCCTTTCCATGGGTCAGAGGTCAGTCCTGGCCCATCGACAGAGAGGAATTGCATTGACTGTCATCTCCCTGTCCTGGGTACCCACTCTTAGTGACCGTAACCTTCAGCCCCAGCCTGGCAGTGATGGAAACTCCAGGTAAGATGTACATTCAGGATGTGAACTTTTCTGAGCCAAAGTGAAATGGCTTGTGGTTTCAGAGACCAGCTCTAGATATGCTCGGATCCCCACCAACTCCTGTTTGCTAACCCAAGGCCAAGTTTGAGCCATCAAAAATGGCAGAGAGAAAATCAGAGGCTTAGAGATAGAGGGGACATTAAACTTCCCCAGGTTTCCCAGGGTTCCAGTAAAAAGCGTTGGCTTCTTGAGACTGCTCACACACCGTGCGAATTAAATCTGGAGTCTTTTTTATAGTTAATTGCTCTGATCTAAAAGAATAATAAAACTTATCTTATCTCTCTCTGAGAGGCCCAAATGATTACAGCCTGAGCAAGGTTCTTAGGTTAAGACTCCAAGGTGGCAGGAAGCCTGGAGCAGCTTCCTAAGCTGGCCACCATGCAAGAGAGTCAAGCATTCAAGAAGAAATGAACCCCAGAACTTGGAGACTTGTCATGGCCAAGATGTGTAAGGAGCTCTCTGCTCCCTGGGGAGATTTCTTTACCTGCTAAAGAGCTGGAGTAAGAAGAGGAAGGGGACAGCTGCCTCCTTCCTTTTTATAAGCAGGAAAAATCCTTCTTGGTGCTCACCAGTGGGGTGTCTGGCTGCTCTCATAAGATGATGGACCTGGCTCTCATCGCATCACCCTAGGGCATAGGGGGCCAAAACATTTACGATTTACTGTGACGTATTTAATGAGAAGTCTGTCACTGATCCAGAATGCCTCGTGTGCACATTTGGGATAAAATTAAAACACATGAACATTAAAAAACCAAGTGAGGCAAAGTGAGTCCAAAGAGGAAAATTAAGAGACAGAAACAGAAACTCTGAGAGAGTGGTCTAGGGAGAGAGAGTAAATTTAGGGAAAGGCTGAGGGAAGCTGAGAGAAAAATGTGACTTGGAGGCCAAAAGTGCAGGGCTGAGTGAATTAGTGGCGTCTACTCATTTGCAGCGTATTTATCAAGAACAGGCTGTGTTCCGCACACTTTATTATAAGTTGGAGACCAACTTATATTCTGGTAGGAGGAGACAGACAAAAACTCAAGTTAAATACACTGCATGTCAGATGGTGATAAATGTTATTAAAGTAGGAACATATCTCTGTGAGTCCCCAAATTGAAGGAGGAACATGTCTCTGTGACCCCCCAAATGATGTAGGGGACCTATGAGTGAGTGAGTGCCGGGATCATGTCTCGTGAGACCGAAGAATGGAAACACGGACCCAGGAGAGGCAAAGAGTTTTTAAAAGAGGATAGTTTATTGAAAGCAAAGGGTCAGAGTTCTTGAGTGGGAGGGGCAGGTCCAATGACTGAGGCAAAAGCTCTTACTTTTATACCTTCCCTTGCCTGTTTGGGGAAGGGGAGCTGGCATAATGAAATTCGTCTATCAGGTTTGTTCTGCTTGCCCATCATGAAGGAATTATCTGTCAGATCTGTCCCATTTGTCAGGCCAAAAGGAATTTTATGATTAACCTCAAGGGGGTGTTACAGCGAAGGAGTGATTTCAAAACCTGGAGTTTTAGGATATGGCTGTCTTTGTTTATTCCACCAGGGACCTCCCTGTCTACCTAGGGACATGCTAGCTAACCTGTCTCATTATGAAGAAAAGTGAAATCGGAGTTTGGAGAAGCGTCACTGAAAAGGTGACATTAGGTAAAGATCTGAGGGGGTACAGGGAGGGGACAGTGCAGTACCTAGATTCGAAAGCGTTTTCCAGGCAGAAGGCATGGCAAGTGCAAAGGCCAAGGCTTGGGGGATGGGGGAGGGGGGAGAGATAAATGGGGTCAGATTGGGTAGGGCTTTGTAGGTCGCAGTGAGGACTTTGGTTTTCATTCAAAATGAAATTTAAACTGATTTGAAGGATCAGCGTACAGGAAGGCCTGAGGTTCGCAGGGCAGGCTCGGTGATTCAGTCATTTCATTTATTCAACTGTCCCTTGATCACTTATTTTCCAAGCATTTGGGGAGGCCCGCTTGCTTGCCTCAGGGTTTGCGCTGGACTCTGGAGAGACCAACAGAAAAAAGACTCTCCCCTCAGCTCTGGAGGAAGAAAATCTTTCAGGCTGGGGTGAGGTTCTATCAGGCAGGTGGAGATAATAGTCTCAGTGTGACCTTGGAGAGCCCTAAGCTTACAGAGGAAATAAGTGTGACATGCTGGGGATAGGGGCACACCGGGGAAGGGGGAAGCTGGAGAGTATGGAGGTGGGGGTGGGAGAAAAGGGGACCCCTCCCAACCAAGTTTCTGTCTTCTCTGTGGTATTCGAGGCCCTGTCTCCTGCTGGCTCTGAGCCCTGGCTCCAGACTGGGCAGTGGACAGGACGCTAAGATGGTCCAGGACAGGTGGCCTTGACATATGATGCTTGTTCCCTGACCTCTCAGTCCTTTTAGAACGGTTTCCAGAAGTGATGGAAGGAGTGGGCAGGGCGACTAAATATAGGCCTGGGGTCAGGGCTCAGTCTGGGAGGGTCTGTCTGCTATTCGCTGCGGGTGCTGTGGTGTCCACAGCTAGCTGCCCCTGAGAGTCCCCTGTCCTTGCTCTGAGCCAGTAGCTGGCCGCCCCTAACCCATCTGAAGACACAGCTGCCTGCCCCCAACCCCCACGGTTAGTTAGGCCTGACTTCCACCGAGCCTCCTGGGAATCTCCTTTCTGCTCAAGCTCTCCAACCAGACCTGTGAGTCCCATGGATCCTGGGGGCCTGAAGATATGGGGGCGGGGAGGGCTGGAGATCCCGGAGAGGAGCGAGAGGAGCGAGAGGAGCGAGAGGAGCGTGGGGGGTGGGGTCTCTGGAGAATTGGGGGCTAACACAGGGGAAAGCCTGGGTTTGCACCGCGGGCTCATGTTTAGGAACTAGGCTTGAGACAATGTCCCGGATAGGGGATGTTTTGGGGTCTGGGGCTGAGAACTGCAGTTGAGACCGCCTTTGGGGTTGAGACTGAGTCCCCTTTCCCCCTTGGCTGGAACCCGAGTCCCTTCCCGTAAGGGATGTGAGTGTTTTTAGGCTGGGGCTGCTGTGTGTGGGGCCGCAGACCAGGTCTGGGGCTGGGGCTGGGCCGGGATCGCGGCCCCGCTGAGCCCCGCTGACCGACCTCTCTCCTCTTCCCAGACCCGCCATGTCGGCCGCGCCCGGCCTCCTGCACCAAGAGCTGTCCTGCCCGCTGTGCTTGCAGCTGTTCGACGCGCCCGTGACCGCCGAGTGCGGCCACAGCTTCTGCCGCGCCTGCCTGAGCCGCGTGGCAGGAGAGCCGGCGGCAGACGGCACGGCGCCCTGCCCTTGTTGCCAGGCACCCACGCGACCGCAGGCGCTCAGCACCAACCTGCAGCTGGCGCGCCTGGTGGAGGGCCTGGCGCAGGTGCCGCAGGGCCACTGCGAGGAGCACCTAGACCCGCTCAGCATCTACTGCGAGCAGGACCACGTGCTCGTGTGCGGCGTGTGCGCCTCGCTCGGTTCGCACCGCGGCCACCAACTGCTGCCCGCCGCCGAAGCTCACGCGCGCCTCAAGGTGTGGGACCCCGGCGCTCGCCGGCAGGGGGCGGGGTTGGATGGGCTCGGACGGGGCGGGGTCTGGCGGGATGGGCGCGGCGCAAACCTAGATGCAGCGCGCCCGGAGATGTGGGGGCACAGGAACTGAGCCAAGTCTGATGAGCTGGGGGCGGAGTAGAGGACTTAGTCCGGGCCTGGAGCCGGTGAGCGCTGGCACCGCTGAGGCCCAGGCCCCGGGGAGCTGGAGTGGGCGGGGCTTGAGGCGTGGCCAGGAGCCCGGGGTGGGGCCGGCCAGCGCAGCACAGCCGCCTCTCAGAGGCCCACTGGCGCCCAGAGCTGCAGTACTTGGGCGCGCCTGACGGTCACCAGATGGGGCCTAACCGAAGGGGAGGCAGGGAGGGCAAGGCACGCCTGGCCACGGAGCCCTGGCTGGCACCGAGACCCGGGTCCGGACTGTGTTTCTGGTTGGCGCTGGAAGTCCTGAACGCTTGCAGTGCCCACACCTACGTAGTTGTGCACGCCGCGAAGGCGTGCGATCCCCACGGGTACCCAGCAGACACCCAGACATTGGCAAATGGAGACGCGGGCACACGGTGGCTCGCCCATGCCGTACGTGTGGCAAATCTCACGTAGGTCTACACAGGCACAGGACGGTCTGTCACAAAGCATTTATTCGCCTGTGGAAGAATAAACGACAGGTGCAAGGGTGGGCGGAGGCGGCGGGGTCCGGAGGCACGGAGCGGTCCTCTGTCCCCGCGGTGGAGAAGCTGCCATCGTCTTCCTAGGACCTGTGGTTGGGGTGAGCTTCTGAGGGTTATCTTTGCCCAGAAACATCCGCATTGCTCTGCATTTCTCCCTGGCCCCAGACTCCTTGAGCGGGGACACCCTAGTCCTCAGACTAGTATTCGAGGTCCGGAGACTCACCGAGGGGTCCAGCCTCCGCTTGCCTCCCACTCCTGTCGTGCGTGCCCAGTCCGGCCCAGTGCTCTCCTAGCCCAGAAGCCCTCCCAACCCAGGCTCACCTCTGCTGAAAACCTCATAATTCCCATCCTCGTCCGTCTTTATCTGTGAACAAAGAACAGAGTCCTTGAAACCGGACAGGGCACCAGGAGCCCCAGAAACCTCCAGGGGGCAAGTGGAGCCGGATATAGTCTGCCAGGGTCTGCATCGGCTCAGCCCTGAGCCGCAGGGAGGTGCTGGCCAGAGGTCTGAAGGGGAACCCCAAGAAGGAGCCTGAAGAAAGGGGGGACAAGAAGGCTGGGGTGGGACTGGCCTCCTGGATCCTTGGCGAGGAGGAGGGGCTGGGGCCAGACCTGACCCTTTGCTAAGACTCAGGAGTAGTTGAATGGAATCTGCCGGGCCCTGGGAACTCACTGGACCTCCTGAAGCCGGAATGCCTCCTCCTGCATGCCCATGTCTCTCAGCACGGCTGCGGTGATCTCCGCGCCGTAGTCTTCGCGGTAGAAGGCCACCAGCTTGTCAGTGAGGTCCACGGGGTCCAGCGCCCCTAGGGACCCCCGCGGGATGTTTCGAAAGCCATCGCGCAGCGGCACCGCTGCCAGCTTCAGCTTGAACTTCTTGAGCTCGCTGGGATCCAGGTTCTCCAGCACCTCCAGGATGGTGTCGCGTTTCTTCCCCATGGCTCAGCCTTGCCTCCTCTGACCCTCTGACGGCCTGGCCCATGCTCAGAGCCACCAGGCGGGTGGGGCTGCAGCAGGTGGGGCTGTCCTCCTGGAGTCAGTCTAGGGGAGGAGATTGCCTTGGCAACTGGCCAGGGAGGCCGTGGTTCAATCTTGTAGCCCGTGCCCGGCAGCGCTCACCCACCAGCAGCACAGAGTGGGGTCTTCCAGTTTCCCTTAGGAGGAGGGGAAGGAGGCTGCCCATTTGGTGCAGCCACAGGTGAGGTGCAGATGACGCTTCCCATTCTGCAGAAGAGGAAACGGGTTGGAAGCCATTGAGGCAGGACTGGAGCTGTCTGATTCCAGGGCCATGAATCTCCCAGCAAAGAGTGGTTTTGGCAGGAGGTATTAGGAGCTCTCCGACAGCCGCACTTCAGGAGTCACAAACTGGCAGGCCTGGGACAGGATCCCGCACACAGACCTGTTGGGTTGGTTGATGTGCAGACATTCTTATTAAATTGCCTGCCCCCGGAGCCCAAGGTGTGTAGGGAGATTGAGTGGGCTGCTTTACTAATGTTCTGCTTTTAAGTATGGAGTGAAGCCCAGGCTTGGAGGAGGCCACATTTCTTCTTCACACATCCTACACTCTCCCCCGCCCCCCCACCCCAAAGCCTGCCTGCTGTGTGCCAAACTCTGGTGGAGGAGGCCCAACCGCATTTGTGTTTGTCATCCTCCCAAAGACCTGTGCTGGGGGCCGACTGCTGAGGGGCTGAGATCAGGCTGGGGAGGCCTTACCTAAACGGACAAAGGGAGGGTAAGGCATTCCAAACATCAGGACCAGTATGGGCCAGGGCCCAGAAACCTGCCAGGACGTTTGGGGAATGGAAAGATGCCAGCTTGGTTGGCGGAGGAGTTGGCATTGAGGCTGAGCCGTGAGGGCAGGTTTAGGGTGAGAGGTGTGGGCTCGGGAGGTGTGTGACAGCATCACTTCTCTATGTCTCCCCCCAGACACAGCTCCCACAGCAGAAGCTGCAGCTGCAAGAGGCATGTACCCGTAAGGAGAAGAACGTGGCCGTGCTGGAGCATCAGCTGATGGAGGTGGAGGTGAGGGTCTCAGCCTGGCAGAGCCCGGGGTGGGGGGTCCAGGCTGTGGGGGCCCCAGTAAACTGTGTTTGCCTGTCTGCTCCACAGGAGACAGTGCGTCAGTTCCGGGGGGCGGTGGGGGAGCAGCTGGGCAAGATGCGAGTGTTTTTGGCTGCACTGGAGGGCTCCTTGGATCGTGAGGCCGAGCGTGTGCGGAATGAGGCAGGGGTGGCCTTGCGGCGGGAGCTGGGGCACCTGAACTCTTACCTGGAGCAGCTGCGACAGATGGACAAGGTGCTGGAGCAGGTGGCGGATAAGCCACAGACTGAGTTTCTCACGGTGAGCACTGAACAGCCTTCCCTCTCTGTCCATTGGCTGGGTTTCAGGCCTTACAGACCTCATCCCGTTGTTGGACAGGGACGCTGAGGTCCAGAGAGAGGCAGGGACAAGCCAGGGTCACACATGGAGGAGGAAAGGGTTTGTATGGTTGTTCAGGTTGGGTACTGCACAAGCAGGCACCATTCTTATCACAGACGTAGATTCGCATATGTATCAGGACAATCTTCTACCAGGTAGAATTAGTTTCTTGAGGAAGGAGGTGCCTTTTTCTAATTTACACAGAGATAAAGGGCTGTGGGTGGCCTTGACTCTGGGTTTCTTTTGGTTTTCCTGATTCTTGCTGACCCCACACTTGGCATTCTTGTTGGTTCACCCCATCCTCAGAAGTCTCAGTCTCCACTGCCTGTCTCACCTCCATTTTCTTTTTCTCTTTCTCCAGAAATACTGCCTGGTGACCAGCAGGTGAGACCAACCAGGCCCTGCACCTCCCCCTCCCCCAAAACTTGCCCTGTCTTTAGGGACACTGGCTGGCTCCCCTCTCCTTACAACATGCCAGCAAACCCCCATTCAGCCCACTGCAATTTCCCTACATTTTGTGTCGAACATAGACCTGAACTTTACCATGTCTGCCTCCTAGGCAGACATGGGCAGGGCCACGGGCCTCACTATGGGCTCAGTGCTGCAGAAGAGGGACGTGGGTGGCCAGGGCTGGCTTCCCAGAGGGATGCACATTTGTGTTAGGTGCTGGGGGATGGACTGGACTTGGCTGGGGAAGAGCATTATAAAGACTCGTAAGAGGGAGAGAAGATGAAGCTGGTGTGGCAGGTGGCGGCAAACCGTGAAGACTGAGAAGCTTGGGCCTTATCCGAACCGAAGATTGAAAACACAAATTGCGGTATAATATACATAACATAAAATTGACCATTTTAAGCATTTTTTAGTACACATTTTAGGTTCCGTGGCGGTAAGTACTTTCACACTCTTGTGCAACCATTGGCACTGTCCCTCTCCAGAACTTCTCACTTTTTCAAACTGGAAATTCAGCAGAGGCGTTTTAACTTTTTTGCTGTGTTAATTGATTCCAAATTGTTGTTTTTTTCCTCCAAAATGTGTCAGAAATCCACAAAAAAAAACAAAAAAAAATTGATATTTTGACTATTTTATGCACTTAAGAACAATTTGAGCTGCTTTGTATATAAGTAACATTTTTACATATACGAATTTCGGATCTGTTTGTTTGGATACATCCGACTGTTGCAGCTAAAGTGTTAAGCCAGGGTGTGATGTGGGAAGATCCTGGAACTCCAGCACAGCCCTGCCCTCCTCTCTTTGGAGGGCTGCCTCTGGGCCCCCCCACCCCATGCCTCCTCTGAAGTCCCTTCACAGACACCTCCCCACACCTCTCCACCCCAGGCTGCGGACAATCCTGGCGGAGTCACCCCCGCCTGCACGTCTGGACATCCAGCTGCCCGTCATCTCAGATGACTTCAAATTCCAAGTGTGGAGGAAGATGTTCCGCGCTCTGATGCCAGGTATTGGGCGGGGCTGACTCCAGGTTTATGTCCGTAACTGTGTGCTTGATGGGAAGGTCATTGGAAAAAGGTGCCCATTGCCCCTTTACCTCTGGGGTTCCCTGCACACTCGTAACCTGCGCTAAGAGGACCTTTGCAGGAGGCTGTCTGATGCGGAGAGGATGCTGCTTCCCGAAAGGGAGCTGCTGCTGCTGCTGCTGCTGGCAGCAGGGGAGGCGGGGCCTGGGTTTGAGCCCTGTGTGATCCCTGCCCCTTCTGAACCATGGAGACGACAATGCCCGCTAACGGGGGCCTGAGGATCTGCAGAGCTGGAGCCCTGGGGACGGGCCTGGGTCGGACACTGATTCTGGTGGCCTGTGGCTGGGGAGACCCAAGGGTTCAGCCTGGTCTCCCCAAGAGCTGGAGCACATGGGGTGCTGCAGGTTACAGGCTCCAGGATACGTGCACATGGGGTGGGGGGACGGAGGGGCCTCTGCTTTATCCAAGAGAACACTAAGACCCAGAGACTAGGTCAAGACTGACAGGTCATACAGCCCAGTGAGGTAGAGGCTGGCCTGGGACCAGGCTTCCTGATGGCCTCCTACATTGTGATCTGGGCCGTGTATCAACTTAATCCACCCACAAGCCTGTGAGGAGGCACGTAGGGCCTTGTTTTACAGCTGAGCAGACTGAAGCTCAGAAAGGTGCAGTCTTTGGCAGAAGCCCTTAAGCAGAGAGGGGTTCCCAGCCCCCTCCTACCTCTCCCCAGGGGCTGGGAGGATTAGAGGAGACCAGGGTAGCCCCTCAGCCGGCTGTGGGAAAAGGCTCAGGGGCGGCTGGCGCGCAGGAAACTGATGGGTCTCGTCCTGGCAGTGATGAAGGAGCTGACCTTCGATCCCAGCACTGCCCACCCGAGCCTGGTGCTGTCTCCCTCCTGCCGCCGCGTGGAGTGCTCTGAGAAGAAGGCACCACCGGCAGGAGACGACCCGCGCCAGTTCGACAAGGCGGTGGCGCTGGTGGCGCACCAGCTGCTCTCCGCCGGCGAGCACTACTGGGAGGTGGCGGTGGGCGACAAGCCGCGCTGGGCGCTCGGCGTCGTGGCCGCCCAGGCCAGCCGCCGCGGCCGGCTGCACACCGTGCCGTCGCAGGGCTTCTGGATACTGGGGCTGCGCGAAGGCAAGGTGCTCGAGGCCCACGTGGAAGCCAAGGAGCCGCGGGCGCTGCGCAGCCCAGAGAGGCGGCCGGCGCGCATCGGGCTCTACCTGAGCTTTGCGGACGGCGTCCTCTCCTTCTACGACGCCAGCGACGCCGACGCGCTCGAGCCGCTCTTCGCCTTCCGCGAGCGCCTCCCCGGGCCCGTGTACCCCTTTTTCGACGTGTGCTGGCACGACAAGGGCAAGAACGCTCAGCCACTGGTGCTCGTGGGGCCTGACGGCGAGGAGGCCTGAGCGCCTGAGAGCGGGGGTCCAGGGGCTGGCAGGCTGCAAGGAGCGGCGGGAGGGGTGCCCGGCTGACGGCAGGGCCACGGGGGTGGGGGTAGGGCCGGGGACTGGGGACTAAGAAGAGTTCTGGGAAGCTGGGGGTCGGCATGAACAGGGGGCTGCCAGAGAGGGGTTGGGGTACTGGTGGGGCAGGGACACCCAAAGTCAGGTCCACGAGGAAATCCAGGTGTGGGAACCAGGAGGTCCGAGGGTTCCAGGAAGAAACTGAGGTTGAGAGAAGGAAGGCAAGTGTCAGGGGCCTGGGGAGCTAGAGAGCTCTGTGGAGTGGGGAGCCCCTGCAGCCCTCCACGCCCCTCCACGGGGGCAAACCGTACCAAAAGGCCTTTCACGCAGTGGTTCTCCAGCGGGAGTTCTCTGGCTGGAAAGTGGGTCAAAACCGCCTTCTCAGATCACAGAGCGGTGACTTGTTAGAACGCAGAAGGCCGAGTTTCTGGTTCAGTGGGTCTGGGGCAGGTCACAAAATTGCCTTTCTGACAAGTACCCAGGTGCTGCGGGCCACGATGGAGTCATGTGAAGACAGCCAGAGCCTGTGCTGGGTGAAGAAACTGACTCCCAACTTATTTCCTTTTGCCTCTGGAACATGTTTACTGAGCGTTTTGGACACAGAAAATCCCCCAAGTTGCTAAACTAGAAAAGCCTGATGCTCCCCCACCCTGGACCCTGCTTCTTGTGGAGGATAGAAGGCCCCCCAGCCCATCCCCTGAGCTGGCTCCCCACCCACTTGCTTGCCGGTTCACACCTTTTGTGGTTTTAGCGCCAAGGCTGTTTTCTGATAACTGGTGAGGCTGAGAGTGAGAGTCTCTCTTCCCTGGAGGGAGAGGCATTTGGGGATTCAGCAGGTGGAACTGGAGGCCACTGCCCCTTCTATCCTAAGGGAAGGTATGATGGCCCAGGGCCATTCTCTCTGCCAGGCCAGGGTGTTGCTATGGAGTGTGACAGGCCTGGCAACCCTTGGCACCTGGTGCCAAAGTGGGGATTTTTCTTGGGCAATGAAATTAAGAGGTAGGGAAAAAAGGAAGGTTGTAGATGGGATAAGAAAGACTTCACAAGTTTGCTGGGGAGGGGCACTCCTGGGTGTATCCCCCAGAGGAAGGTCTGCTGGGCCCTGGCTCTGGGTCACAGAAGAGAGGATTCATATAGGAGCTCTTTCGTCTAGAAAATAAAACAATAAAGTAGAAGGGTTATTTGGTTGTAAAATCCAGCAGCATTAATAAAAATGATTGTATCCTGATTCCTTCATTAAATCGATGTGAAGAGACAAATGACCTCTTGCTACACGGTGACCTTATTGCCCTCCCAGCCTTCAGTTTCGTGCCGTCAGATCTCTCGGAAAACACCAATGTGACCATGTGACTCAGTGGCCCCAAACTTTCAACGACTCCTTGTTGCCTGTAGGAGAAAGCCCTGTCTTCGGCTGCGCGTTTGAGGTTCCCTGCTCTCCTCCAGCCTCATCTTGGGCCACTCCCGACACCACACAACTCTGCCAGGAATGTCTTTCCCTCCCGCTGATAAAACCTATCTAAAAGGTTATTTTGGGGGGCTCGTCTAGGATCCAGAGAAGAACCACCGGTGGCAGCTTCTGAACCATGAGCAAGCCAGCTTTGAGGTCTCACTGAGCCATTTGGGTTCCATGCTTTGCTCCCCAGCTGAGAAGCCTCGGGTGAGTTCTTTTCTAGAGCTGATCCAACGTTTTGCGTCTGACGCTCCCCAGGCTTTATTCGGGAATTATATTAAAAAAATTTTTTTGGGGTGTGTGTGTGAAAGCATTAGAGGCTTATTTGTCTGTTGTATGAGTGCTTGTGGTGGCACGTCAGCTTGAATTCTTCAGAAAACAAGCTGTCCTTTGAGACAAAGACTGGCCTTCGCCTAAAATCACTTTGGGATTGGAGGGTATTTCTACTGAAATTGGTTAGTCTTGAGCGGTATTAAACTGTGCTGTCTCCTTGAGAAAGTGAGAAGAGAGCCACCCAGCTCAGCCTGTAACTTGACTCCCCGAGACTTGGCTATTTCCCTGGAACTGGCTTTCAGCCTTAGGCCTGGTTCTCAGTGATCAGACTGTTCCAGAGTGAGGGGGACTGAAGACCTGCAGGTTGCTCGAATTGTGAGCTGTTTCGGGCCCAGTATTAAAAATGGGATCCCTGCTATCTAAGCCTCTAAAACTGTCCCTCCAACAGGGACACTGGCCGAGTGTATGGAGACGAAGGTAAGGGGATCGAATATATGGTGATGGAAGGAGAACTGACTCTGGGTGGTGAACACACAATGGGATTTATAGATGATGTAATACAGAATTGTACACCTGAAATCTATGTAATTTTACTAACAATTGTCACCCCAATAAATTTAATTAAAAAAAAAAACCAGTGGGGAATTTTCATGCATGTATTTCACTAAATGGACAGATCTGACTAAGAGTAACTCAGAAAATCGGTCGCCGTTTTGGGGAACCTTTGAGATTCCCAAACTTGATTTTCTTAAAACTAAATTGGATAACAGCACTGTACTTGTGAAAGAAGAATGGAATGCCTATTTCAAGCGGCTAGCATGTGCTGTTAGCAAGTGGGTTGTGGATCGCGGATCGTGTCGATCCTACTTCCTTTGTGTCGCCCGGCCACCAGTGAGGCTGGGGTGCAGGAAGACCCCTCGTTGGGGTACTGGCTTTTGTGTCTTGACCAGCCGCCATCGAGAATATTAGTGGTACGAACCTCCTACCTATGGCTCCGTGGGTGTTCCTTTTTGGCCTCACCGTGTCCTGCGTTCTCGTGCGGGGAGCGGGAGCAGAGACCCTGCATTACAAACCCTCTGGAGATCCTAATAAACCCCACATCTCCCATGTCCCCTGGACTACAGCTGAGTTACGAGCGATTGTAAAGAATTCCCTAAAATAACTGAGGACTGTAATAAGTTTGCTGAGGAATTTGACGTTGCTATTCAGGCCTGTCAGCCTGGGTTTTCTGATTTGTATCAGCTAATCAATGTTGATTGGTAAAGGCCAAGCTAGACATTGACTGAGGATTGCTGGATGGGAGCATCCTGATAGAGATTTAGAAAAGCAAACCTCCAATTGGGAGGAAACCAGGGAACTTGCTTGAAAACTACATGGAGCAATTTCTAAGAACTTCCCAAGGTCTATTGATTGGAGCAAAATTCACTCATGCTCACAAAGGCCTGACGAATCTGTTCATGACTATTATAACAGACTTCAGGTAGTTTTTTAAGGAGAATTCTGGTCTTTCTTCAGATGTTGACAGCACACGTGTAACTTTTAATTCTTTAACAATGGGCTAAATAAAAACCTTTCCCTCCTGGTTAGAAGATCCAGGATGGGATGGCGAACCATGGCTACCCTAGATTTGGTGAATTTGGCTAGTGAGATTGCCAAGACTTTTGACTTTCTACACCCAGCATCTTTCAGTCAGTTATCTTACTCCCTAGGAAATCCTTCTGTTAACTGCTTCCATTTAACTCTTTCACATTGTAATAACCTTAATCCAGCTACTTTTCTCCATTCTGAGCCTGAGGAAGCCCCTCCTGAGTGCCTGACACGGACAGATCATCTCCTGACTCCTCGTGAGTAGTTACAGAAGGTTCCTCTGGGTAAAGCTGATCCTTCATGGTTTACAGATGGTCCCCACTTAAAAAAATGACACCATTCTGCTCCTGGTGCCCATCTACCCTGGACGCCAGCTGTTCCTGATCCATGCACTCTCCTCTTGATGGAAGAGATGACACCCAGAGGGAGTCCTTCCTGACTCCCTCTAAAGGGACAAAAGGCTGAGGGCTGGAAAACCTGAGCTCTGAAGACCTGACTGTTGATCAACGATGCTTTTGGAGAGAAAAAAAAAAAAAATATATATATATTTTTAAAAGATTTTATTGGGGAAGGGGAACAGGACTTTATTGGGGAACAGTGTGTACTTCCAGGACTTTTTCCAAGTCAAGTTGTTGTCCTTTCAGTCTTAGTTGTGGAGGGCGCAGCTCAGCTGTAGGTCCAGCTGCCAGTTGTTAGTTGCAGGGGGCAGAGCCCACCATCCCTTGTGGGACTCCAGCAATCCAACCAGCAACCTTGTGGTTGAGAGCCCACTGGCCCATGTGGGAATCGAACCGTCAGCCTGTCGGCCTTCGGCATTAGGAGCACGGAGCTCCAACTGCCTGAGCCACCAGGCTGGCCCCTGGAGAAAAGATCTTGATTAAAAGAGGGGAATGATAAAAGCGAACTGGCACTTTGAGGAAATGGACCGGACCAGGGAGTTGGGAGGTCTATGGCTGGAGCTGGGCGTCCTATCACTGTCTAGGCCCCACTTCCTGTTGAGCTTTAGCGTGGGAACGTCCTGCGGGGGGTGTATATAGAGGAGCCATCTCGAGAGGCCGACGTCTTTTGCACGTGGGCGGCTGTCCGGAAGGTGCGTGTTCCCACCCTGAGATGACGGTTTTGTTTTCTTTCCCAAATGAACTTTTTTTGGTGAACTCGCGAAAAGGTTATTTTTGTCCAATGAACACCACTCATCCTGCAGCACTTTTTATCCCCTCTTCACCCCAGCACCTCCGTCCGACCCGACGTGCGTGCCGGTGACTGAACCCCCGCCACGGGCATTGAGGAGGGGGGGCGGTGTCCCAGAGCCCGAAGCCTCCTTCTGAGAGACCGGCTCTGAGAAGCAGGCCCCGGGGCAGGATTAAATGGACGCAGATCCATGAGGGACCATGACCCTGTGAGAGAAAGTGGCGCCATCAGATTTAACGCCAGTCTGACCCTGGGTGCAGAGGGAGGGAGGGAAGCTTGGCTAGAAGTGACTTGGGCCTCCTTGCGAGGAGCCCTGTGTGTCCCCGCCACGCTTGGTGCAGACCCAGACGTGGGTTCCCCCGGCTCTTCTGCCGCATCCTCAGCCATTTGCTCCCCTTTGGTGGAATTGACATCAGGACGGTTCCTTTTCACAGCCACCGAAAGGTCTGCATAAAGTTACTCTGGGTTGAGCCGTGTGCCTTGAGGGAAATGACCTGTGACCTTGTGGGTGGCCAACAGGGAGAGCTGGAGTCCCCGAGCCCAAGGCTGTCATGATGCAGCGAGTGTGTGGAAAACTGCCTCATTGGGGCCCTCTTGGATGGTGGCCCCCTGGCCCAGCCAGAATCTGCCCTGGGATGCAGGGAGGGGAAACAGTGGGCCCCTTCAGTACTCGTGTCCCAAAGGATCAGACTGTCCCCCTCTGATGCTTCCCTCTTGTGGAGACTCTGGGTATGCAGCACAATGGCTGCAGAGGTTTCCTGGGCTCCCCGACTTCCGCGTGTATGAGAACCGGCACCTGCCAGGGCCCTGTTGACTGAAAGCAAAAACATTTACTGAGAGCTTGTGTGTCAGTGACTTCATGTGCTCATTTATCTCAGCCTCACAACACGGCCTCACAGCAGCGAGCACCCAGGTGCCTCTTCCCCTGGGGTTCGAGCACCCCCGGGAGTGCAGGGAGCCTCTGGCAGGAGCAAACTAATGCCAGGCTGCTTGATAATGGTGGTGGTGGCCGGAAGCTGTGTAACTTCATGAGTAAACACTGAAAACGTCATGTTCGTGTTAAAACACACAGTGAGGTTGAATAAGAGATGTCCATAAAGTTTTGCATTGGTCCTGGCTGTTTGGATCTAGACGTTCAGACCCTTAGGGATGTGAGTTTTTAAAATTATTTTAAAAATTAAAAAAACACATGAATAATGCATGGATATACTTAATGATATCTTACAGACACGGGGAAAGTTCTCTGACCATACTCCCCAATCCTAATGTCTCATCTTCCTCCCTCATCATAAATAATCTCTGTGAGCTTGGTGAGTAGTTTTCTAAGACTTTCTGTACATGTAACACATCCCATTGAAAGTACATAGTACTGTGTTTTCCTTACCATATAAAGGATGTCACATTCTACAGGAAGCTGACATGTCATTGTGCATATTGTGCGATGCTTTTCATACAGTCAGGAGACGTGGCCATATGACTATAGAGAGCAGACCTCCTTTTTAACTGCTGTGTAGTATTCCCCTGCACGACTGCCATCGCTCATTTAATCATTCCCGGGTAATTGCTATTTGTTTCTCATTTTTGTTACTACAAACAATGCTGCAGGGAGCTTGCCCCAGTGTGCACGCGTGAAGAGGTAGATCCTGAGTGGCAGAGCTGTGTCCTAGCATGTGTGCCTTTAAAATTTCCATGGTACTACTATCAAATTGTGAATGAAGAAACAGTGGTGGGCTTGAAGGAGTCTGGGCATGAAGTGGTTAAAACGTCATAGTGGTTGTCTTGACCAGGGGCCTATCCCAACACCCAAGGGCAGCTATTCTGGGCAGCATTCACACGGCCCAGTGTGTGTCCTCCAAAGGCCAGGGTGTGACTCTGGCCTGGCCGTCTTGGGCTGCTCCTCTGGACTTCTCAGCAGGGAGGACAGGGCTAGTCTCCATGTGCATGTAGGTCTCCAGCTCTTCAGGACATGTGTCAGGTTCTCCTAAGAACTCACCAGCCTTTATGCGGGCCTTCCATGCCTACAGCACCAGGAGGGGTCCTTCTGGAGCAACGTCTCACTGGCTTTGAGGTGTAGGGGGGCTGTCCATGGAGGGGAAACACTACAGCTCTATTCTGTTGAGGGTGGTGCAGAGGAAATTTGCAGGGCTGGGCCTGCTCTCACTGGCAAGTCCCAAATGGCGTGTTTGCCGCTCTCTAGAATGTGGGGCAGTGTTTCTGTCACACATTGTCTCCATCTTAAAAGAATTCTGAGAATTTGCCAGGGGGTGTGACAGGTAACCTGAGACCCTCAGGACCAATGTTTAGTAAAGTTGAAGGTGATCATAGACCCTCTAAGCTGCTGCTACTGTTTTTCTGGCTTTGTCCTGAGAAGTAGAGGCGGAGGAGAGGACTTAGCAAGGCTAGGTAGAGCTGGGCGTTCCAAGAGGGGCCAGACTTGAGCCAGGAAATACCTCTGTTCAGTTGCTCAAAGCTGAAGGGATCGAAACCATTCCCATGGTGTAAACATGGTGCCTTTTCCTTTAAACCATCGTGAAATTTTATGAACCGGAGTATGAAATACCATGTTGAAGAGTTTTTAATGAAATGGGAAATATTCATGAGTGAGAAACAACAAAGCATCATGTCAGACTGTGTGTCCACCATGGTTGCAACTAAGAGAAAAAATGTCTCTGAAAAAAAAAAAAGAAAAGAAATTCCAAAACATGTCACCCATGGGATTGCTGGTGAGTTAACATTTCTTCTTTACATTTTTCTCTGCAGTCTCCCCATTTTGCGTAGTGAGCCATCTGAATGACCTCGAGGTGGAGGAATGAAGATTCAGGATGTCTCAGGGCCCGCACTCCAGAGCGCAGTAGGTGGGGACAATCAGTGCGGGTTTTCTTCATCAAGCCAGTGGGTGCACGGATGCTCAGAGAAGGTAACACACAGGAAGTGGCAAAGCTGACTCTCTAATGCAGAGCTGGTTTTGCAGCTCAGGACCATGAAGGAAATTCTGTCTCTGGAAGGGATGCTTTGCCAATTCTAAGTTGGTTTTGCTGGGACAGCCTTGGCTTTCTTCGGTGCCTCCCACCTAAGAATGGGATTCCCTTTCCGGTTCTCTGTAATTCTGCTGATTCCATCCAGGAGCAAGTCCCCACTGGGATCCTTAGGTCCTTAGCATCCCTCTGACGCTTACTCCTCTTTGTAACAGAGAAGGAGCATATCTCAGGCGCAGACGCTTTAACAAGCAAAGTCTCCTAGGAGTTTCATTTTGTTTGTATTCATTATGTCTATTTTTACCATTCCTTTCTATTCCTAAGCAAGTGATACTGATTTTTATTTATGATTTTGATATAACATTAACTTTTAAAATAAGACGTGTTAGAAATAACACATTCATGCACACTTGTGTAGGCCCAGGTTATCCCGGGAAAGATAAGAAACGGGTTCTTGGAGGCTGGGGGCAGAACTGGGAGGGAAACTTTCACTGTATGCATTATTAGACCTTTTGAATTTTGAACCACATGCATGAAGCAGATCTTAAGACAAAGATTCCAGTAAAAGCAGCTTTGTTTTTGAGGTGCAGGGACCATCCACGAGGTGTGGGGAAGCCAGCCAGGGAGTCAGGAAAGGTGTTTTATGAAGCAGGTTAGCTCTTTGGGAGGGGTGCCTCCTCCCACCTGAGGGCGAAGGATCTGGAAACTCAGACATGGCTCCAGTCAGCCAGCGGTGGAAGGCAGCTGTGAGGCGGTTAACTCCCCTCCATTTCTAGTCTGCTCTTTGCAAGGGCAAAGTTACCTTTTGAGGCTTCAGAGCAAGCCCTCGGGCAGGGAGAAGCCGCTCCAGCAGTGGGCAGTCCCCAGCACCCAGAAACAAGCCCCAGGGGGCCAGCCAGTGTCCATCACACCCCCAACTCTGATTGGCTGGGAGTCAGCCTCAGAGGGCTTCCTGAGATAAAGGTGGAGGCAGCAGGAGGCGTCCAAGGAACTTCCAGTTCCTGGTTGTGAGCAAGGCAGAGGGGACAGGCAGGGGACATGTGGAACTTGCCTGGGAGGGACAGATCCTCCAAGCAGGCTCTCTGGGTGTTCCTTCCTGTGAGGACCAAATGACATCCTCTGGCCTTGCCCGCATCTAGGTGTGTGGGAGCAACGTCCAGGAGTGAAGAGGGGACTGGGCGTGTGGCCCCACGAGCTACCGGGCCTGCGCTGGGTCTTCTGGTAAGAAGGCAGAATGGATTTCCCAAGAATAATTAGGGGCTAGGCCAGGGTGTTAGGTTTCTGGGTGGGAAGAGGAAGGCAGGCTGAGGGGCAGACCTAGGTCTGGAATGGGCTCAGCTCTGGTTCTACAAGAGCAAGGAACCGGGGAAGAGTGGAGGCCCCATCCAGGGCCGGAGGGGAGTGTGATGGGGTGAGGTCTCTGTGGCGGGAGGGAAACCTGTTGCCAGAGACACCTGTTGTGTTTCACCTTTCGGCCCAATTTTCAGTCATCTTTCCCCTTTGCATCAGGGCTTCAGCAACGATTTGGCCAGATCGCTCATTTCACAGGTGAAGAAACAGTCACACACAGGAATTATTTTCCCAAAACAACTAGTTGCCAAAGTTTCTGGGGAGTTAGTAGCAGACAAAACTGAGGCGCTCTTTCCCAACTGCTAGTTCAGAGATCACTCCCATTTGGGGAAATGTAAGATCCCTGGTACAGAAACCCTCCCTGCTTCTCACCCCAGGGGCACAGAACTGGGGGATACACAGTGCCATCATTAGTGGGTCCTGTTACCTGTTAAAAAGTCTGAGCTGTCGTGAGCCCAGTGCCGAACCCAACAAGCCGATTGTTGCTAAGAACTCACAGATGTGCTTCTTCTGTCTCAGCCCCTGCCTCCCTCTCAGAGGGATCGTTAGCTGGGGTTTGTGTTTTTCGTCTTTTCCCGTTCCTCCTTTTAATTGTTACACATGTTTTTAGTTTCATTTTCCTTGTTTTTGAACTGTATAAAAGGGGCATGAAAATATTTTGTCTTCTGGGAATGGCTTGTTTATTAAAAAGCTTTTTGCTCTGAAAATTTCAAATCCATGAAAGAGAGAGATGAAGAATGTCACAAACCTGTCTGTAGCCACCGTCCAGCTTCAGCGGTTACCAAGCTTCTGCTGCCCTTGGTTCATCTATCATGTTTTTCTTCTTCTTTTCCTAGAATAGCTCAAAATGAATCTTAGACATCATTTCATCAAAGCCCTTCCTACTGCTGATGTAACCTGTTAAAGTAAAAAAGCAACCTTAGGGAGATAGGAATTTGTAAATAAACTTGAATAAAGACTACAATGCAGTGGTCAAAAAATTTTACATACTTGAGTACTCATTTCTAAACACTGTTGACAGTTTTTAACATAGCCACATAAGTATTACAACACCTAACAAAACCAGCACTTCTCCCTCAGTTTCGTGCAATATCAGGAGCCTGATAATTTGACTTAACATTATGTTGTTCATTCTGGTGTCTGTTTGGCTGTCTGATATTCCGTTTATCCCTTATATCTGCCCATTCTCTTACCAGTGGGCATTGGGTCGTGTCCAGATTTTAGCCATTATGGATAGAGTGTGTATGAGTGAGTGTTGCTGCACATGTCACCTGACGCATAAGTGCCAAATTTATTTTGACAAATACCTAAAAGTGGAATTGCTGGGGTAGGTTATGCAGTGTTCAAACCTGTGTGTCAAGTTCTGTACATCTGAAACTAATTGAAAAAATACACAGAGGGAGCCAAAAAAATGTATACACCTTTTAAGAAAGGAAAAAACTGTATTAAAATTACGCTGATGGTAACCACTTTGAGCACCTCTTGTAATTGCAGAAGTCAAACGTGACTTGTATTCATCTTTCGTTATTGGTATATATTGAGTTATAATTTTAATACATTTTTAATACATTTCTGTGATGTTGACTCATGGGTCATTGTTTGAGTTGAGATCTCTATTATTTGTAGCCCAAAACATCCCAACAGATATAAGCTGTATTGTAAAAACTCAGTATGTAATTACATAAGTTTTGTGGGCCCCGTTTCTTCATCTACAAAATGGGAATAATATCTTCCTAGGATTTTTATGAAGATTAGATGAGTGAACACATGGAAAGCACTTACAATCAATGCTCAGTGTCAGTTGTTATTAGTGATTATTATTTTAAAATATAGCATGTTATTATACTATGTTAACTATTCTATGTTCTTAAAACGTTCAATTTTCAGAATTAGGCATTTTTTAGCTGTATTTTTTTGTATTTTTGATATTTTCTATTTTTTATTTAATGTACATGATCAGAGAATATAGCATATATCATTTCTGCCCTTTTGTGGCATAAAATTGAAATAGTTTTTGTACTTTAATTCTTTTTTTGGACTCTGAAATGCAGTAATATATTCTAAGGACAAAACACACACAGAGAAATTTCAAACACATTAAGTAATTATAGTTAATAATGCTGATGTTATTTTAAATAAAGTTAAGAACAGATTATTACAGTAAGAAAAGATGTGCAAAAAGTGTGCTTTAATTCTTAAAAACCTAGTTTATTTCTGAAAGTTAATGTCTGACATGTGAGGATGCATGTGCATCTATGAATACCGCCACTTTAGTTGTGTTGCTCAGCTTCATCACTTAACTGACATCTATAAATCACAATTTGTCCTCAATTTCTACTGAGGAATACGTTTAAGAAGTAAAATGGAGTCTCACTAGTCTAGCTGCTAAATTACTAAAATCAAATAGGTTGAGGCCTGAGGAAACAATTCTCTTCTTGTTCTAACTTGCCTGGGAATTGACACTTTTGAACTTCCCAGTTCTGTGTCATCACATGGACACATATCAGTTCATAATGTGTCGATACCTGGACATGCACCAGACCTCTAGGCAACTCTCTGATTATCCCCTGAAGGACTCACGCACCCAGGCCACTGAACATCCCCCTGACGTCCATTATTCAGACCACCATATGTGACCAGACTTCCTGGCACCCATCCTCTAGACCACCTGGTATCCATCATCCAGACAGCTTGACATCTGACTGATAACCATCCTGGACCAATCCTAGGGCTAAGAATTCAAGACTGAGTATTCTTAAGAAAGCACTTTTTATTATAAGAACTCAACTTTTCTTTCTCTTTTGGAATGCTTCTGGATTTTTGCCTAGCTGTGTTCCCAGTTTGCAAACTTTAAGACCTTTGAATAAATCTTTTATCATAATTTCTACCAAAGCCTCCAGACTCTCTTTGAGTTCAGGTGACACTACTTTGGAAATCTTTCCAAGATCTGCCTCTCGTTCCTACGTTCTAACTGGACATCAATCCAACCTCTTCACAAATTCCACTTTGTTTCTAGACTCAATGAATTACCTCTGAGACCTTTCTGTCCTCGGTCCCCAAATAATCTTTGTTATCACGATGCTGGAAGAGGACCCCTAGCCCATAGCTTTTCCACCCTCACTGGTCGGCCCCTTTTAAAACCACATTTCCTTTTGCTCTGAGCAGGAAGTGTCTGAAACCAAATGTTGTTTCCTCCTTTCTAGATGCCGTCAAGATCCAGCCTTTGTCCCTTCCCCACTATGCCCCTGGCACTCAGGTTTTGGCCACATTATTGCTCTAGTTCTCTGTTGCAATGGCTCTTACATTTTTCTACCTGCAGATTAATTTTTCAGAGCAAAGACACTATGGAACCCCCCACTACTGCTTAGGTTTTTGTTGGCATTTAAAAAAAAAAACTAGTTTCAGGTGTACAAAGTAATGTAATAGACATTTAAACCCCTTATAAAACCCCTTATAAAGCCCCTTGACCAATACGCTATACACCCCCCCAAGCTACTACCCCTCTGACAGCTTATGTAGCTGTTGCAATACCATTAACTATCTTCCCTATGCTGTGCTCCACATCCCGTGACTATATGTACCTACATATTTAGTTATAGTTGACATTCAGTATTATTCTACTTCAGCTTCAGGTGTGCAGCGTATTGGTCAGGCATCTACAGTCTATGACTGATCCCCCTGATAAGCCCAGTGCCCATCTGGCACCTCACATGATCTGTACAACATTGTTGATTATAATCCCCATACTGTGTTAACTACCAATTTGTAATTATTATTATTTTTTTTAAAGATTTTATTGGGGAAGGGGAACAGGACTTTATTGGGGAACAGTGTGCACTTCCAGGGCCTTTTCCAAGTCAAGTTGTTGTCCTTTCAGTCTTAGCTGTGCCCCGGTTCCAAGCCAGACAACTCAGTTCCCCACCACATGTCCCTCCGCCTTTCCAGCCGCTGCCCCGGTGCTGGAGCTCAGAGCCAGTGATTCTGTTGGTGCTAAGTCCGCGGGTGGTCCCTTTAGGAGGAGCTTCTGGGGCTCCAGCTGCCCCCCGCCTCACTCCGTCACAATCTGCTCGTTTTCACAACCAGAAATTATGGGGACTTCTCTCCCTGGCGCTGGCACACTGGGCTGGGGTGGGACTGGGATCTCTGGCTCCTCTGGGGGTGGGGTGGACCCCCACAGCCAAAATATCCCTCCTTATTTTTAATGGTCAGACGTGGGAGTGGGACAAGCCCATTCTGCGTTTCTGCCCCTCCTGTCAGTTTGGAGGTGGCTTCTTCTGCATGTCCTTAGTTGTAGGACAGCAAGATTTCAGTTCAGCAAGATTTTAGGTGATTCTCAATAATGGTTGTTGTATAGATTAGTTGTAATTTTGATGTGATTGTAAGAGAAGGTAAACACAGCGTTTACCTGCTGCACCATCTTGGTATCTCCTCTTGTTGGCATTTTTATGACCAGGGAAAGGAATTTTCAAAGTGAACTGAAGAGCTAGAAACTAGACCAGTCCTGCAATAATATCTTTGGTTCTTATCTCCACTATCTCCTTCTTTCTTACCCCTTCTTTTCTCCTCAGACCAGTGTAAGGCATTCTTTGTCTTGTCCAGAGCTGACATTTCAGTTGTTTATTCAGTCAATCAACATTTGCTAAGCTCTTTTTTTTTTTTTTTAAAGATTTTACTGGGGAAGGGGAACAGGACTTTATTGGCGAACAGTGTGTACTTCCAGGATTTTTTCAAAGTCAAGTTGTTGTCCTTTCAATCTTAGTTGTGGAGGGCGCAGCTCAGCTCTAGGTCCAGTTGCCATTGTTAGTTGCAGGGGGCGCAGCCCACCATCCCTTGTGGGACTCGAGGAATGGAACCGGCATCCTTGTGGTTGAGAGCCCACTGGCCAATGTGGGAATCGAACTGGCAGCCTTCTGCATTAGGAGCACGGAGCTCCAACTGCCTAAGCCACCAGGCCGGCCCTGCTAAGCTCTTTTTAATGTGGCATGTACATTTTCAGTCTTGAGAATATACATTTGGATAATTAAAAATTGTTGCCTTCAATAAGCTATCATGGGAGAAATAACCTTATATTAATAAACACTTAATGAGACCACAGTGAGAGTTGCTAAGAGAGCCTGGGTAGAGGAGGAAAATCAGGGCAGGCTTCTCAGAAAAGGTGACAGCTTGATTGGCCCTTGGAGGGAAAGTAGGAGTTTGTAAGAATGACAAAAAGGTGTAGAAGGCATTCTAGACATGTTTAATGGTAGATTGTATTAGTTATCTAAAGCTGCCTAACAAATGACCCCAAACCTAATGACTTAAAACGACAATAATCATTGCCAGTGGAAATTCAAAATGGTGCAGTCACTGTGGAAGACAGTTTGGCAGTTTCTTACCAAAGTAAACATACTCTTATAGAGTCCAGCTCCTGTTCACCCAAAGGAGCTGAAAAATATGTCCACACAAAACCCTGTACATGGATGTTTACAGCAGCCAAGACGTCCTTCAGTAGGTGATGGGTAAATAAACTGTGGGACATCCAGACAAGGGAATATTATTCAGTGCTAAAAATAAATGAGCTACCAAACCATGAAAAGACATGGAGGAACCTTAAATGCATATAACTAAGTGAAAGAAGCCAGTCTGAAAAGGCTACATACTGTATGATTCCAACTCTGACATTCTGGAAAAGGCAAAACTATGGAGACCGTGAAAGTGTCACTGTCATGCGGGAGACCCTGCTCGCTGCGCCATTTGTCGTGCGGGGCGGCCTGCGGGGTCTCTGGTCCCGCTCCCCACATAAGAACCAGGATATGGTGAGGCCAAAAAGGAACACCCACGGAGCCATAGGTAGGGGAGTCATACCACCACGGTCTCACTGGAGGCTGGGCCCACCGGACGCGTGACCTGCCGTTCGCCTTTCCGCCAACCGACCGACCGACGACTCTCCTCCACTCTCTCGACTCTCTTCCGCTCTCCTCGGCTCTCCTCTTCTGCTCTCTTCGGCTCTGCTCGGCTCTGCTTGGCTCCTCGGCAATCCTCGGCAATCCTTCGTAGCCACAGCAGTTATACCAGCGGCCAATCGGCTAACCGGCCACAGCCGACGGCCAATCAGCCACAGCCGACGGCCATCCACCACCCGAGCCAGCACCCTTCCACGTGAGGCCGAGAGCCTGTAAACTACTCTCTGGGGCTCTGTCCCTACAGTCACTCTGGTGGAGATGTTGATGGTGGGGGAGGAGGTGCATCTGGGGGCCAAATCTTCCACTCAAGTTTGCTGTAAACTTAACATTGCTTTAAAAAATTAAATCTATATCAAAAACAAAAAACAAGCAAAAACCCAACAATAATTATTTCTTATCTCCCATGATTTCTGGGTCAGGAAATTGGGGATGATGTGGCTGAGCAGTCTCACGAGGTTATGGTCAGATGTCAGTGGGGCTGTACTCATCTGAGGCCTTGCCTGTGGCTGAGGCTCTGCTTCCAACGTAGCTCCTCACAGAGGCACTGCTGCTGGGAGGCCTCAGTGCTTTGCCACCTGGGGCTCTGGAGTGTCCTCAAAGCATGGCGGGTGGCTTCCTCCAGCCTCCAGAGAGAGGGATCCAAGGAAGCAAGGCAAAAGTGGCAAAGCTAGTCTTGAAAGTCACACACCTTCACCTCTGCTGCATTCTGTTGGTCACACAGGCCAGCCATGAGTCAGTGAGGAAGAGGACTACACCGGGTATGAATATTAGGGGAACACGATTAGGGGCCGTCCTTAATGCTGGCTGCCACATAGGGCTGCTAAGTGTAACTGACATAGTGTGCTTGGGCTGTAAATAGACGTGAGACTGAAAGTTATTTGTGGACTAAATTGTCAGGGGCTGAGGAGTTTGGTTTTTAACTGTTGGTGATAGGGAAATGTTGAAAGGTTTTTAAGAAGGCACCTAGAGGGTCCAACTGTCTCTTCTTATCCAAATTTGGCAGCAAGAGCGTCCAATATGTTTAAGTAAGCCCCTTGATGTTCTCTGCTTTTTTTGGGGGGTGTTTGAAACCTCGTGTAGATTTGCATACATCTCATTCTTTCATTTTGTGTGGGACTGTTCCTTGGAAAATGTTAGTCTGTGTCATATGTCAGCTTGAATATTCTTCCACTATATAAAACTTAATATCTCAGTACCAGTAGGGATACTTTTGGTTGAAAATGAAAACAAATTAACTCAAAATGACTTAAGCAATGAAAAGAATTTATTGACACATGCAACTGAAAAGTCCAGAGGTAGAGACAATTTCAGGTGTGGTTTGATCCAGCATTTCACATTTTCATGAGGGCTCTGTTTTTGTGATGTGTAGGTTCATCCTCAAGTGTATTTCCTTCATGGAAGCAAAAATAGCTCCAGGGTCTACATTACACTGGAAAGAGAAAAAGCATCTCTGTCCTCAGTTCCACTTTGATTAGTCTGGCTTAATTCACATGCTCCACCCTTGGAGCTGAGGGTGAAGTCAGTTTTCCCCAAATAACATAGTCCTCCAGATGGAAACTGAGAGTTGCTGGGAAGAGGGAAATTGGGTGCTGGGGAGGCAACCACAAGTGTTCAACACAAATTCAAATATGCGATGTGGTTTATCTAAACAACATTTACTGAGCCCTAACCAAATATAGTTTGCTGTAAACTTAACATTGCTCTAAAAAATTAAATCTGTATCAAAAAAACCCAAACGAATAAAAACCCAATAATAATTATATCTTATCTCCCATGATTTCTGGGCCATGGGCTAGAGCCAAAAATGTGGCGTAGTCCCCTTCTCAACGGAGGCCTAGTATACGAGGTCAGACAGTGAAGTTTACAAACTCATCCTAGAAAAAGTGCTACATACCTTGTTGCTGAATATCACTACGGTCACCTTCAGAGTACCCCCCTTGGGAAGCTGTGCACCGACACCAGTGCCTAGTCCACCCTTCAAAGCAATTTTGGAACTCTTTTTCTGGAATGACCTTCCTTTATCTTCAGATAAAGAAAGAAGTGATTGGGGGCCAGATCAGGTGAGTAGGGAGGGTGTTCCAATACAGTTATTTGTTTCCTGGCTAAAAACGCCCTCACAGATGGTGCCGTGTGAGCTGGTGCATTGTCGTATTGCAAGAGCCATGAATTGTTGGTGAAAAGTTCAGATCGTCTAACTTTTTCACACAATCTTTTCAGCACTTCCAAATAGTAAACCTGGTTAACTGTTTGTCCAGTTGGTACAAATTCATAATGAATAATCCCTCGGATATCAAAAAAAGGTTAGTAACATCATTGCAACAAGTTTGCGAACTTAATTGTCCGACCTCATAGTATCCCCGGAGAACACAAGCTCTCTGACCGTAGGGATTTCCCCTCTCTTGGTCACATCTGTATCCTCAGAGCCGAGAATAACACCTGGCACTTAGCGAGCGCTCAGTGAATACTTGTTGAATGAATAGTCTGGGGACCTACACGCAATTCACCACCCCATTCTTGTCTGTTTCTGGCTTTAGGGACTTAGAGGGATGGGCTGCGATCTGCTCTCACTCCTCCTCCTCCCTCTTCTCATTGTCGCTCCTCCAGGGTGAGATGCGGGGAAGAAAGACTTGGAGCGATGCAGAGTGTTCTGGGAGCCTGGCTGCCCACGGGTAGTCAGGGGCGCCCCTTGTCTCACTCTGGTGCAGGCTGTGTCCATTTCTTGCTCATGGTCCTCGGGATCTGAGGTTCAAGGTGTTCCTGGGGTTGTATTTAGCTTTCTAAACTCAGACCAGGAGCATTTATGTTTGAGTCTCCACAGAGCAGTTCTGTGCCCAATTATCTTTCTGCTAACCTGCCGCGTTAAAGATGGTCTAATTAGAGCCCTGTTTTCTGGTGAATCTTAGTCTTGTTTGGCCACGTATTGGGGGCACCTTTGACAACAGAACAAAAAAATTGAAGTTGAAATTGTTGTAAAATCAGGGGCATGTGGTTCTCATCCCAATACGCTGCTTCATCTGCTAATGAGAGTATGAGAGGTGCTGTGTCATCTCAGGAAGGCGTCCCAGGATGTACAGCTAGTATCCATGCAAACGACGCCAAGCCAGCTGAGCGTGCAGAGGATTTATTAAATCAAAGGCAATAGTCTAGGACACTCTTCAGACCGTGTGGGGACAGAGTCCCAGAGAGCAATTTCCAGGCACTGGGCCTCACGTGGAAAGGTGCTGGCTCAGGTAGTAGATGATCGTCAGCTGTGTGGCTAGTTGGCCGTCAGCTGTAACCAGTTAGTCATTGGCCACTGATACAACTGCCGTGGCTGAGCTGGGGGTGGGTTGGTTGGCAGAGAAGCAGTAGGAGGATTGAGCATCGTGTGGCTCCTGCTCCCTGTGTCTCCAACCAGCCGCCAGCGAGACTATAGTGGTGTGACTCCCCTACCTATGGCTCCGTGGGTGTTCCTTTTTGGCCTCATCATGTCCTGCGTTCTTATGTGGGGAGCGGGAGCTGAGACCCCGCATGACAGATGACCTGAGGGTGGGCAGACCAGGATAAAGGGCAACTACCCAGAAGAACAAAGAAACTTAGATTTATATTTGAATGAGGGCGCAAAATATTCACGGCTGGCCTCACAGGTGTCCCCGGTGTCCCCAGGGGACTGTGGGATGGACACCCCTTCCTGTTGGGAGGTGGGATTCCCTTGCTTTTACTTGGCCCTTGTGGGAACTGTCATGGCGACACATGGTGGGTGGGGTGCAGGTGGTAAATGTTTTCCCTGCCTGCAACCTAATAGTGTTATAATCCACTACAATTAGCTGTATCTGCACCTTTTCTTAGGAATTTTTTTCATCTCTTTTCTTGGTCTCCTGCACTTCCTCCTTCCCTCCCCACCCCCTCCTTGCGGCCCTGTTCTTTCTGCAAACAGCACATCTTCCACACTGTCTTGCAGGATGCAAGTGGTTCAGACAGTGATCAGTGGGTCTCTGACGTAGGAACACTTGTGGCCTGGGAAGAACAAAGCCCCTAACTGCCCTGTTCCTTTGAGTCCACCAACATGGAATACAAATTGTGAGAAAAAAATAGCTGTCATCCCTGCAGGCTTGGTTGTCTGCAAGAACTAGAAACCCACCTGAATTTCTACATGAAAATAGGGGTTTGGTGTGAAGATACATGGGGCTCAGGTGTGAGAATGTGTGAGGGCTGGACTCAACGGGAAAGCACTCAGAACCTAGGCTATTCCAGGATTCAGTCTCCTCTCTGAAAGGCTGTGTGGCTCCCTCAAGTATCTCTGCTCTTGTCTGTGAACAGACTCCATTCCTTCCCTGGTACCTCTACTCCTTCATAACTTAGTTTGCTCCACGTGTCAGGGAGGGGAGGTGTCAGCCCCTCTGTCCATCAAGGCTTTCCCTTACATCTCATTGGTCAGAATGGGGTCACATGGCCACTCCTAGCTGCCAGGCAGGCTGGGTGAGCCTGTAGGCAGATTTTCAGATCTCTTCTGGAGAGAGGTGCAGGAGAGGCAGCTGGAGTTAATCTGCTAAAATACCTGCCTGGGGAGGTGGAAGTCAGACCAACCTGCCAGGGTGGTTGAGATGAAATTTAGATGAAATTTATAAAATGGTTTGAAACGATAAAGCACTCTACAAATGTTAGTTTCAAAATAAAATGCATCTGGTACAACCCACTTGGAGAGCTATTTGATAGTAAGTATGACCGGTCCCAAAATGTGCATCTAATTTGTCCCAGTTGTTTCACTGTAAAAATTACATCCAGAGAAAAGAAGTCCAAAGAAGCAAAAGGCTGTATGTAGAAAATTATTTAATGCAGCATTGCCTAAAATAGTAAAACACTACAATCGCGTAACGTCATGGAATCTTTTATATGCATTAAAATTGAGTCCTGTAAAGCTACCCCAAATATTTGTGCTAAAATATTATATGGCAAAACCGTGATACAGAATTAAACCTACCCTGTCACGACAAGTTTGTAAATGATATCTGTGCTGGGAGTGAATGAAGAAAAGCTGATATATTAGGGTGGTGAAACTGTCTCTTCTTTTTTCCTGTTTTCTTTAATATTGTCATAATATTGTTTGTATAGTTAGAAAAAATTGGGAGAAAGAATATAATTATAGTGGTTTCCTTGGCCTGGCTCAACCACTTAGGGGTTGGACAGACTCATATCTTAGGACATAGCTGAACTGCTCTCCAGAAATGAACTGTTCTGTGGATCTGGGGAGAGGTGGTTGCCTTTTGACATTTGCATTTACCCTCCTCACCCCTAGAAGCAAAATAATCCACACAGAGGAGTGTGGTTCTTCTCTTGTTCTTCTCCTCGGAAGGGAATACAATTTACTTCTTGTCCTAATACAGGAATTCATAGTTTTCTTCTCTGTACCAATCAGGTCAGGACCTGAGCTACTTCTGCTTTCAGGGCTGGAGCAGGAGGAAGTATTTCAGAGGTAGTGGCAGTGTATGGCTGTCCCTGCCCTGTCAGTGACCTCTGGCCAACCTTGCTCTTAGTATGACCTCGGTGGAAGCACCCAAGTGTCCCACAAAGCTGATGGTAGGGCCATTTCTCTGACCTGCTTGACATTTGGCCCCCTACTTGGACGACTGAGGCAGCAGGTGGAGCAGTCTAGAATGCATTTAATGGAGCAGCAGGCATCTTTGAGGACAATATACTCTTTATGTGTCAGCACCACTTATGTGTCTTTGGGGCTGGTCAACCCAAGACACAGTGGGTAGAATAATTTCAGGTAAAGTTGACTAACTATTCGCTACAGGCACTTTGACATCTATTATCTCATTTAATCATCACAATCACCCCAAGAGACAAGTAAGGCGATTCCCATCATTTTCCAGATGAAGACAGTGAGGTACAGAGAATCACGTCCTCAAGAATCACAGAGGTAGGATTTTAACCCCCTTGTAGTCTGGCCCCAGACTCCTGATGACTAGCAAAAATGACTCACCAGAAAATTGACCCAAAGAGCGGCTTATTCGGGAAAAGAAAAAGAAACAAAAACCACCTCTGCAGTGCGGGAATACACACCTCCAACCTGGGGCTCCAGCTGGCTGCCCACGTGAAGAAGAATAACCCGGTTCCAAGATGGCTGTTCTATTTGTTAGCACCCCTCCCCCAGAAGTTACCACAAAGTCCAACAGGAAGTCAGGATCAAAGAGTCAACAAGGGGCCCAGCTCCAACCATAGACCTCACAACTCTGTGGTTAAGCATTTTAAGATGCCAGTTCACTTTTATCACCCCAAAGCCTTAACTAGATTGCTGAGAAGGATACTCAGGTGAAAACTTGACTGGCAATTCAGTGTAATGGAAAAACAATATCTTGTTATTTGTACTTCCCAGAGCCTTCCCAGGAGGCTAGATCGTGTGTGGGTCAAACAAATTGGAGGTATTGAGACAGAGGTAAATTGTTTGTGTAGGCAAGGGAAAGAGATTCGGACAGGTGGGTCTGGGAGATTGTGTCGAGAAGAGAGAAGTCATGATCCTGGGTGCCACGTGGGGCACAGGGAGATGACGGAGACCCTACCACCTTCATTCTTTTGAGGGCAAAGCCAGAAAAATTTGGGAGAAGAAACATGGCAAGAAAGGATTTGTGAAGTTGAATATAGAGAGTCCTGTGATACAAAACCCACATATTTGGAGGAGGTGAGAGGGAGTGAGCCATGCAGATACCTGGGGAAAAAACAGTCTAGTCAAAAGGAACAGTCAGTGTGATGTCCTTAAGATGGAAGTGTTCCTGGCATGTCTGAGGAGCCTCAAGGAGGCCAGCATGGCTGGAATAGAAGGAGCAAGGGGTCAAAGAAAAGATGAGCTCAGGGAGGACAGGGTGGGAGCATGGGGTGGCAGGTCTCACAGGGCCCCATAGGTTGTGGAAAGGGCTGGCTTGCTCCCTTTGAGGCAAGGAGACTTTGTAAGGTTTTGAGCAGAGGAACAATATATGTCTTGTGTTCTAGAAGGATCCCTCTGGCTACTGTGCTGAAAACTGACTTGGCGGGGGAGGAGTAGAGAAACGGAGGGGCACAGGAAAGGGCTAAGCCGTAGTCCAGGTGGCATGGGGTGGCTTCCACACTTCTGCGAATAGTGAGGCTGGTAAGAAGTAGTCCCACTTTGGACGTGGTTGAAGGTAGTGCCCTAAGATTTCCTGATGACTTTGGGACTGAGTAAGTGGAAAGTCGTGGTTGCCATCTGCTGAATGTGGAGGAACAGCTCTGCCATAGGGCCCTGGCCCCTGGTGCTACCACACCAGCCACAAAAGCAAAGGTTTGACCACAGATCGTCTGAGATTTGGCAGACCACCTGTGACCTTCCCAGAGCAGAGAGAACAGGGTGGGGTGGAGGTGGGGGGCCTGTGAGGAGCTGCTCTGGGGCCATCACCCCCGTGCCTTCCCACCTCCCTTAGGAGGCACTCATGAGTCGTGTCTGGGTCCTCCAGGTTCTGACCAGTGTGAGGTTTCTGTCCCCCTCCTCCCAATAGAACTACAGACTAAAACTGCGTTGTCTGTTAGTCTAGGTTATAGCCTCCCTTTTCTTTTCTTTTTTATTTTTAAGATTTTTATTGGGGAAGGGGAACAGGACTTTATTGGGGAACAGTGTGTACTTCCAGGACTTTTTTCCAAGTCAAGTTGTTGTCCTTTCAGTCTTAGTTGTGGAGGGCACAGCTCAGCTCCAGGTGCCGTGTTCAATCTTAGTTGCAGGGGGCACTACCCACCATCCCTTGTGGGACTCAAGGAGTCCAACCGGCAACCTTGTGGTTGAGAGCCCACTGGCCCATGTGGGAATCGAACCGGCAGCCTTTGGCGTTAGGAGCGTGGAGCTCCAACCGCCTGAGCCACCGGCCGGCCCATGGCCTCCCTATTCTGATGCCATCCTTTTTTGCTGGGTAAAGAACCATGGGAAATTTGGTTTTGCTGTCGACGCAAGTAATAAACTTTGAATCTATGAGTTGGATCGGTGGTTTCCAGAGGGGAAGAGGTTGGGGGATTTACTTCTGTCATTTTGCTATTAATTTCCGATATGCCTTATAACTTTTATCTCTCTCATTTCCTGCATTTCTGTCTTCTTTTGTGTTTAGTTTTTTTCCCACAGTGAGACATTGTCATTCCTTTCTCATTTCCATTTGTGTATATTGTTTATTTATTTTCTTAATGGTTACCATGGGGATTTCATTTAACATCCTAAAGTTATAACATTCTAATTTGAATTTATATCTGTTTAACTTCAATGACATACAAAACTCTGTTCCTATACAGCTTCGTCCCCATCTCATTTTAGTTATTTATGCCACAAAATTACATCTTTATGCATTGTGTGACCAAAACTGTAGAGGAATAATTGTTTTTTAAAATGCATTGGTCTCTTAAATTATATAGAAAACAAAATGTGGAGTTACAAACCAAAGCTACAATAATACTAGCTTTTAGACTAATCGTTTTAAAAAAATGCTTTAAAAATTAATAGTTTTTAAAAATAGTTTTTAAATCATGTAGAAAATAAAAGAGGAGTTACACACCATTGTTACAATAAATAATAGTAACTTCCATAATTTGTGTATTTACCTTCACTGAGATCTTTTGTTCTTCATACAACTTCAAGTTTCTGTCTCGTGTCCTTTCATCTCAACCGGCAGGAATCCCTTTAGCATTTTTTTCAGGGCAGTTCTAGCGGTTTTGTTTATCTGGGAATATCTTGATTTCTCCCTCACTTGTCAGGGCAGTTTTGCCACATATAGAATTTTTGGTTGATATTTTCCCCCCAGTACTTTGAGCACATCAGCCGACTGCCTTCCAGCCTCCAAGTTTCTGATGAGAAATCAGGTTGAGGATCACTGGTATGTGGTCATTCACTTTTGCTGCTTTCAAGACTCTCTCTTCATCTTTGTCTTTTGATGGTTTTATTGTAACATGTCTTGATATGGGCCTCTTTGAGTTAATCTTACTTGGAGTTTGTTGAGGTTCTGCAATATTTATATTCGTGTCTTTCATAAAATTTGGGAACTTTTCAGCTATTATTTCTTCAAATAATCCCTCGGATACTTTCTTTCTCTCTTCTTCTGGCATTCCCACAGTGTGTATGTTGGTCAGCTTGATGATGTTCCATAGGTCCTTTAGGCTCTTTTCACTTCAATCTTTTTTCTTTCTATTTCTCAGACTCAGTAACTGCAATTGTCCTATCTTGAAGTTTTCTGAGTCACTTTTCTGCCTGCTCAAACCTGCCTTTGAATCCCTCTAGTGAGTTTTTCATTTCAGTGAATGTACTTTTCAGCTCCAGAATTTCCTTTTGGTTTCTTTTTATTGATATTTCCATTTTGTTCATACATCATTTTCTTGACTTTCTCAGTGTCTTCCTTTAGTTACTTGAGCATCTTTAAGAGAGTTGCTTTAAAGTCCTTGTCTAGTAAGTCTGCCATCTGGTCTTTCTCTGGAATGTTTTCTTTTTATTTTTTTCTTTGAATAGGCCATGCTTTCAAAGATTGGCAATCAAAGGCAGTCAGTTTCTTTGATTGTCTTGTGATGGTTTTTGGTGTTGGAAACTAGGCAAATGAATCTAATAATATAGTAATTCTCAAAATCAGATTATTCTCCTTTCCCAGGGTTTGCTTTTATTTTATTTTTATTGCTATAGGCTGTCTCTGTGCCAGGGAGCAGCCAGGGATCTTAAGGTGTTAAGAACTTATTAGGGCATGTGCGGTTGCTTCCTAAACTCTTGTGTATGCAGTTGGTTTTGAATGTTCTAGGTCTTAGATGTCTGGCTCCCAAAAGGGGTAAAAGAGAAAAATGAAGGTGGGGCGGGGCGGGGGGGTGGGAAGAACTAACCTTTAAATCCCCTGGGAGTTGCTTCAGACAGAGGTGGAGGGGCTTTCAAAATGGGATGGGCTCAACACTGGCTGCTTGCCTCTGTGCTTGAACTGCTGAGATCAGAAGCTGCAACCAACAGAGCACTATCCCCAATATTTTGGGGATGAGGTCTTACTGCCCACTTGCTCCTGAACGCTGGGTGCAAGCTGCTCCTGGAACACATGCTCAGCTTCCTGACATTGGACTGGAGGGATACAAGGCATGGTTTGGTGTTCTGTGTATTTCAAGTATGCTCCTGTGTCTTTGAAACAGATTTAGAAGTCACTAGATGGAATGTAAGGACATATCACAGGGTGAGAAATCATTCAACAATTTTTCTGTTGTTGGATTTTTAGGCTGTTCTAATGTTTCACTATTAATAGCAATGCTGCAAGGCACAAGCTTATGCGTCCATGTTCGACTGTACAGCTCAGCTCCTTTTTAGGATAAATTCTGGGAAGTGAAATTTCCTGGGCAATTTCCAAGGGTTTGAGGCTTTAAAAAACACAAATATTATTACAAAAGTACTAGGTTTCTCTGTACCTGAGTTGTCCTTATTGAAGTCTACAAAGGAGGACAATTCTGGCTGAAGGGTTCTCCTGTTTCCTTGGGCAGGGGGGAAAGAAACTTTGTAAAGTGTGCTTCCAGGGAGACACAGAGGGTGACCTCCCACATTTGCTTGGTCTGAATTAATGTTTAGAGTACATGTTCCAGGAGGCAGGCCCTTCAACCTATTCAGCTGGCTTTTCATGATGCTTTGGCCAACCCTAGAAGCAAGTGGAGAAACAAGCAACACCTTTGAAATAGTGACCCTGGTGGTTTGGGTTAGGACACTGGGTAGAGAGGAAGCATAAGCTGTGGCAGCCCCAGGGGGATGGTCAAGCTGTGCTGTGGGCTCTCTGAGCCTCCGCCTCCTTCCTTTGAGTCTCTAATGTACTCCTGCTTTCTACTTCTCTTTTTCTGTCCTTGCTGGCTTCCTTGAAGTGGCTCCGTGGTACATGCAGCCCTGAGATTCCTGCTCCTTTCAGCTATGACTCACCGAGTCCTTCTGTTAACAGGTGGGCCAGGGGCCTGCGGGTGGGGCTTACGATGATGAGGAGGAAAACTTTTGAGACTGTGAGTAGAGAGAAGGGATGTAGAACATCTAGGAGTTACACTGGGGAGAGATAAAGTGAATTGGGGAGGGATAAGGGAGTCCTGAAAGAGCGCAGAGCAGAGCTAGCCCAAGATGGCATGACCAGAGAAGCCTGGGTGAACAGCTAAATTCATGGGCGATCTGAGGGGGTTCGGTTGGCCCCTTCATGTCACAGATGAGGAAACTGAGGCTTAGAGAGATGAAATGACATGCCCCAGGGTGTGCAGCCAGTACCAGATTCCTTTCTGAGTGTTTCTTGTTGGGCTCCACGTCCACTTTGCCTCCAGTTCTATTTTCCAAGGACCCTGGTATAAATGCTTGTCGAATGACTGACCACTCAAAATGACATTACTTCCTTATATGCCTGTGTCTTGTGGTAAGTGAGTCAAAGAAGGGCAAGAAATGCTTGTGAGTTGCACAGGAAGGAAATTGCCTGACTGAGGGGGTTTAGGAAGCTGTTTGTCGGCAGCGCAACAGTGGAGCTCGGTGGGGGCTAGAAGCACCAGTGGTGGTGGTGGGAAGACTGTCCTGTGGGCATGAGGCAGGGATGGCACCTCCTGTTTCTGTGCAGTCTGGGAGCAGCTGCAGGCTGCGGGTGCTCACTTGTAATCGATTTGTGACTGAGCACACTAACTTGGAATCCCAATGAAGTGAAATGTTAGCTCTCTCCCAAAGAATTCCATTTGTCTTATTAGCAAATTTGTATTACAAATAAAAAAAGGGGGGGGGGAACTCAATTGTTATATTTTGAATTTCCTTAATGACAAATTTCTGGAAACACATTTTATCTCGTTATATTACATCCCTTTGTCATCGACTCTATTTGCCTGTTGGCCCCCAAGGTCTAAAATATCTACTGTCTGGCCCTTTAGAGAAAAAGCGCACTGACCTCTGCCCCAGGCCATCGGAACTGGATCTGGGAAGCAGACATCTCTGTGCTGAGTTAGGGTGAATCCTGCCAGGAAGATGGGCAAGCTGCTTTCTTAACTACGTCCCCACCTGCACCTGACCCTCATTCCTTTTTTTCTTCCAGCCTTGGCCTTGTGTCATGGGTTCAACCTGGACACTCAAAACGCAATGATCTTTCAAGAGAACACAAGGAGCTTCGGGCAGAGTGTGGTCCAGTTTGAGGGATCCCGGTAAGGGCTGCAGGAGGGGCTGCGTGGCTCACAGGCTTTCCCTCAAAGACCTGCATATCAGAAAGAAAAACGCAATTTCCTTCATGTCGTTTTGTTTTCCTTGATCTAGTGTGGAATAGGTCATAGTCTAGTAGTGAAAAATCCTCCATACTCCTTCCCCAGTCCCCGTCCTAGGAGGCTTTTTGTGCATTCTTCCAGAGAGGGTCTCTGCTGGACAGACGTCCACATTGCCCCAGCCCCAGCCCAAACACAATTTGTAGCACGTTATACCTAAACTATGCTGCTGCCTATTTTTGTAAATAGCATTTTATTATTCCCACCCCTCCAACGCTGTGCCCCAACTCATCATTTATTGTTTACAGCTGCTTTGGTGCTACAATGGCAGAATCAAGAGGTTGTGACAGAGACCGCATGGCCTGAAATATTTACCTTTCCAGAAATAATATTTATGGAAATAGTAGCATCCTTCCAGACAAAGTTGGCTGGTTTCTGTTCTATACTGTCCTTGCACTTGGTTTTCTTAGCAGAGCCGGGAATTTTACCAAGTAAGTGCACAAAGAGCTGACTTTTATGCTCGTGTTACTGGAGAGCAGACCCTTCTCAGCGTGGTGTCCAGGTTCTTGGCGTCCCAAACAAAGAATTGAGCGGGACACCAAAGGGCAGTGTTAACAGAGCAGTTTATTAGAAGCAACAGTACACTCCAAAGAGGGGATCGGGATCGGGATCGGGCCGAGCAACACAGTGGCTCAAAAGGAGCCGACTGACGAGGACTTGGAGTTTTTCTTTTCTTTTCTCTAGAATGGGCTGTTCCTTTCTAGGTGTGGGACCACTTGATTGACACCTGTGATTGAATTACCTCGTCTTTTTAGACTGCATGTTCCTTCCCAGAATTCAGTCTGTTATAATGATATTAATGAACTTCCGGGCATATGTGTGATATTATAATAATGGTATAATGAGGCCCAGGTGAAATGAAGGTCGTTGTGGCCTTTACTGCAGAGGTGTGAGTGGCCAGTTTAATCTAGTTGGGTGCTTTGTATACTTGAACTTTCTCATAGTGGTTCATGGTGGTTATAGTAGCTAAAGGAGAGGTCTGGGCGGTCCTAGGCCACGTTGGACGTGCAGGAATGTTACCTGATGTGTTCAGGCGTCTCAGAGACCCAATTCCTATCTCTAACTGCCTGCCTTATGTCCCCCTTGAGAGACGTGATCCCCATAAATCTGTGGGAACTTGAGGGACAGGAGGCCTCTTCTGTATCTGCCTCCTGCTGAGTGTGGCCGTTGTCCCTGCCTATTGGGGATTCACAGGACTCTTGCCCCATCTGATCTTCGATGAGGGGAAGGGGTCTCGAGACCGGCTCGAAAGGCCCTGTTGACCTCTTTGGTTGGGGTGTGCTGGAAGTCTTGCTGGGGCATCATTTGTGTCCCCTCAGCCCCTAGATGAGGAGAGAGAGATTTTGGTTAAACAGAGGTAAAAGTGTTGGCCCAAGAAGCAGGACCCAAAGCCATGGCCGCAAGGTGGCTGTGGGATAGAACGTGTTTAGCTTCATGGCGTCTGGGGCCTTTTCCTCTAGTTAATCTGGTCATCCAGGTGGCGGTGTTTGCCCAGGAGCTGGGCTACAGTGATTACAATCAATAAGCATAAATCACCAGTTGGTTCCAGGGAAATTATCTGCAGCAGGGGGTAGGAGACATCCTATGATTCAGGTTAGAAACATTCTTCTGTTTAAGATTAAAAAGCTGATTTGAAAGGTGATTAAGATCAGGAACCAGGGAGCTAAGAAACTGGGGGAAAGGAGACTTAAAATTCCTATAATGGGAGGGGCTCTCCTGTATCAAGATTGCATTTCTTTTTAAATGAAAGATTATTTCTTTTTCTGGAAACACTTTTTTTCTTACCTTGTTTCCTCCAAAATAAGAGCGGGTCTTATATTAATTTTTGCTCCAAAAGACGCATTAGGGCTTATGTTCAGGGGATGTCATCCTGAAAAATCATGCTAGGGCTTATTTTCCGGTTAGGTCTTGTTTGCGGGGAAACACGGTACCTGTTGCCCATTTTTCTATTGGATTATTAGTATTATTATTTTTCCTTATTGGTTTGTAGGAGCTGTAACTATAATTGAGGACAGTAAGCTGGGGTGTAAGTTGCTAATCTTTCTCTCATCACTTTATCCTTTATCTATGAACTTTGCCGATGGTAGTTTGTCACAGACAGAAATTTATTTAAAATGACTGTCTGGTTGAATTTAACTTTTTATTTTAATTCTTAAAATTAAAAAAAAATTTTTAAGGATGGTGCAGCTCACAATGGTGGGGATTGACCCAGCAACCTTGGTGTTTTTAGCACCACGCTCTAACCAACTGAGCTAACCAGCCACCCCCTAACCATTTTTTTTAAAGTTTTTATTGGGGAACAGTGTGTTGTTCCAGGACCCATCAGCTCCCTGTCAAATCGTTGCTTTCAGTCTAGTTGTGGAGGGTGCAGCTCACTGGCCCATGTGGAACTCGAACTGGCGACCTTGGTGTTGTGAGCACCGTGCCCTAACCCCTGAGCAAACCAGCTGCCCCTAACCATTTTCAAATGACCTTTGTGTTTTGTGTCATTCTTAGAGAGGTCCTTCCCACTCTGAGATTTAAATTTTCCCTCTTTTTTGTTCTGTATTGAGTCTTCCTTCTATTTCTAGGAATTGGGGGAGTCTGTGTGAGGCTTGGCTCCCCCACTTTCCTTGGAGGGGCAGAACTTCTTCCACAGTCTCCTTCTCTCCTGATGTCAGTTTTGTTTTATTCCTGTTGTGATCTGTTCCCACCTCTCCCCCAGGATGGTGGTTGGAGCCCCCCAGGAAGTAAAGACTGTCAACCAAACAGGCGGCCTCTACCAGTGTGACTACAGCACGTCCACCTGTGAGCCCATCCGCCTGCAAGGTGAGTTGCTGCCCCTCCGTAACCCAGAGTTGGGGTTCCACCTGTGCATACACTCAGACTTGTCAGTATTGCCTTTGTTCTGGGGGGCTTGTGGTGGTGGGCCCAGGATTCCAGCTCCCCAGCCTCTGTGTGGTGAGCAAAGTCTACCCCAGACACGCTCAGGCGCCCCCTCCGTGTTCTCTTCCCGACCTGGGTGCCCCCTTGACTTGCTGGACTATCGTGTCTCCCAGGTTGAGGTGACCCCTGCCCAGCTCTTACACAGGCCCTTTCATCTCCCTGAGTGTAACCATGCACACATCTGTCCCCTCAGTCCCACCGGAGGCTGTGAACATGTCCCTGGGCCTGTCTCTGGCATTTGCTACCAACCCTGCCCAGCTGCTGGTGAGTTGCCCCTGGGTCGTGGTGAAACCGGAGGGCAACTGAGTTAGGGGCTCATAGTGCCTACACCTCAGCCAATAGCCCGACACGGGGGCTGGTGATCCGAGAAGGCAGTGGGTTAACACCTTCAAAACCGCCTTAAGGTTCTCAGAGCAGCTTGAGGTGTTGAAGGGAAATTCTGGGCGTTCCTCCAGGAGCTACGTGCCAGTTCCGGGGGTCTGCATGGAGGCTTCCCTCTGGCAACGTGGCTCTCCGGTGGCGTCAGCAACCCGGGAGGAAGGATGGGAGGAGCCTGGAAAGATGCTAGGCCATTGAGACTGTGATCAATAGGACGAAGGATGTTAATCATAAGTTTCACGGTAATGTTTTAAAACAGGGAACTGGGACAGGGGACATTCCGAGCTCAAGCCACAGGGGGATCACCTATTGTTAAACTGTAGGCGGGTCAGGGAAAGGTGCACTGGGGCTGCTGCGAGGTTTCTATTATGGGGGTGCCAGCTGGGCCCTGCTTCAAGGGGAGTGTCCTGAGGGGAGGCGTGGGGACCAGAGGTGCTGTCTGGAGTCTTGTGGAAGGTGGAGATGCTGGGTTTAAGGGTGGGAAGCCGGGAAAGCCCCTCCAACCCACACCCTGCCCCCCAGGCCTGCGGCCCCACCGTACACCAGGCCTGCAAGGAGAACACCTACTTGAACGGCTTGTGTTTCCTGTTTGGACGCAACCTGCTGCAGCAGCCCCAGAGGTTCCCAAAGGCCCTCAGAGGTAGGGCGGCAGTGGCAGAGTACGGACCAGGCCGCAGCAGGGGCGGGGCTGCACTGGGGCTGGCGGCTTCCGGGCTGGGGGCGACTTAGAGTTCTGGGGCAGAAGGGGGGGCAGAGACTGGGGGGAGGTGTTAAAGTCTTACATTTTAAGAACAGTCCTGATACAGCCACTTGTCTTTGTGAGATGGTGTCCCAGCCATTGTCGCTGAGTCTCTTGACCTTGGCCTTTGAAGCCTTGGATGCTGAGGCCCCGACCACCTCCAGCTTCTCTCCCACCACTTCTACGTCACTCACTGCACTCCAGCTGCCATCCTGCTCCAAGAACCATGTGGAAGTCTCGCTGCCTCAGGGCCTTTGCACTCACTACTCCTTCAGTCTGGCCTGATCTTCCCCCAGATCTCAGCTGACAACCCGTGATTTCTCCTCAGCTCAAATGTCACCTCTGCAAAGAGGCCTTCCCCGAGTGGCCCTTCTAACCATCACTCCCCATCACATTGCCCTACTTCACCATCCTTATCACTGTATATCCGTATTCTACTTGTTTCTTAGCTGTGCTTTCTTCTGGAATGTAGGTTCCACAAGAGCAGGGATATCGTCTAGCTTATCCACCACTCAATGCCTTTGTATCTACAGCTGCTTAACTAATTACCCCTGAATTTAGCAGCTAAAAACAACAAACGTTAGCTATCTTGTTTTTCTAAGAGTCAAGAATCTGGGCATGTCTAAGCTGGATGCCGCTGCCTCAGGGCGTCTCATGAACTAGAAGTTAAGTTGTCAGGCTGGAGCTGTGGTCTCATCTGAAGGCTGGACTGGGGTAAGATCCCGGCCAAGCTCCTGGAAGCCTCCCTCTGTGGCTTGTCACATGGGCCTCCCCATAGAGCAGCTCAGTACAGAGCAGCTGGCTTCCCCCCTAACCCCCCAGGAGTGAACAAAGAGATAGAAGAGCACGCAGGCACCTAGGACAGCAGAGCGCAGGCACCTAGGACAGCAGAGCGCAGGCACCTAGGACAGCAGTCTTTATGATCTGATCTCGGAATTAACAGCTCATTCCTTTCGAGTGAGTCAGAAAGTCCAGCTCAAACTCAAGACTGCGGGGACTGTAGTTATTACTATAATCACCAGGACAAGAGACTCCTGGGGACCATCGTGGGGGTTGCCTACGTAGGCCCGTTCCCCAAACATTTGTTGACTAAAGGAGAGTGAGTAGTGACTGGATCTTTTTTACAGCTGCTTTCTGTCACTGATTTCTTCAACTGTGTGGCCATCCTTTTGCTTGTCTCCAAGTTGGCTCTGGAACCAAGGGCAGATAGGCCTTCCTTTCATACTTTTTTGTTTGTCCTGAAACTCCTTGGGACTTCATTCTCAACAGATCACTTTCCCTCCTTCGCAGAGAAAACCAAGGCTGCCAGGCATGAGCTCCCTCCACTTCCTCCTCCTCCTCGTCCAAATTTCCACAGAGGCGCCACCCTTGGTGTGTCACTAGTTTAGAGGAGGACTTGTTTTTGCCTTTCCATGAAGGATTCTGCCATCCGGGCTCTGGAGGTTCGCACAGCATCAGCTCTGGGGCCCATATCTTCAATCACTCATTCTCTCCAGTAGCTTAAATTTCTCCCCCTCTGAATGTAAACATGCTCATGCTACCCTCCTGTATCTTAAAAACGATCAACCACTAAAACTGATACCAATGAAAATGACCTTCCCTGCTCCTGGTCTCCTCCCTGTCTTCCGCCATCTCTCCTTCCCTTCACCACCAAGCTTCTTGAAGGGGTTCTCTCCTCTCGTCTCTCTTTCCCCCATGTCATGATTCTTCACCCCCTGACATCTGGCTTCTACCCACCCACTGTAAGACCTTGCTCTTGCAGATGGCATCTGTGACCCCTAAATGACAAATCTCTTTTCTGTCCTCACGTTCACTGACCTTTCTGAAGTACCTGCAGATCACCTCTTCCTTCCCCAAACACCTCAGCCTCAGATCTTTCCCCTCCCCTCCTGTCTCCTCCCTCCTTCCCTTCCTTCCCCTCCCCTTCCCTTCCCTGCACTTCTCCCCCTGCAGAGGCTTCATTCAGCTGAGCATCACCCCCAGGCCACCTTCTGCAGCCCCTGCCTGCCCAGGGGCACCGGCTTAGAGTTTGTACCCTTCCCATGTGTCCTTCCTGCCGTCTTGCATCCGATTCTGTGGCTTCAGCTCCCACCCCCACATTTCTCTCTCCCATCCTCACTCTCAGGAGTTCAAGACTCTTTAAAAAAACAAAATCTCATTTCTTTTCAAATAGATAATACATGGGCTTGGTTCAAAACTCCAAAGGCACTAAAGGTATACAGTAAAAACCTCTCCTTCTGGGGTCCCCCCGCCTCCTGTTTTCTTGCTGCTTCCAGTTCTTGTGTCTTGTGGAGCTGCTCCATGTATCACAAACATGCACCCCAACATTCTGCACTTTGTGCCACAGTAGGGCCCAGGGCACCTTGATTCTCTTAACATATCTCAGATTAAAAAAAATTTTTCTGGCTAATCTTTGTATATTTTCCATATAAACCTTAGAATCTGCTTGTTTATTTTTTTAAAAAAGTCAATACTTTTTTGGGTAATTTTATTTTTTCAATGTCATACAGTAAAATTGACCTATTTTTTTCTTTAAAAAAATTAATTTATTTTCCAGTTACAGATGACATACAATATTATGTTATTATGATAGTGATTATAAATTTATATACCTTATGAAGTGATCGTCTCTATAAGTCTGGTACCCATCTGACATCGTACATAGTTATTGTTAAGTTGGTGCAGAAGTACTTGTGCTTTTTGCAGTTTTTGTTTTTTAACCTTTTAAATCGCAATTACTTTTGCACCAACCTTGTATCATCTAATTGCCTCTATTCCTTACGCTGTACTTTACATCCCCATGACTATTTTTTCAGTGCACAGTTTCATGAATTTTTAAGGCATGTGTAGATTTGTGGAAACAACAGCAAGAGCCTCCTCTGAAACACCTTTTTACTCTCTCTTCATAATCACCACCTCCCTTTCACCTCCAGTCCCTGGCGCTCACTGCTCTGTCCTCTGTCACCACATAGTTTGTCTCTTCGAGAGCGCTACGTAAATGAAACTGTAACCTTTCGAGTTTGGCTTCTCTCGCTAGCGTAATATATTTGCACTTCATCCATGTTGTTTTGGGTGTCAGTAGTTCTTCCTTTTTTATTGCTGAGGAACATTCCACTGCGTGGATCTGCCACCATCTGTTCACCGAGCCAGCCATTCACCCACTGAAACATGTCTGCGTTATCATCAATGTTTCACAGTCACGAGTACAGCTGCTAGAAACGGTTCACTGCTAGGGCAAGCTTTCTAAAATCCAAACAGATCATCTCACTTCTGAGAACCTTTCTTAAATGTCCTAAGAAACTTCAGTGGCCCCTCACTGCCTAAGGGATCAAGCCAAACTTTTTGGGGGCATAGAGGGGCTCTTTCCACTGTTCTCTGCTTACTGTCATAGCCTTGTCCCCACCCCGTCATATAGATTTGCCCTAGTGGTGCCGTTTCCATTCCTGCCTGCCCTGCCCTCCCAGGTGCATCCATCCCTGGATTCTGCCAGAATCCTAGGCCCACCCCCTTCCACATCAGTCAGGCTTTCTATGGGAACAGATGGCACACTCCAGTTGATGTAATTTGAGGAGGGTCTATTTACAAAGGGATTAATTATAAAGGTGTGGTAGAGTCTAAGGGAACTACAAGGGACAGTCTAGGAACCCAGGGCCCGCAGCACCAGAGCTGTTACCACCCCTGAGCTGATGGGATAGGGAGAGGGAAATTTCACCAGAATCCAGAGGAGAGAGAGTTGTGTGGAGTGGGTCTCCTTGAGACAAGCTGCGATCTTCTGTCGAGGGACACAGCTGGCCCCAAGCAAACTTGCAGGGAGAGAGCTGAGAGAAGAATCCTCTGATTTCACTTTCCTCCCTCCCCCCGGTCTCCTGCTGAGGCTCCTAATTGGGCAAATCCAGCTAGAAGCCAGAGGGCTAAAAGGCATGTTGCTGTGGCCCCTGGGGGCTGAGTGCCCAGGCTGCAGAGCAGAACGGAGGAGGGTAGAACGTGGGCTCAGGAGGAAGGGACGCAAGCATCCGGGGAATCTTTATACGTGCTAGTCCTTTTTTCTGTCACTTATTTCTCCCTTTGAATTTCTGGCAAATTGTTTGCCGTTCTTCGTGAAGTCGCTCTACTGTGAGCAGAGAGTGACGTGCAAAACGTGGACCTGGTCTCGAGGACTCACTCCGTTCCGCCCCTCCTTTTCCTTCTCTGCAGAGTGTCCGCAGCAGGAAAGCGACATTGCCTTCCTGATCGATGGCTCTGGAAGCATCATTCCAAATGACTTCCTGAAGATGAAGCAGTTTGTCTCAACTGTGATGAATCAATTTACAAAGTCTAAAACCTTGGTGAGGGCCAGTGGGTCGGTTAGGGAATAACCCGCAAAGGCTGCCATTTTCCCCTCCTACTTCAACTGCAGACTTTCTCAAATGCCAGTCGGTTGTGGTTTTCTTTTGAGATTCTCTTTCTTGCTCTGTCTGGATGCAGCCTCAGTATTCTTCCAGCTCTCTGTCAGTTGGGCAGCTCCCTCTATTCAATAGGGATTGGCGTGGGAGATGAAACCAACATGTCATCTCTGGCTGAGTTTTAGTCCTAAGCAGATCTCTTTCCTGGTGAAGCAGAAGGCGGGGGTGGGGGGATGTGGGGGTGGGGGTAGGGGTGGGGGTGGGGGGTGGGGGGGTGTAGAATTTGGAGACTGAAGTGTTGTAAGATTTACGGGGCTTTCTGGAAGATGGCTAAAGGAGGGGGAAGCACCTTCTCCAGTGTAACGCCAAGTGCTTCTTCCCAGTTCTCTCTGATGCAGTTCTCAAGCAGCTTCAAGACTCATTTCACCTTCAAAGCGTTCGAAGCTAACCCTTACCCAGAACAGCTGGTGAACGGAATAGAACAGCTGGGCGGGTGGACACACACCGCCACAGCAATCCGCAAAGTGCTGTAAGCTCTTCCTTCTTTGCTTGGGGTGGAAGCAGGAGGTGATCTTTTTAGCTGGGCTTTGTTGTTCAGGCAGAGCTGGAGTAAGGGACGTTTCTGGTAGAGGGGACTGCACGAGTAAAGCTGTGGAGAGGGGACTGCTCATGGCAAAACACATTGGGAGTAAAGGAGGGAAGACAGAGAAGTGCTGGAGGGAGGCTGGAAAGACGGATTAGCTGAGGCCAGGTCACTGAATGTAATTGAAAAGCCAGTGGGGATCCACTGAAGGGTTTAAGCAGTGGGGACACGTCCCCACATCTTGTTTTGGAAAGTTCACTCTGATTTCTGTGTGTGAGTGTGTAAGTGTGTGTAGAGGGAAGGGTGGGGGCTGGGACACATGTACAAAATGAGCTAGAGAGCAGTTATATCAAACCAGGAGTGGTGTGAGGAGGGCCAAATTAAGCTTATATTTTAAAAATGTTTTTTACCTTAAAAGGAATAATACTCAATTATATAAAAAGAATCAACCTATGCACAAGTATAAACCGTCAATGGAGGCTTTTCCCCCTTACTCTTCTCCCCTCTCCCGCTGCCTTTTCAGGTCTCAGTGCAGCCGCATCTCTGTGTTTATCGCAGGGGAGCCAAAGCCCCTCCCAGGCAGAGCCCAGCTGCCTCTGTGTCTTGGACTGCTGACATCTCCTCCCTAGCATGAAGAGTGTCTCTGTCTTCTTGCATTTGACTTTCCCCTCCTCTTCCCTGCACAGAAGAGAACTGTTTCAAAGAAGAAACGGAGCCCGGGAGCATGCCCTTAAGATTCTAGTTGTCATCACAGATGGACAAAAATATCGTGATCCCTTGGAATACAAGGACGTCATCCCTGAAGCTGACAGAGAGGGTGTCATTCGCTACGTCATTGGGGTAGGAGATGTGGCTCTCCAGGCTGACGCTTCTGTGCAGGGTGTTTGTTTGGATACACCCTCCCTTCAATTAGCAAACTCCCATAAAATCAAAGTGGGGCCCCTGCTGGCCCGTACGTATGTGTATCAGTCAGCTATTGTCACAGTGATGCTGTGTAACAAACCAACCCAGAATTCAGTGAGGGTGTGGGTCAGCTGGGCTCCCTCATGCCCTGTAAGCAGCGGCAGGCTGGGGGGCAGCTCTGTGGGTCTTGGACAGGCTCTCTCCATTTCTGAGGGTTGCCAGCTATGTCTGTCTGCTGGACTGGAATGGCCGGAACCACAGGGTAATTTGGCTCTTCTGTTCGGGTCTCCTCCTCCAGTGGGGCAGCCTGGGCATATGCTGTGGTGAAGGCAGAGGAACAAAAGAGCAGGAGGAAATGGGCCAAGCCCTTTACAAGCTTCTGCTTGCATCACATGTAGTAACATGCAAGAGACGTGGCTGAAGCCAGAGGCGGTGAGCTGGGCAGATTACTCTGCCAAGAATAGGAAGGCACAGCAAAGTTTGGGGGAAATGGCTTAGATACAGGTGTTGGGAAAGGGTTGAGATGATCAGTGTAATCAAACTGTCACAGTACCTTGTGTGACAGAGAAAGGTGCATGGCTTGGGCAAGTAGGAAACACCTTCCTATAAAGACAAAAGGCTCCCCTTCCTTTGGAGAGAGGTTCACCCCATATCAGGCGGCATGGCACGGCAAACGGCCACAGGTTGCACTTCATTCCTCAATCCCAGAATGCCCTGCACAGTGCACAACCTGCTCTACTGTACCTGGCAGTCCTATCGCTGGGGCCTTCTACTGCATTCCCTCACGTGACAAATATGTGTTCAGATACTTTTTCTGCAGCATTTTCTTTGCTGGATGAGACTGCTACCCCCAGGCAGCATCTGATGCAGCCACCATTCCTTGATAACAGGTGGGATCTGCCTTCAGTGTGGATCAATATCGCCAAGAGCTTAACACCATCGCCTCCAAGCCAGCTCGGGATCATGTGTTCCAAGTGAATAACTTCGATGCTCTGAAGACCATTCAGAACCAGCTTCAGGAAAAGATCTTTGCAATTGAGGGTGAGCTAAGGTTCTGTGTCCCTGGAGCAGCCCAGAGACAGCCCCTCACCCCCAAACACATATCCCTCTGTAGAAACCAGTCCCCTTAACCCTTGGTCTCCTGACCCTCGGCACCAGCTTGCCACTCCCGCCACATTCCAGGAACTCTGGCTTCACTTGGTCAGTCCCTTTGGGGTAGAAGGATCTAGGCTTTTATACGTTATGTTGCAACTCTTGGCCATAGGCTGACAAATTGGAGGGCAGGGAAGCCAAATCCCAACAGTATTTTCCCCCAAATTTGAATACGTTGCCAGCATTTGTCTGTCTGGTTCCGCTGCTTTGCCAGTGCCTGGAATAGTGCTCAATAACTGTTCGTTGAATAAAATAATTTAAAAATTGGGTGAAGATCCACATACAGTCTGGATGTATGGCTTCTCTGGAACAGCTGGGAGATGCTATGCCTTGAGGGCCACATTCCCAAAGCAGCAGAGCTTTCTTGTTCTCACCACTGTCCTCTGAGCCTCCTTTGGCCTGGCCACCATGGCTCTGAATTTCCAGCCCCTGTTCTAGGCTCTTCTGCCTTCTTCATTATAGCACGCTCTCCTCTCTGCAGGCACTCAGACGGGAAGTACCAGCTCCTTTGAGTATGAGATGTCTCAGGAAGGCTTCAGTGCCTCCATAACCTCTGTAAGTGGTCCTGTGTTAAATTAGGGCAGAATGGTGGTGGAGCCAAAGGGACTTTGCTCTGTGGTGGGAATTTGGGGAGGCACCTCTTTAATGGGAGCAGTGGTCCTGTCTCCCTTCCCTGTCAACCCTGTTCTTTTTAAATTGAGATATGATGGACATATGACATGGTATCAGCTTCAGGTGTATTACATCATTATATGTATATGTATATATAATCAGTTTCTCTCTATACATATAGAATGATTCCCTCCCTATACAGAGGGTGGGTGCCAAAAAAATGTATACACATTTTAAGAAAGGAAAAAAACTATTAAAATTGTAATACTCAATATGTACCGATAACAAAAGATGAATACAAGTCACGTTTGACTTCTGTAATTACAAGAGGTGCTCAAAGTGGTTCCCATCAGCATAATTTTTATTCTGTTTTTTCCTTTCTTAAAAGGTGTGTACACTTTCTTGGCTCCCTCTCTCTATATAGAAATGATCACCACACTAAGTCAACATCCATCACCTCACATAGTTACAATTCTTTTTCTTGTGATGAGGACTTTCAAGATTTATTCTCTTATCAACTTTCAAATGTAGAATATAGTATTATTAACTATAGTCACCATGCTGTACTTTACAGCCCCAGGACTTATTTATTTTATAATTGGAAGTTTGTACCTTTGGACCCTCTTCATCCATTTCACCCATTCCCCACCCCTTGCCTCTGGCAGCCGCAATTTATTCCCTGTACCTATCAATTTGTTTTTGTTGTTTTTTAGATTATGTAAGTGAGATCATACAGTATTTGTCTTTCTCTGTCTGACTTATTTCACTCAGCATAATGCACTCCAGCTCCAGCCATACATGTGGTCGCAAATGACAGCATTTCCTTCTTTTTTTATGGCTGATTAGTGTGTGTGTGTGTGTGTGTGTGTGTGTATCACATTTTCTTAATCCATTCACCCACTGATGGACACTGTCAACAAAAAAACATCCAGCCCAAGAGAAAGCTTACAAGAGTTTGAGCCAAACTGACAATTGCCGAGAAGCAGTCTCAATGAATTGAGAAAATGCTCCAGAAAATGGCTGTTTTGCAATTTATTTTATACATTAGAATCAAAGGAGAAGGGTGACATGAAATCCGTTGGTTGTAGATTAAGGGGGTGGGAGAAATCAAAGCGGGGAAATCTCTGGGGTTGGATAGAAAGCAAAATGGAGAGACACACACTTCTTTTCCATTGGTGGGTACAGGATAGTTAATTGCATTTTATAGCACAGAGAGATGGTATTTGGGGAACAAGATAACAATGAGGGATTTTGTAGTTTCCTGCCCTGGTGTGGTGGGTTGTGCCCCCTGGGGGGGTCCAGAAAAAGGGATTGCTCTGGCATTCCAAGGGTATGTTATCTTAGATGCAAAAAGACGACAGGCTCACTTAAGGTAAAGCTTGACCTTTTTCAAGGAAGCTACAGGCCAAGGATGTGACTTCCCACCATGGCCCACCTTAGTGAGGAGTTTTTATGTTCATACCGTCCTATGTGGTTATTTTCAGTCTCCTGAGCTTGTCAGGTTTAACCTGTGGCCCCTTTTCCGTCCACAACACTTAGCTTGCTCCTGTCTTGGCTTCAAATACTGCTTCAAAGAACATGAAGGTATCCTTTTGAATTAGTGTTTTCATTTCCTTCAGGTAAATACCCAGAAGTGGAATTGCTGGGTCACAAGGTAGCTCTGTTTTTAATTTTTTGAGGAACTTCCATACTGTTTTCCACAGTGGCTGCACCAATTTACATTCCCACCAACAGTGCACGAGGGCTCCCTTTTCTCCACAGCCTCATCAACACTTGTTGTTTGTTGATTTATTCATGATGGCCATTCTGACAGGTGTGAGGTGATATCTCACTGTGGTTTTGATTTGCAGTTCCCTGATTAGTGATGTTGAGCATCTTTTCATGTACCTGTTGGCCATATGTATGTCCTCTTTGGGGACATGTCTAGTCAGATCCTGTGCCCATTCTGGAATCAGGTTGTTTGTTCTCTTACTACTGAGTTGTATGAGTTCTTTATATATTTTGGATATTAACCCCTTATCAGATATATGATTTGAAATATTTTCTTCCATTCTGCAGGTTGCCTTTTCATTTTGTTGATGGTTTCCTTTGTTGTGCACAAGCATATTAGTTTGAGGTCATCCCACTTGTTTATTTTCGCTTGTGGTGTGAAATCCAAAAAGATCATTGCTGAGACTGATGTCGAGGAGCTTACTGCCTATGTTTTCTTCCAAGAGTTTTATGATTTCAGGTCTTATGTTCAAGTCTTTAATCCATTTTAGTTGAGTTTTGCGTTTGGTGTAATATTGTGGTCCAGTTTCATTGTTTTGCATGTGTCTATTCTGTTTTCCCAGCACCATTTGTTGAAGAGACTGTCTTTTCTCCATGGTACATTCTTGGCTCCTCTGTTGTAAATTAATTAACCATATATGCATGGGTTTATTTCTGGGCTGTCTGTTCTGTTCCCATGGTGTATATGCCTGTTTTTATGCCAACACCGTACTGATTTGATGGCTATAGCTTTGCAATATAGTTTGAAGTCAGGATGTGTAGGGCTACTAGCTTTGTTCTTTTTTCTCAGAACTGCTTTAGTTATTTGGGGTCATTGTAGTTCCATACAAATGTTAGGATTATTTGTTCTCTTCATGTGAGAAATGCCATTGGGATTTAGATGTAGATGGCTCAGTCCTCTCTCTTCTTCCCCAGAATGGTCCCTTGCTGGGCGCTGTCGGGAGCTTTGCCTGGGCTGGCGGAGCCTTTCTGCACATGCCAAGAGATAAAATCATCTTCATCAACACAACCAAGGTGGACTCAGACATGAACGATGCTTACCTGGGTAAGTGCAGGGTAAGTGCAGAGAGCAGGGGATGTGGCAGAACTCAACCTGTGAGAGGATATTTGAGCTTTAAGACAGAATTTTAAAACCTTCATTTCATTATGTTAACAAAGCCATAGAGTGCAGGGTCCAGTGACCCCAAACGAGCATGCCTGGGGCTGCCCCTGCTCAGTGGCTGGGCCTGCTGGAGGGGGCGGGGTCTTCGATGGTGACCTCTCTTGGATCACCATCTCCAGGTTATGCGGCTGATGTCATCTCGCGGAGCAATGTACAGATGCTTGTTATGGGGGCGCCGCGGTACCAGCACACGGGCATGGCGGTGCTGTTCAAACCGAACGCTGGTACCTGGGAGACCAGCACTGTCATCAAGGGCAGCCAGGTGAGTGTGGGTCACGAATGTGCAAACAGAGGCACCCTGGGTGCTGGGAGAGTCCAAGACAGGTGTCCCCAGGTGCCATGAGTGGCAGAGTTTCATAAAGGAGCTTTCACAGGGCTTTGAGCTGGAGACTCACAGGATCAGCTTTGCACTTGAGAATGCTGTGGGCTCACTTCCCTTCCCCCTTCTTCCGCCTCCCTCCTCCCCTCCAGTTCCAGCCCTTGTTTCTCAGTCTAGTTGTGTAGGACACAGCTCCCTGGCCCATGCGGATATTATGAGCCTTGTGCTCCCCACCCCCCAGATGAGCATCTCTCCCCAGCTGCTGGCAGCTCACAGCAGCTCATGGTGGCCCAGCTCCAGGGAGAGCCATTGTTTACAATCTTAGCTATAGAGGGCGCAGCTCTCTGGCTCATGTGGGAATCGAACCAGCAACCTCAGCGTTAGGAGCACAGTGCTCCAACCACTTGAGCCACCAGGCTGGCCCCTCACTTTTCTAACAACAATAAATAAGAGCACTTGACCTGTGCAGAACTCTTTGTGCGTCTACCTGTCTATGGAGCTGGTGTTTGACAGTACACAACCAGGGTAGTCATATTAGTTATTAAAATACCAAAATAATTTCCTGTCAATAAATAGCTGTTTCCCTGGGGTGCCCTCTTACCCCTACACGCGGGCCCTTCCCCAGTATTCTTTGAACTCCCCCAGCAACTCTGAGGCCAGGCAGGGCAGCTCAGGGGACCTCTAGACCTACTCCAGCTAAGTCCCTCCCTGGTCAGTTCCTGAGCCCTTCGAACAGTTCAATTTTTAAAATATCACCCCTGCAATAGCAGTGGGGTGGTATCTTACGTGGTGTGTGAGGCATGAATCTTTAGTCAAAATTATCCTTGCAAATCCCTGAAATAGGACAGTACCCATGATATTCTACCTGCAGTTCTGTGTGTATTCTTTTAATTTTCATCCGTAGTTCTCTTTGGTCTGCAGTTAATGCATCCTGTGTGGATGAAACCAGTTTGCTGTGACAAGCTCATCGTGCTTTGTTAATAGTCACATTCTCCACATGATCTTCAAAGGTTTTACCAACACATATTGACACTGATGGCATCACTGCCTGGCATAGAGGGGTGGGGTGGGGGAGAATGTGCACGGCCTTTCAGGAAGTCAAGTGTGGGTGTGATGCTACTTCTCTATTTTGAGTGTGTGGTTCAGGATCACGTAGGGAAGGGTGGCTGGTAGACTCCCCACCACACACAGGTATTCCACGGCCAACTATAACCAAGGATGATGAATACTTAACCGGGGACAGTTTGGGGGTTATAAGAGCACATGGAAAGGGCCCCCACACAAGGACATAAGGGATGGCTTCCTGAAGGAAGTGACAGTTAAGGCAGAAGAATTAGGGAAGTGAAGAGGCAGGAAAGAAAAGGGTCAGAGGAAGGAGAACGCGTGGGTTCAGAGTGTGTGTGTACGGGGTTGGGGAATGTGGGAGAAAACGCTGGAAAGAAGAGTAGGAAACAGATTAATCTCAAACTTATCCACTCCCTCTGTTTCTATGGCCATCAGCTTGGCCCAGGCCACCATCTCTTCTGTGGACCTAGCTGTAGCCTCCTTATTGGTACCCCCAAATCCCATGTTGCCTCCCTCTAATCCATAGAAGGAGGGTGAACTTTCTAAATGAGAAACTATTTATATCAGTCTTGAGTTTAAGACCCTTTGTTGACTACAGACCAATATCCAATAAAGATTTAAAAATCCTCAACCAAATACAGTTGACTCTTGGACAATATAGGTTTAAACTGTGTATGTCCACCTTTTTTCCCCCAATAAATATATCAGAAAAAATTTTGGCGATTTGCAAGAATTGAAAAAACTCAGATGAACTGCATAGCCAAGAAATAATGAAAAAAAAAATTAAGGAAAAGGTGTGTCGTGAATGCATGTAATACATATAGCATACAAAATATGTGTTAATTAACTGTTTATGTTATTGGTAAGGCTTCTGGTCAACAGTAGGCTAGTAGTAGTTAAGTTTTTGAGGAGTCAAAAGTTACACATGAATTTCATTTACATGGGGGGTCAAAACTCCAGTGTCGTTCAAGGGTCAATTGTGTTAGCAAATTAAACCCAGCAATCTTTCAAAGGATAATAGTCACAACCAAATGTGGTTTATCCCAGGAATGCAGGGCTTGTTCAATAACGTTGCCAAAATGAACAAGCTGATGCTAAAGTTCCTATGGAAATACAAAGGACCCAGAATTGCCAAAATAATTTTGAAAGAGAAAAATGAAATTGGAGGACTCACACTTTCCAATTTCAAAACTTACTATTGTTGAGTGAAAAATAATATTGGCTAAGTGTGTTGTCACCAAAAATGATTCATTTGGAGGAGAAAAAGTGTTGCAACGCATTCCCACTGCATGCAGACCTGGCAAGCCTCGTGCACACTCTGGCCTGTGTGCCAAGACTGAGGGGTATTTATAGAAGGGAAAAAGGAAGGGGAAGTAAGAACCGTAGAGCTTTGTTACAAACACAGACTTCTCCCTGCAGGGTTCTCGCGATTATGTAGAGGGCAGGAACTTCCATAAGCCCTCGCTCCTCTCACAGACCCTTCCAACTGATTGTTTGCTTAAAGTTCCAGTTAGTCTTTTTTAAAAAAATAAATCCATATAATTTTATTAAGACAAAAACTGACACTGTGGTGTGACATTTACATTTACATAAAGTTTTCACAGAAACCTAACACATGCCTGAAATGATTTTACAGTGAAGTTCTAGATGCAGGTCTAGATGACGTCAAGACCTGATGGATCTCATGATTCAAGACAGCATTAGTTAATTCTTAGGATTATGAAAGCATTTTTGTTTTATTTTTTAAAGATTTTTATTACAATATAGCTAACATACAATATATTAGTATCAGGGGTACCCCAGAGTTATTCAATATTAGATACCGAAAGAAGTGATCACCGTAAGCCCAGCACCATCTGACACCGTCCCCGCTGTCACAGTATTACTGACTGTATTCCCCAGGCTGTTCATTACATCCCCATGACTTATTGTTTTATACCTGGAGATTTGGGCCTCTTATGCCCCTTCACCTTTATCCCCTTTTTAATTTTTCAATTACAGTTGACATTAAATATTATTTTATATTAATTTCAGGTATACAGCATAGTGGTTAGATATTTATATAATTTAAGAAGTGATCCCCTGACTAGTCTAGTACCCACCTGGCACGATACACAGTTATTACAATATTATTGACTACATTCCTTATGCTATACCCTACATTCCCATGACAACTTTGTAATAATGAATTTGTACTTCTTAATCCCTCCCCCCCCTTTTTTTTACCCACACTCCCAAACCCTCTCCCATCTGGCAACCATCAAAATGTTTTTTGTTATCTGTGAGTTTGTTTCTGTTTTGTTTGTTTATTTTGTTCTTTAGATTCCACATATAAGTGAAATCACATTGCATCTGTCTTTCTCTGTCTGACACACTCCACTCAGCACAGTACCCTCCAGGTCCATCCAAGTCACCACAGATGGCAGGAACTCATTTCCTTCCCTGGCCGAGCAATATTCCATTGTATACATGTACCACCTCCTCTTTATCCATTTTTCCATCAACGGACACCCAGGCTGCCTCCACATCTTGGTCATTGTAAACAATGCTGCAATGAACATATGGATGCACAGGTCCCCGAAGTACCATTTTGGGTTTCTTCAGATAAACACCTAGAAGTGGAACTACTGGGTCCTTTTTTGTCTCTTGTTATAGTCTGTTTTAAAGTCTATTTGTCTGGTATAAGTATTGCTACCCCAACTTTGTTTGTTTGTTTCCATTTTCATGAAATATCTTTTTCCACCCCTTTGCTTTTAGTCTGCTTGTATCTTTTGATCTGAAGTGAGTCTTATGCAGGCAGCATATGCAAGGGTCTTGTTTTATTATCTATTCAGTCTCCCTATCTTTTGATTGGGGCATTTAATCTATTTACATTGAAAATAATTTTTGATAGAAATGTAGTTATTGCCATATTAATATTCATATTTTGATCTTTTTTTCCTTTTGTCTTAAAGAAGTCCCTCTAAGATTCTTTGTAATACTGGTTTTGTGGTGATGAACTTTAGCTTTTTCTTGTTTGGAAAGCTGTTTTATCTGTCCATCAATTCTAAATGATAGCTATGCTGGGTAGAGTAGTCTTGGTTGTAGGTCCCTAATTTTCGTCACTTTGAATATTACATGCCAATCCCTTCTGGCACTTATGGGAGCTCCCTTACAGGTAACTAACTGCTTTTTTCTTGCTGCTTTTAACATTCTCTCTTTATCTTTAACCTTTGGTACTTTAATTATAATGTGTCTTGGTGTTGGCCTTTTTGGGCTTATCTTGTTTGGGACTCTCTATGCTTCCTGGGCTTGTATATCTATTTTCTTCACCAGGCTAGGGAAGTTTTCAGTCATTATTTCTTCAAATACGTTTTTTCAATTCCTTGCTCTCTCCTCCTTCTGGTGCCCCTATGATGCGAATGTTGGTGTGCTTGATACTGTCACGGAGGCCCCTTAAACTCTCCTCAGTTTTTTGGATTATTTTTTCTTTTGTTGTTCTGGTTGGGTGTTTTCTACTACCTTATCTTCTACATCGCTGGTTGGATCCTCTGCTTCATCTGATCTACTGTTGATTCCCTGTAATATATTCTTCATTTCCATTATTGTATCCTTTATTTCTGACTGGGTCTTTATCATGTTTTCCATCTCCATTTTTATGTTTCTTATCTCTTTGTTGAAGTTCTGCCTGAGGTCACTGAACATCCTTATAACCAGTATTTCAAACTCTGTGTCTGGTAGATTTTTTGTTCTTTTTCGGGAGCTTTGCTTTGTTCTTTTATTTGGGACTTGTTTCTTTGTCTCCCCATTTTGGCTCCCTCTCTGCATTTGTTTCTATGTATTAGATAGAGCTGCTGTGTTTCCTGGTTTTGGTAGGGTGGCCTTCTGTAGTAGGTTTGCTGTAGGACCCAATGTTGCAGTCTCCCTGGTCACCTGAGCCAGGTGCTCTAGCTCTGTCCCGTGTGTGAGTTGTGTGTGCCCTCCTGTTGTAGTTGCTGTTGATTGCTGTTGGCACATCAGTCGGTGGGGTTGACCCTCAGGCTGACTGGCTGTGACTACAGCTAATGAGCTCTGTGGGTCACCCCACAGAGTAGGTATCACTTTTGCAGGGTTCTCGTGTCAGCCAAGTTTGCCCTTTGGATATGTTATCTGTGGAGTTGGTTGGGTGTTGCTCTGGTGTGGTCTGAATCTGGCCACTGGGTGTGTTGGTTTTGGGATGGACTCCAGTGCAGGCCAAGGTCACCTACCACTTGTGCTGAGCTTGGAAGTGCTTGGGAGAGGCTGTGCTGCAAACCAGGCTTGCTGCCACTAGTGTCAGGAAGGTGGGCACCACGATGCAAGCTGAGGCCAGCTGCCACTTGTGCTGGGCTTATGGCTGCTTAGTTAAAACTATGTTCCTAGCCAAACTATCTACTGCTATGTCAGGCTTGGGGCCACCTGATGGGTGTTACAATACAAGCTGAGAACGGTTGCCACTTGTGCCAGGCTTGGGGCCAGTTAGCAAGAAGTACAAGACATGTCAGGGCTGCTGCTGCTTGTTTGGGGTTTGCGGACCTTTGAGAGATTTTAGGAAAGTCCATAGCATGAGCTGAAGCAGGCTACTTGTAGGTAGGAGCTGCTGGAAGAGGCTTGGGCTAGGAGGACAAGTTGGGTGGGGTGAGTTCTCAGGGAGTCACTAGGGCATGGTGAGTGGTGTTAGCCAAGTTAATGGAGAGCTCAGATTTGTTGCCTACCTGTGCTGGGCCTGCTGTGTAGGCGGAACTCTCAACAAAGGAACAATGGCACCTGCCAGCACTTCCATCCCTGGAGAGAGTTGCCCCAGCTCTGCCCCTCTAGCCCCTGCCCTGAATTTAGTCAATTTAATTCCTCCTTGTAAGCCCCTGGCACTTTTCGAGCTGCTGCTTCTGTGCTGGAGCTTAGAGTGAATGGGTTTGTTAGTGAGTTAGTCTTGTATGGGCCCTTTAAGAGCAGTGCCTTGGTCTCTAGCAGCCCTTTGCATTTCTCCAGTGCAATCCCCGTGGGTTTTCACAGCCAGCTGTTATGAAGACTCCTATTCTGGGCACTGGTATCTTGAGTTGGGGAGCCTGGTGTGAGGCTGGGATGCCTAACTCCTTGGGGGCGGGGGGGGGGGCCCTTCACAGCTCAGATATCCCTCCCAATTTTCAATTGCCATGCCATGGGTGTGGGCCCATTCCGAATCTCCACCCCTAGTCTTGATGTAGCTTCTTCTTTATATCCTTAGTTGTAGGATTTCTGTTCAGTAAGTCTTCAGGTGGTTCTCTATGATGGTTGTTCTATAACTTAGTTGTAATTTTAATGGGATCCTGGGAGGTGGCAGACATGGCATTTACCTATTCCGCCATCTTGGACCTTCCCTAAAATTATTTTAAAAAGTAGACATTATTTCTCAATACCACACAAAAAGATTCCCACAGCAATAGTTATTATTATTTTTAAAATATTTTATTGGGGAACAGGAGTAGGACTTTATTGGGGGAACAGTGTGTACTTCCAGGATTTTTTTTCCCAAGTCAATTGTCGTCCTTTCAATCTTAGTTGTGGAGGGTGCCATTCAGCTTCAAGTTGTTGTCCTTTCAGTCTTAGTTGTGGAGGGCACAGCTCAGCTCCAGGTCCAGTTGCCATTGCTAGTTGCAGGGGGTGCAGCCCACCATCCCTTGCAGGAGTTGAGGAATGGAACTGGCAATCTTGTGGTTGAGAGCCCACTGGCCCATGTGGGAATCAAACCGGCAGCCTTCAGAGTTAGGAGCACGGAGCTCCAACCACCTGAGCCGCCGGGCCAGCCCAATAGTTATTTTTAATACAAGCCAGCTGATTCCTTATTAGCCAGACTTCCAGCTTTGCTTTTTTTTTTTTAATCCCTCTAAAGACTTCCAATGTATTGAAATGATATCCTGTCTGCTCTTACAGGCTTTTCTGTCTGTGTTTTTTCATCCATCTTCTTTGCTATCGTAATTGTCTCCCTGGAACACTGTTTGGGGTAAATCCTAACCCACTAACCACCAACTCTATTATAGCCTCCTCTCGCTGGTAGCACATTCAAATGAGAATTTATGATGAATTATATAGAGGATCATAACTGGTCCAAGGGTCTTTTCCTAGCAGGCATGATTTTTCTGCATAGGGAGAAGACCCCCACATTCTTCCCCCCCCACATTCTTCTTTGGATGGGAAGAGGTATGTGATTTTGGCCTCATCTCTTTCAGATCGGCTCCTACTTCGGGGCCTCCCTCTGCTCCGTGGACGTGGACAGAGATGGCAGCTCCGACCTGGTCCTCATCGGGGCTCCCCATCACTATGAGCCGACTCGGGGGGGGCAGGTGTCTGTGTGTCCCTTGCCCCGGGGGGTGAGTGGCTGATGAGACCTGGCCTGGGTGGGGCTTGGGTGTGGGGTGGAGGGTTGCTTGGGTTAGAGCCTGACACTGGTTTTGTTCTGCAGAGGGCTAAGTGGCAGTGTGACGTCATTCTCCGTGGGGAGCAAGGCCACCCTTGGGGCCGCTTTGGGGCAGCCCTGACAGTGCTGGGGGACGTGAATGGGGACAGGCTGATGGATGTGGCCATCGGGGCCCCGGGAGAGCAGGAGAACCAGGGTGCTGTCTACCTGTTCCATGGAACGTCTAGACTGGGCATCAGCCCCTCTCACAGCCAGGTAGGCCCATGACAATATCCTCTTTGCTGATCTGTCCCTTTCTAATTCAATGTTCCCCCAGCTGCCAGATTAGTTCTCCCCTTGCTTCTTTTCAGAACCTGTAAAAGTAATAGCACACTTCATAGAAACCTCAGACTCGTCAATGTTAGGTTGATTCTTACCACAGCTACAGGGAGTGCATGAGGGCACCAGCACCCACAGTGTACAAACGAGGAGATTAATGCTGAGAGGTGGTAAATGGTAAGCTGGAAGCGTTGGATATAGGCATTCCTTTCTACTGAATCTCAGTTTTGGTGGGTAACCAGTCGTCCTGGTCTGCCTAGATCTGTCCCGGTTTTAGCACAGAATGTCTCCCCTTTCAGGAAACCCATATAGTGGGTCACCCCACCAGGACTGCATGCTTCATGGGGCTTGTGATTTGTGCAGTCACACAAGGCCCCTCTCTGAGCAAATTTAGAAAATTTTCAAATTTACAAGCAAAGTTTAAAGAATTTACAGTGAATATCCATATATTTACCATGTTTCCCAAAAATAAGACCTAGCCAGACCATCAGCTCTAATGTGTCTTTTGGAGCAAAAATTAGTATAAGACCCAGTCTTGTTTTATTATAAGACTGGCTATGATATGATATGATATGATATGATATAATGTAATATATATATATATATATATATATATATATATATATATATATATATAATTAATACAATATATATAATATAATGTCATATAGGGTCTTATATTAATTTTTGCTCCAAAAGACGCATTAGAGCTGATGGTCCAGCTGGGTCTTATTTTCAGGGAAACACGGTACAACCTAGAATCTACAATTAACATTCTACTAAATGTACTTGACCACACATCCATTGTTTTCCTACAGTCCATCTTATTTAATTAATGCATTTCAGTATTAAGTTGCAATATTAGTCCACTTCACTGGTAAATACTTCAGCCTGTATATCATTAACTAGAATTCAGTATTTGCTTACTGTTATTTTTAAGATAAAATTTACAAACAGGAAGCACAAATCTTTAGCCATTCAATGACTTTTGACAAATGCATACACCTGTGTAACCCACCCTCCTATCAAGATACAGAATATCATCACTCTTGAAAGTTCTCTCCTGTCCCTTCCCAGTAATTTCTGACCCTATTCCATCCCAGAAGAAACAACTGTTCTGATTATTTTCCACCACAGGTTAGTTTTGCCCATTCTAGAACTTCATATAAACGGAATCATACATTATGTGGGCCCCAATATTATTTACAGGCTCTTTCGTTGTAGCCAGAGCTAAGAGTCACTGCCTTACCCATTTCTCTCTGTGTCATGGAGCCTCTGTTCACAACTGTGTGAATATAATAATAATGCCTCTTTTCATTTGGTGTCTGTTGCTTCTCTGTGTAAATTGGGTTTGAAGGCTCTGGTTTTACTTTATTTTTATTACAAAAGCCTTACATGCTTGTACAAAATTATAAATCTAAAGTAAACAGTGAAAGCCCTACTTCCCTCCCCTTCCCGGCATCATAACTCACCACACACACAAAAAAACAAGGATCAAGGAAGATAATTTACGTGTCCACACACACGCACGCATGCACACAAGCCCCACAGTCTTTGGAGCTGAAAACAAATGCAAAAAGGATCATGCTATCCTATTGTTCTACTTTTTGCATTTCCCCCCTATGATTGGAGCAGGGGTACTCAGTATTTGGACAAGCAAACAGGCTGTGGATCTCTCAACTACCACATTATACATAATTTCAAAACAAAACTTCCTCCCAACAAAGCACAGACAATTTTTCTCAAAAAAATTTGAGGTACAGTGTACATGCAGTAAACTTACAAATCTTAAATGATGAATTTTCACATATCTGTCGAACCCAAGCAAGCACCACCTAGATTAAGATATAACAGATTTCCAGCCTCCCATGCTTCCTTTCAGTTGACAAAATCGCTTAAAAAATTGTGGTAAAATATACATGACATAAAATTCACCATCTTAACCATTTTAAAGTATACAGTTTAGTGGCATTACGTGCATGACAAAAACACTTTTAAATGTTCTTTTTAATTTATTTGGCTATTATTCTTTTAGTGTTACTTTTGCACATAGATTAGATAGTCAAAATCATTCTTTAGGACTCATGAAAAACAACAATTTCCGCACCCACACTGTGATTTCCTCTTTATTTCCCCTTCTCTTGAGGAAACCACCTTTAGCTCACTATACTTCCCAATGACATGATTATTTTGCTGCTGCTTGATTTTTGTTTTAGCTTTGACTTTCCACTATGGAAGGCGAGGACTGAGCTCTTTCAGACCCCTCCTCACATATTCACATGCCTTCTACCCATCCCCCACTCCTTGTATTTATATGATAATTTTGGTTAGTTATCCTGACCATGTAAATGAGATTCTGCTGAGTCAAGTAGTATACTATGTCACTTCTTTCCTGCAAAACTATTTGTTTTCACTCAACAGCCCAGGTACTTAATGGAAACTTTGGGTGTCATCTCAAGACTGTGGTCTAAAGCTGAATAGTTGCCCTAATTCCTTGAGAAGCTGTGGGAGAGGAGACTTGAATAGTGTCTAGACAATCTTTCCTTGGGTCACCCTGGGCAACTGAGTCACACGTTTCCCTACTCTTTCCCACTCCCTGTCTCCCTCTTTTCTACTCTCAGCGGATTGCAGGCTCCCAGCTCTCCCCCAGGCTCCAGTATTTCGGTCAGTCTCTGAGTGGGGGCCAGGACCTCACAATGGATGGACTGGTGGACCTGGCCGTGGGGGCCCAGGGTCACGCACTGCTGCTCAGGTGAGAACCTCTCTTGGAACACACCAGGCATCTTCCCTTTAAGGAGCAGCTTTGTTGTCTGAACACCCTGATGGCCCTCTGGTATCCCTCCAGGTCCCAGCCTGTGCTGAGGGTTGACGTGACCATGGAGTTCACCCCCAGGGAATTGGCCAGGAAGGTGTTTGAGTGTCATGAACATGTGGTGAAAGGCCAGCCTGCTGGAGAGGTCAGAGTCTGCCTCCGTATTCACAAGAGCACACGGGACCGGCTGCAAGAAGGTGAGGCTGGGGGTACGTCTCAACAGGTTAAATGAGACTGTGGACATTGAAGGGAGGCCCAGCCTTCTCAGCCTTCTTGGCAGTCTAGAGCAAAGTTCTCACAGGTTTTGACAGCCTTCTCCAAGGTTGGCTGGAGTAAGCATGTGATTCCCTTGCTGACGTCCAGCAAACCCTGTCAAAGAAATGAGCTTGTGGCACTCTCTGACTCTCTGAGTTCTCCAGATAAAAAAGGGCACCATACCTGTGAATTAATCGGGAGTTGTTGTTTTTTTTAACTGAGCGATAACTTATTTAAAGGGGAGGTTGTGTTGATGCAGCTAAACACAAATTCACAGAACATTCAGACATGCATTTTATTACAACTCACTTGACTTCTTCCCTTGTTTCTACTTTTAAAGAGTGGCATTGTGCTCGGGGTTGGGGAATAGTAGTGGTGGTACTTGAGAAAAATAGGGGAGGTCATAAAATTAGTTTGCTACTGTGTTTCCCCCAAAATAAGACCTAGTCGGACAATCAGCTCTAATGCGTCTTTTGGAGCACAAATTAATATAAGACCCGGTATTATATTATATTATACCCAGTCTTATAGTAAAATAAAGACTGGGTCTTATATTAATTTTTGCTCCAAAAGATGCACTAGATCTGATTGTCCGGCTAGGTCTTAATTTTCGGGGAAACATGGTAGTAGTAATCTTACTGGGCTGAGGAGACTGCTGTCAGAGTTTGGGGCAGCCAGCATGGCTAGGAATGAGAGCAAATTCTTGGAGAGTAGAAGATTGCAGAGAAAATTCCCCAAGATCTACATAGAAATTCCTCTCAAGTCATTGGCTGACTCTTAAGCCATGCGTGTGCAGGTCAATTCTCCAAGGAACTCAGTAGAAGACAGAAACTGGAGAACTAAAGAGCTGAGCAGAAATTCCGTAGCTTCCCAGTCCTGGGGAAACAGAGATTTGGGAGAGGCCTTGGCAAACAACTTGGTCTTTCTATTGGGACATTGTCCATTGAGTCTAGCAACCAAGAGAAACAATAGACAATAGAAATAGACCCACATGTGATTCAGAAATTAGAGGAATTAGAGGTAATAATAACTTCAATTAATATCTCTAAAAATAGGAAATGATGGAGAACTTCAGAGAAGACTTGAAATCCAAACATGTAATTGGAATTCCAAAAGGGGGAGAGGGAGAGAGAGAGAGACAGGCAGAGAGAGAGACAGAGAGATAGAGACACAGAAAGAGAAACAGAGAGAGACAGAAAGAGAATAAGAAAGAAGCAACAATTAAAGAAATAGTGTTGAAGAGTTTTCTAAAATTGATGAAAGACATCAAGATTCTCTAGCAAATCAAAGCAGGGTAGACACAAAGGAAACCATACCATGGCACTTTAAACTAGTGTGTACAACATTATACATTGTACCATGCTAAGGCACAAATTGCTGAAGACCAAAGACAAAGAAAAAAAGTTAAAAGAAGCCAGAAAAATATACTTAATTTTCTAGTATGTAACAGAATAGCTACTACCATTTATTGAATGAACACTTATTATGTGGCAGGCACTGTGCTAAATACTTTATAGACACTATTTCATTTCATTTTCATCACGGGGTAGGTACAATTATTGTCCTCGACTTAAAAATAAGGAATTGAGACTCAAAGAGGTCAAATATCATGCCCAAAGTCATACACCTGGGGAGAAGAGCTGGGCTGCAAACTCCGGCCTGTAAACTCCGGCCTGTTTGACTCTGAAGCCAGGCTCCTTCTCACTCTGATGCCCCGCCCCCTCAGGAGAAATCCAGACCATTGTCACCTACGACCTGGCTCTGGACCCAAGTCGCTCTCATCCCCGGGCCATCTTTGATGAGACAAAGAACCGCACATGTGGACGGACACAGGCCTTGAGCCTGAAACAGAAATGTGAGACCCTGAAGCTACAGTTACCGGTGAGCAGGGGGTAACCACACTTCTGGCTCCTCCAAGCATGGAGTGGGGGGCACTTGGGAAGCTGAGGAAGCCCCCATCTTCTCTCAGGATTGTGTCGAGGACTCTGTAACTCCGATCGTCCTGCGCCTCAACTTCTCTCTGGTGGGGCAGCCTTCACCCTCTTTCGGGAACCTCCGGCCAGTGCTGGCTGAGGATGCTCAGAGACTCTTCACGGCCCTGGTGAGTCCTGGAGTTGGGACATGGAAGGGACCAGAGGCCCAGATTGTGGATGCCCATTTGATTTCATTTCAAAGAACGTTATTTCAATATTTTATTTTATTGTTTCGTTTCACACCATTTCATTATTTCCTCTCATTTCATTTCGTCATATTCTATTTTTTGCAGTTACCATTTGAGAAGAACTGTGGTAATGACACCATCTGCCAGGATAACCTCAGTGTCACCTTCAGTTTCATGAGGCGAGTTTCTTCTCATCATTGCCACCTCCAGGCCTCCACCGAGACCCGGTGCTCTGCTCTCCTCTCGGCCCCTGAAGGAGCCTGGCTGATCAGCTGCTCTGGAGCTGTTTGTGGGCTGCCCCCTCCACTGTCGTCTCTCTCCAACACCTGTGCCTGCTTCCCACCAGAGCACGCTTGCACAGGGAGCCCTCAGACTCTCACCTGGCTTGTTCCTCCCACAGCCTGGACACACTGGTGGTGGGCGGTCCCCGAGACTTGAACGTGATGCTGACTGTGAGGAACGAGGGCGAGGAGTCCTACAGCACCCACCTCACCTTCTTCTACCCACCTGGCTTGTCCTATCGGACAGTGTCCAGGGTCCAGGTAGGCAATCTTTCATAGGCTCCATCTGACTTTGCTTTCCTGGTCCCCAGGGCGGGTGGGTGACATCACACCCTTTGTCTCCCTTGCCTTCCAGAACCAGCCCGCATGGCGGTCCTGGCATGTGACCTGTGTGTCTGACGCCTCCAGCAAAGGACCTGGAACCTTGCAGAGCAGCAGATGCAACATAAACCACCCCATCTTCCCAGGCAACTCAGAGGTCAGGCCGTGGGCACCCCCCACCTTTTCTCCTCTGTCTTCTGAGTTCTTCTCTATGTCTCTTTTCTTAAAGTAGAGGTTCTGTTTTGGAGAAACAGCTTTATTGAGATATAATTCCTATACCACACAATTCAGCCATTTAAAGTATGCAGTGGCCCTTCGGCTGTTCACAGGGTTATTTATCTGTCACCAGGATCAATGTTAGAGGATTTTATCACCCCCAGAAGTGACCCTGCTCTCCTTAGCCTCCGGCTCCAGTCCCCCTGTGTCTTCCAGCCCTGGGCAACCACCAGCCACTTCTGTCTCTAGGTTTACCTAGTCTGGACATTTCCTACAAATGGAATCATGTGACGCGTGGTCCTTTGTGTCTTGCTGCCATCACTTGGCATCATGTTTTCAAGGGTCACCCGTGTTGTAGCCCATTTCAGCGTTTCACTCCCTTTGTTTTTCTTTATAAATTTTATTGGGGGATGTTGGGGAGCAGTGTGTTTCTCCAGGGCCCATCAGCTCCAAGTCAAGTCATTGTCCTTCAGTCTAGTTGTGGAGGCCGTAAGCTCAGCTCCAAGTCCAGTAGCCGTTTTCAATCTTTGGTTGCAGGGGGCACAGTTCACCACCCCATGTGGGAATCGAACCAACAACCCTGTTGCTCAGAGCTCGCGCTCTAACAAACTGGGCCATCCTGCTGCCCCCGCTTCACCCCTTTTTATGGCTAAATAATATTCTGTGGTGTGGCGGCATCACATTTTATTTATCCATTCTTCAGTTAATGAACATTTGAGTTATTTCTTCTCTCCTGTTCTTGGCACCATCTCTCCTTTCTCCAAATGCAGGTCACCTTTAATATCACACTGGACGTGGAATCTAATGCTTTCTTTGGAAACAGAGCACTTTTCAAGGCCAATGTGACTAGGTAGGCTGTGTCTGGCCTCCCACAAGCATCTCCCCCTTTGGGACATCAACCCTATGCCGAAGGTTGCCCTCTCCCCACTGGTTTTCCCTTCAGCTCATTCATTGATTCATTCAACAAACACTGAATGAGCACCTACCATCTGCCAGACATTGTGCCTAGTGCTGGTGGGAAAGGGTGGACAAGATAGCCGAGGTTACTGCCCTCGCAGAGGTGACAATCTAGTGGCAGGGACAGACAGGAAAGCTGGCGATGACAAGACTGTATGAAATGAACTATGTCCTGTGTTCTCGGGACCTTGGTGTCCAGAGAAGATTCCTGAAAGAATGTTTAGGCTGTGAGTTAGCCAAGCAAAGGCATACAGTGAGGGTGGGCATGACGACAGAAGGAAAGAAGAGTGTACCCAGCAAAACCTCAGGACTGGGAAGGGCAGGCTGCACTGCAGTGTGGCCTGAGTACATGATGTGGGATTTAGGGAGCTGGTTAGATCCCGGCAGTGCCATCAAATGATTGATGGGTGCCCTTAGGAAATTTGCAGTGTAACCTGGGGTGTGACATGATGACCATGATCACATTTGCATGCGGGAGGGCTGGGGGTGGGATGGGGGCAGTTTGGAATTCAGGGACCAGTGAGAAGAAAGTGTCACAGACATCCAGGTGAGAAGGGAGCGGCCTGAGCTAGGCAGAGGCAGGGGCAGAGAACCGTTGCATTTAGGATGCAAAGAGAACCCAACTTGGGGCTGGTTGGAGGTGGGGGGTGCGGCAAGGGGAGAAGGAAAGAGCGCTCTGTTTCCCTTCAGTGAAAACAACGTACCCAGGACCAATAAAATGGAGTTCCAGCTGGAGCTGCCTGTGAAATATGCCGTCTACATGGTGGTCACCAGGTACTGGCTTCTGGGGCTTGACCTGCGCCTGTGCCCCTGGGCTGGACGCAGCCCATCGTGTGCCTGCGTGTGTGTCTGAGGCTGTACCTGCAGGGGTGCATGCGTACATGTGTGTGAGGCCAAACCAGCACACACATCGCCCCTGTACCCCACCCTGCGTGCACCCTCTGAGGGCTGCTGGCCCCTCTGCCTGCTCACCCCCCACACACACACACACGCAGCCTGAGACACCCCTCCCAGGACGCCCCTGATGTCCTGTCACCTCCTGCCCCTTCTTTCTATCTTTAGCCAGGAGGCCTCCACCAGATACCTCAACTTCTCAGCTTCCGAGAAGACCCAGCACGTTATAACGCATCAGTATCAGGTGCGGAGCTGAGGAGTTGGGCGGGGAGATGCGTGTGCGGGGGGTGCAGAGACTGATGGGAAATACGTGTCAGGTGCCCAGTGGTGCCAGGCCCCGTTGCAAGCGTGCTCTCAGTGCAGGCGCGCGTGTGCACACACATGCCTGCAGTCGCCCCTCGGCATCCGGGGGACTGGTTCTGGGACCCCAACAACCGAAAGCCGTGATGCTCACGTGCCTTATACAAAATGGCACAGGATCAGCATGTCACCTATGCGCACCGTCCTGTGGACTCAAAGGCGTCTCTCCGTTACTTAGAATCCCTAATGGGATGCACATGTCATGTAAGCAGTTGTCACACTGTATTGTTTGGGGGCGAATGACAAGAAAACGTCTATACCTGTGAGGCGACCACCGGAGGCCTAACTACACAGCACACGTCAGCAACAAGGGAACAGTTTTTTCCGGATGTTTCCGATCCAGGGTTGCTTGACCCGGAGGATGCAGGGCCCTGGGATACACAGGACCGGCTGTCCACGCACGTACACAGTTCACGCATTTCACCTTCATAGTGGCCATGATGGAGGCGCTATCGCGTCCCCATGTAAGATGGAGAAACGAGCTCCGAGAGCTTAACAAACACGCGCGGCCTCACCAGGAAGCTGCGGACAAGCCGCCCGTGAGCGTGTTTAAACCACCACACTTGCTCCCTCCCCGGCAGCGTCGTGTGGCAGGCAGGGCACTGGGCCTGTGCAACCCTCCGGTGCTGGGCTGTCAGGACGGTGGGGGGGTGGGGTGAGCTGCTGGGGACAGATGGACAGAGCCCTGACACCCCAACACACGCCTTGCAGTTCAACAACCTGGGGCAGAGGGCCCTCCCCATCAGTGTGGTCTTCTGGGTTCCCATCCAGCTCAACCAGGTGGCCGTATGGGACGATCCCCAGGTCACCTTTTCCCAGGTAAGCCCCACAGGTCCTGAGGAGTGGGCCCAACTCCTCCCTCCAGAGCCCTGGTCTTTCCTCAAGTCTCAGATTCCTCTGTTGGATTCTGGAGCCTTTGTGACCTAGGCCTTGTCTGGACCTAGGCCACCTCATGCTTGGGGGGGGACCCGGGAGCCCTCGTTTGTCGCTCTCATCACCGTGTCTCCCTTTCCTCAGAACCTCTCCAGTACCTGCCGTACAGAGAAGAGAGCCCCCCCCCACTCTGACTTCCTGGCTAAGCTTAAGAAGGCCCCAGTGCTGGTGAGAATAAGCCCCAGCCTGGCTCTGGGGCTACATGTGCACGTGCCATGTTCCCTCGCTGCGGCCCAACACGTCTCTCAGCTGAGTGGGCTGGGTTCAAGCAGCGTTTGCTGCATCCAGCTTTCCTAGTGGCCTGTCCTTTCTCCCTCTCCCAGAACTGCTCCATTGCTGTCTGTCAGAGAATCCAGTGTGATCTCCTGTCCTTTGAGAGCCAGGAAGAATTCAATGTCACCCTCAAAAGCAACCTCTCCTTTGACTGGTACATCAAAGTATGTGGGGTTCTGAGGCTCAGCCAGGCCGGACATGGTGCTGGGGGGCCAGGCGCCAGATCCCACCCTCTGTCTCCCACAGACTCCACATGGCTACCTTCAGGTTGAGAGCACAGCAGAGATCTTGTTCGATGACACGATGTTTGCCCTGCTTCCAGGACAGGAGGCATTTGTGAGGGCCCAGGTATCTGTCTTGGGCACAAAGGGATTATTGGAAGAAGGAGGGGGGGTTGGGATTGTGTAGATCTCTGGGTGGGGGGGAGAGAGAGAGAGACAGAGGTGGGGAGCAGGAGGGACGCGTGAGGGCTGGGTTGAGGAGCATAGGGAGGGCTTGGTTACTGGGTTTGGGACCTGCACAAAGTCGGGCTGGGGACCCCCCAGGAATCCAGTCTGTCTCCCCTGACACGCCCCTTCCCTGTCCCAGACAGAGACCAAGGTGGAGCCACATGAAATGCCCAACCCGGTGCCCCTTATTGTGGGCAGCTCCGTGGGGGGTCTGGTGCTGTTGGCCCTCATCACCGCTGGCCTGTACAAGGTGCGTCCTCAAGGCCCCTTCCTGCCGCTCCCACCCATCCTCCCTCCCTTGTTTGACTCCCAGCAGTGCTGCTGGCTGTGTGACCTTTGGTAGGTAGCAAGTACCAATTTCTTCAGCATTAAGATAAGAATATAAATGCCCATTCTGTGACGGCGACTGAGTTAAGATGTGGGAGCCCACAGAGTGACCACGTGTGAGGAGTCGTTTCCTTCTCCTTCCTACATTTTATCTTTCTTTCTTTCCTGCCCCGGTGTCAATGCCGTCTCCCTCCCTGCCCACTTCTCCCGGGTCCCTTCTAACCCTGTCACGTTACACCTCTTGGACCCTCTGTGTCCCCTCCTGGTCTGCACGGCCAACTCCCAGTGCCCTGGCTTCGGTGGCCCTTACTCCTCTGTCTCTGCCCCACAGCTCGGTTTCTTCAAACGGCAATACAAAGACATGATGGGCGAAGCTGGTCCCGAAGCTGCCCCATCGCAGTAACAGCTCCTGTCTGCGAGTAGCCTCCCCCAAAGCAAGCAGGACCTGGGTTAGGCCGACGTGCAGGCTGCTGGACAGACACGTCCCTCAGGAGGCTGGACAGTGACGTCACACTCAGGAAAAACTTGCTTAGGTTTCCGTTTCCATTCCTGTGTGTGCACATGTGAACGTGCGTGTGTGTATGTGGCTGCGTGTGTGAGGCAGATGGCTCCTGCGTGCGGAGGTGCCTTCAGCACGCTCGCTCAGGCACAAGGGGGTTACCTAGGCTTCCTCGGGGCAGACGTGCTGGTAGCGCTTGTGGGTGAGCCCAATGGGAGGGCGTTAGATCCCTTCCCCGCAGCAGGAAGGGCGACCTCCCTCCATGGGTCAGCGTGCGGCCTGCAGGGGCCTGGCAGCTGGGCAACCCCACCCGGAGAAGCCCTGCGAGAGCCAGGGTCTGGTTAGCCAGGGAGCCTGTCCCAACCCTAGAACTGAGTATGTCTAGTGAGCAATGACACACCGCCTTCTATCTACTCGTTTATTTATTAGTTTAATATTTGTTTTATTTGTTTGAATTGATTAACCTGTCCATAGTACAGAAATCAAAAGATGTGGAGGGTGTGGGGTGAAAAGTGTTCCTTCCTTCCTGGTCCCCCAACCATTCAAGTCGCTCCTGGCAGGCAGTCAAGGCTACGTGTTTCAGGGTTTCTTTCACAAAGACTCTAGGTGTGCGCGCGCACACACACACACACGCACGCACGTGTGAGCGCTGTTTACACAGAGGATAGCATACATTACTTACACTGTTCTGCATCTTGCTTTTTCCATTACTGTAGCTCAGACATTGCTTTGTATAAGACATAAGGGCTTATGCTTTTGTACAGCTCAATGGTATTCCATCATGTGGGGGAATCACAATGTGTTTAACCAGTATCCTTTTGATATATTATTTCTAATTGCTCATGATTAAAACAATTGTGAATCCATAGTGAGTATGTCATTTTGCATGTGTAAGGATAGTTTGTAGGGTGTATTTTCAGAAGTTTGGGTTCTCCCAGAAGCAAACCCAAGATAAGAATTTGAATGGAAGAAGTTTATTTAAGAGTGGCCCCAGGAAATACCAGTAGGGAGAGACATGAACTGGGGAAGGGGAGGCAGCCAGTGAAGGGTGTTATCAAAAGAAGCACCACTGTGAGCCCTGGAGCAAAACCCCACTGGGGGCTTCTGGGAGAAAGGAGTGTACACACATCAGCTCCACACAGTTCCAGGCTGAGGGCTGCTGGGGCTGGGGTCGGGGTGGGGGAGCATGCATTCCCTGGCACTTCCAGCCTGCTTTGAATGTGGGCACAGTGGGTTCTCGTGGCTGGAGAAAAGGATGCATGTGCTGCCAGTTGGAAGTCTAACGGGTGAGCCCAGCTTCTGGCAAGGCCCACAGGGACCCAGGCATTGCACAGACGGCCTGTACCCAGGGTGTGACAGTGAGGTTTTGGTAGCTGTGTCTAGGTGGCTCTCCTCCTGGGGGAGGACCCCATGGACCCATATCCCATGCATTTGTCAACACAGTTCCCGTGACTCTGGCCTGAGCGTGCATCCAGTCTCACGCTCACCAGCCCTGCAACGTGGCTGCCACTTGCTATTTAATCATTTCTGAATGTCACTTATGAAGAAACCGAGGCTTAGAGATCAGACCAATGGTCTGAGGTCACGCAAAATGAAGAGGGAATGGAGCTGGGATTAAAGCCTGGCTCTGTCTGGCTCCAACGCCAGACCCTTACTGTTCTGCTGGCCTCAGAGGGATGACCCCGCAGCGGGCACGAGGGCGGTATGGGGTAGAGAGGCTGTCATTCAGCTGTTACAATATTAGGTGACCCATGTAAAATGTGTTGACCAAAATGGCAATTTCCTGTCGTTCATTGAAATGTAAGAACATCATGGCTTAGATGGATGTCAGTTCCAGAAGGACGGATGACACTTCAGCCTGGGGAGGGGAAGGCACCTGGCTCTAATGGGGGTTTCCAGTCAGAGGGGAGCACAGGTGAGGCTAGAAGAGTGGGCAGGACCTCAGGCACATGTGCTTTGTAAGCCATGTGGAGTTTCAGTTTGATTCCAAGGACAATAAGGTGTCATCACAGGGTGTTGAGACCATGGCCTGTTGTGTCCTCGGGGGTGCCACACACAGGTCACCTTTTGACAGTTCTATACAATTTCCTCTCTGACTTTAAAACCTGTTAAAAATGCTTTTCTTCTTTCTTACGTTCAAAGATAAAAGACCTCGATATCTCCAGAGGTCCTTAATTGACCCAGGAAAGGAGACGGCCTCTGCATGTGCAGGCCCTTGTCCCTGGATGGGCAGTTAGGGTCCTGTGGGCTCAGAGTCCACGCTGGCACTGAAGTCAGCCAGATAGGAGCTTTATGGCAGGCTAAGAAGGAAATGATTTCTAGCGACAAATCACCCTGGCGTGAGCACACAACTAGTAACAAGCAATGCCATGCGTTTCTGGTGACAAGCAGCGAAACCCAGGAAAGTGTATTTGTTTTTACTTTCCTGGGATCTCTTGCTTCTGAATAAACAAACCTCTTCAGTCTCTACCCTCCTTTTCTTACTTAGAAATAGGGCCCCGGTTTGGGCCACGCTGGTAGACTCATAATTACGACTCCAAAGAACTGTGCCCCCTCCGTCCTGCTGCCTTGACACTCACTCCTCCCTCGGGTGGGGCCCGTCTCTACCCCCTTGAAATTGGGCTGGTCTCGCGGACTGCTTTGACCAGTGTTGCAATGTTAGCAAACAGATTTTTGAGAACTCTGCCTTCTGATAGAGGACATAAAAAGAACAGGAAGCCACCCAAACCTGTTCATTCGTTTGTTCATTCATTCATTCATTCATTCACTCAACATATATTCGGCAATTGTGTTTTTTTTTTTTTTCTGTGTCTCAGATGTTCTCCTAGGGGTTCAGGAATGTAGTTTCCTCAACCTCTGACAGCACCATGGGAGACTCCTGTCCCTTTATCCCTTCCCTCCTGGTGGCAAAATGACCTGACAGAGATATTAACTGAACTGTTTCTCCTGTAAATGTGTAAGAAAGGTACTAGGAAGGTACTTGCCCTCCCTCTCTCTTGAGAGATTTATCTAGAGACGTGTGTCCTTATGGTGTGGATTTCCCTTCCCCAGGGAAAGCTCACAGGATTTTTGGTTCTTTTTTGAAACCCTTAGTTCTAACCACTTACAGTTTAGAAAAAATATTTCAAACTGGCGACCTCTCAGCCAAATTCAGGTATCTTAGCACACTGGTTTTATTTGTTTATTTGATTTTGATGAGTTGCTGACATTTTAATGGAAAGATTTTTGAGAGAAATCCAGATTTATGGCTTCTCTTGAAAAATGGGAGGGTTTGGCGACATGAGGCTGCAGCCAGGCAGGGACGCCCTGTTAGGCAGCTCCCTCCACACAGCATCCTGCCTCTGAGGCCAGGACCCGCTGTCGTGAAGGTGACCTTTGCTGCCTGTGCGACCTGGCCCATGCCTGCCTCTGCAGCTCAGCATCTGCTCGTGCTCTTTCCTCTCAATGGATAGTTTTCAAATGAACCACCTTTTTATATTATTATTATTAGTTTCAGGTGTGCAAGACCCCAACTCCTCCCCCAGTCTACTACCCCTCTGACATTACATGCAGCCACTATATTACTTTAGGGCAACCCACCAGGAACCTATTGAAAGCGAAAAAGAATGTTTTTGGTAATTGTGACTGCTCGCTTGCAGGTTGTGAAAGAATCCACGAGGCAGGTAGAAATACAGAAGGTTTATTGCAGTACGAAAAGGGTCAGCTGGGCAGAGTCTGCTGGAAACTACTGCCCTGAGTCTTTGTTTCATCTGAGGTTTTATATTTTCTAACCAAGATGTAAATTGCTTCAGCCTGTAGTGGAATTTTCTGTTGAGTTTGGCTTCGTCCGTTGGGGTGGGGGAAGGTGCTGTTAAACTGGTTATCACAGCCCTTGCAGACGTTGCGTAGCTTTAAGTTGGAGCGAGGAGCCTCTCCCAAGTCCCAGGGCCAGCACTGGGCCACAGGAAACAGAACCACTGCAACTGGTCTGTATCGTAAATGTATAGGAAGCAGAGTCATAAATGTGTGGCAGAAAGAAGGAAAAGAAAAGAAAGCTTTCAGAGAGTCCCCAACTGAACTACATTTGTTAAATCAAATTATACCACAGGTCCAACTCTCAAAATGGAAGAGTTAGTGCCACCATTATAATCCCCATCTTATCAGTAATCACACTGGGAATGTCAGCCCTACACATGATTTGTTGGGGACAGGTCAGAATGTATCTGTGGTCCCCTACATTCCCTCTCACTCCCCAGCCTTTGTCCACGCTGTACCCTCTGCCCAGCACTCACTTGCTCTCTTCCTTCATCTGAATTGTGTCTCAGCTTGAGAGTCACTTCCTTAGGTCCTCCCGACACTCTCTAGCTGAGAGAACTTCTGTCTCTCATATGCTGTCACAATAACCTGGAGACGACATTCCTGGAGGCCAGGAAGCCCTAGGACAATATCTGGAACACAGAAAAAAACAAAACAACTGCCAAATATGTATGTTGAGTGAATGAATGAAGGAATGAATTAATGAATAGGTTTGGGTGGCTTCCTGTTCTTTTTATGTCCTCTGCCAGAAGACAGAGTTCCCATAAACCTGTTTCCTTATGTTGCAACACATTCCTTCAGGACCATATAGTATCTAGATGTGCCGACTTCATATTTCCTAAATCCTGAGATACTGAATATACAAATGCGCAATGGGCAGACCAGGTATAAGAACGGGACTCTGACCCACAATCTACGGTGACCAGTCAAGGATCCAGCCTGCTACTTGTGTCAGACTTGGCAGAAGTCAGACCATCACTGTCTCTGGCAATCCATCCAGGAAGCCAAACAGTAACTTCTGTAAAAATCAGCTCAAAATGACCAAAACCTGATTAATAACTGAGAGCTTCCCTAAGTTTTGTCCCTGCTTCCAACTTAGGACCAATCAGAGACAGCCAAATATGTGTCTTAACCAATCACAGGATGGCCCGCATCCAGCTTCCCCATGGTGACAGCCTCCAATCAGGGCCCACCGAAGTCTTCCGGTTTTTCCACTCTATAAAGTTTTCCCACTCATCTGCCTGGCGTCAGGGGTCTGTCCAAACACAAGGAAAAGCGGCTGGCTGCCCTGCTGGCACCAGCTCAGCATAAACAGCCTTTGTCTGATTGCCTCTGGGTGGTCTTCATTTATTGCCACAATTCTCTGGTCCAGTTGCTGTGAGGAAAAATAAAAAGTATAGAGCTATTTCCTTTTCATTTTCTCTGTGGACATTCTCGTGCTGGCACAGACGTTGAAGAGCCATTGCCGAAACTGGCCCCCTTTCCTGCCCCTGATGCCGGTGCAGTTCTAGGCCTCTCAGGAGGCCAGCTGAGTAAACACGAATTGGATGCACTGGTTGCTAGGTTCTGCCGGACACACTTCTGCCTGTCGAGAAGAGCCCTGCTAAAGAGCCAAGGCGCTGAGCCGAGGACCCAGCCTCTCTCTCCTCTCTGGAATCCCCTGGTCCCACAGGCACCTCCCACTCAGCCCCTCTGGTCACTGTGCCTCCTGGGCCATGTGCTTCCTGAGACACTGGACGTTTGCTGTTTGGATCTCCCACTCCACCTTCCTTGGACCCCTTGCTCCTTTTTGCCCAAAAAAGAGACTAAGATGCAACCATTCTGTAGTTACTAGCTGCTTCTGGGCTCCTCCCAGATCCCTCTACTGGATTCACACCAATTTCTCAGTTGTGTTGGCTGCTAAAGGCTCACCACCACCCCTTCTCTGGGTCGCTCTTGGCTGAACAGGAGCAGCGTCTGTGTATCCCAGGTGTGGGAGGGGGTGGAAGAGTGGCCAGCGGTCAATGGCTGACCGACAGCAAGTGCTGCTGGCTTCAAGGTGGGACCCATTCGGTGGTTCTGTTCCTGTTCCTGAGCTCCCGCTGGGATCAGGCTGTGGCTCGATTCTAGTCTCATTGTCCACTTCCTTCCCTGCTTCCCTCATCCTCTTCTCCCAACAGCCTCCTTCGATAAATTGCTAGCACCCACATTCTAATCTCAGACTCTGCTGCTAGGAAATCACACCTCCGGTGACCACCCTTCCAACGAACTCTGGCTCACTGAGTCATTTTGTTGCCTTTATAACCCTTATCACTATCTGAAAACCTATTTGAGTTTGTTTCCTGGTCCTGGCTACCATCCTGGGAACTTAGTAATAGGTGCTCAATGTGTGCTTGCTAATGAGCAAATGACCAAGCTTGTTATGTAGTAGCAGCAGCGAGGGAACCTCCCCGGCCCGGATGGAAATGTGTTTTATTAAGGGAGCCAGCAGCGTGTTACAAATGAGAAAAATTGTACAGACCGGAAAGGGGAAGTGGGCGTGGGGCAGGAGAGGGGGCTTCTGGGCAGTGCAGCATCTGGCCAGCTTTACGTCAACTTTCAGTTCCCCACGTTGCTTAAACACAGGCGGCCACTTCCGCTCACCGCGAGCTGTGGCAGGGCGGCTGCAGAGGATGAACGGGGTCTGGGACCCCACTTGTAAACCAGCACCTGCCGTCAGCCCATGTGCAGGCACTAAGTCGAGGGAAAGATTTGTTTGCAAAGGATATACTGTTCGGCATGTCCAGAGAAGTGTCAGAGTAGTCATTGGAAGGAAGACTGATTATTGACGCTCCCCCTCGCCCTCAGCTTGGAACTACTGCAGCAACAGAGGCGGCAGATGGTGTAGACAGGAGGGAGTGAGACCGTTAGCAGCGTAGTTAAGACCGTGGGGCTTTGCAACCCGTCCTCACCTTGTAAGAGCAGGGCGAGCTGAGACACGTGACTCTGGTTCTCTGGGCCTCCATGCTGCATCTGTGAAATGGGGACAAGAGCAGTGTCCTCCCACCCAAAGGGCTGCTGTGTGTTCAGGGAGCCAGCAGACATCCACTGCACAGCGGTGTAAATGTCGGGGCCGCCACAGCCCTGTGGTTCTGCCATCACGTATTATCACCCTGGGCCTGCCTCTCCCTCCCGTGTCCCAAGCTTCCCTGCAACCGGCTCACACCTTTCCTGCTCCCACCTTATCCTCTCACCCGGCTCCCTGCCCAGGGATCTAGGAGAGCGGGAGAACCAGGCGCTTTTGGCAGGAGGCTCTCCCCGAGTTCCATGAACGTGTGTACTTCTTCACTATAGAATTAAAATAAATTCTGTTGTGAGAAAATGTGGGGCTGAATGGGGAATTATCCTTTAAAGACAGAGGAGTGAGACAGATTTTATGTAGCAAGAGGAGGGCAGAAACTTCCAGGAAGGTCCGTCAGGCCCTGCGGGTTGAGGGTGGAGTGGGAACAGACCCACGGTTGGTGCCCAGCAAAATTCTGTTCTCATCTTCCCGTAAGGAAACAACCTGGGAGATGGACCCCCAAATGACTCAGTTCCACTTAGCTCAGGCACATCGGATCTGAATTAAAACCGCTTCTGTCCTGGTTTCTCCGTCCCCAACACCTACCCCAATATGTGGCTGATCAACCCCTCCCGCCTCACCATCCTGCTGGAATCTTCCTCAGGTACCACCTCAGGCCCAGGGACAGGGCAGAAGCAGTGAGGCAGCGATGCCAGCAGTGCGAAGGGCTGGCCGCTCTCCAGACTCCCCCAGGCCCTCTGTCTGTCCTTGACCTCTGACCACAGGCTCAGCCTGGCTCCGAATACCCGAGTGGGACCAGCTGGATGTCTCTGATTCAGGATTCCACTGGGCTGAGGAGGTGGGTAAACTGGGTGTCTGCTCCTTCCTTGCTTATGTCATCCTCTCAGCTGCCATCCTGCTTCTGGAAATGTCAGTCATGAGTCACCGAAATGGGGTTGTGAGTTTTAGACACCCCAAGGTTAGGCTGGAGCCTCACTGCCCTCGTCTGTAAAATGGGGGGGGGGCATGTTGACTTAAAGACACCTTTTGTTCTACACTTTTCTAATCCTCCAAGTCATTCTGGCCAAAGGTGGGGTTTCTTACCTTGGTGTTTCTCGGAAGTATCATGGACGTATGTTGGGCAGCTCGAGAGAGGAGGTGGAGTCTTGGTCGTCCAGTGCTCTGGCCTTGGCCACCCTCACCCAAGTGTGGACACAAGCCTGAGGAAAGGGAGCGATGGACAGGCCAGATCCAAGGCCCCTTCACGGCTGGGGGCTCTCTGGTCCTGGCCTTGTCCTCAAGACCAGCCCTGACCTCTTCTGGCTCGAGTCATTTCTGCTTTGTCAGTTCCCCTTTCCAGAATCTCAGCCTCTTCTTCCTCTTTATCTGGTTTTCCTGCCACAGTTTCCTTCTTGAAATTTCTCTCTCTCTCTCTCTCTCTCCATCATCATCATCATCATCTCTAGGAATTCCAGAGCCTTTTCCCAGCCATATTGTGTCTGGGGTCTGGAGGGCTGCTTACCTCTAAGCGATACTGGTGCCCACATTCCTCCCCACTGGCTCCCCACCCCCTCGGTCTGCTCTGGAGTCACCAGCTGTCTCGGTTACCGGGTCTGGGGACTCTCACTCCTTGCCTCACTTGGTGTCTGGCAGCCCGACCTCGCTCACACTCCTCTCGAGGCTGCCCTTCCCTGCTGCCCGTCTCTCTCCGGGGCTCCTCTGTCTCTTGGGCCCCTGTCCTCAGTGCCAGGGGCTCCTGCTCAGCTGCCCACATGGGTATTTCCCTGGTACTCACCCCAGGCCCATCTTTCTCTTCCCTCTTCACACTCCCACCAAGATCTCACACAGATAGCACATCCGTGGATGGTTCCCAAACTCTTCTGCAGCCCAGATTTTCTGCTGAGAGCCAGTCCCACACACCCAGTGCCTCTAGGACATCTCTTGGAAGCCTCTGGGCCCCTCTGACCAGACACAACAATCATGGCAAAGTGATGATAATAGCCAACGACTGACACTCTTACATTTGTAAGCATTTCACACTTACTAACTCAAACTTCCCAGCAACGAGAGGAGGTGCATACTTTTATTAACACCCCCATTTAGCAAATGAAGCTGAGGCATAGAGTCTGCAAGAGTCCAAGCTCTCAAACACTGTTTGGTTTTCTCAAAACCAAAGTTGGGCTAGCCCACCCCCTCCCCTCCTCCTGCTCAGAGACCATCACCACTGTCCCCCCTCAAAGGCCAGTCACTTCCAGTCGATGCCCATGGCTATAGCTCATTCCACAGGCCCCTGTGACCACCCTCCTGACCAATCTGTCCCCAGCCAGCTCCTAATAAAACCATGCCCCACACAGCCCCCCTTTCTAGCTTTCCAAAATATGAATATAAAAATCAATGCTTCCCTCTGCCCTCAGGACAAAACCAACATGGCTTAAGGGGGCTTCCTAGGGTGGGAGCCCACTTCCCCCTCCTCTTCTCCCTGGCCGCTGACCTCATCTCTTGCCACTTCCCTCCTCCCTCTCTCTGGTTTCCATCACTGATTTTCCCAGAGTCCCTCCTATCTTGTGCCTCTTCCACATCTAGCCTCCTTCTAAAACAGCCTCCCCTCTCATCAGTCTCCTTCACTTAGCTCAAGTGTCACCTCCTCCAGGATGCCTTCCGGAAATCAGCCCCTCCTGGCCGGGGTAAGGTCCTCTGTGGTCAGTAGGCTTCCGCTCTGAGCAAAGTCATGCTATCTATACACTTGCCCTCTCCACAGACCCAGGGGCTAGGCCTTGTGGTTTGTGTTTTCTCCCTTCACTAACAGAGGGTGTGAAAAGTCAACCTTACGTTATGCTTGTTGAAGAAATGAGTGAATGCCCCCTCTGCACCCCTCCAGCTGATTGCCACTGCCACCCAAACATTTCCAGGTCAGAAGGGGTGGGTTCTCATCAGGGTCTCCATGAGGGCCCCGACCCAACCCTGGCATCGGCATCTTCCCTCTCCCCAGGCTAACTGAAATTTCAAGGTCAAGGGGCCCCGTCAGCCAGTAAGACCAGGGGAATGGGGAGACCCAGTGCAGGGCAGGGGGTGCGGTTTGCATGCGCCCAAGCATAGGTTGGTGAGGCAAGAGAAACAAGTCAAGTCGTCTCTAGTTGGACTCCCAGAAAGGAGTGTGTGGGCTGCCTCGGTCCCCTTCTCTGCTTGTTTTCGTCATATTCTCCACCCTTCACTTCTGAGTCATGCTGGCAACTTCCTTCTCTGCCTCTTGACCACCTCTGCTCACTCGCTTCCCGGGCTTCTTGGTCCAGGTGTCCCTGAGCAGCGCAGGGGCTCGGCCAGTGCCTGACCGTCCAGCCATGGCCAACACCAGGACTTCCCTTTTCCTGCTGACGGGTGAGCTGGGGGCTGTGAAGAAGGGGACGGGTGGTGTCCAGGTAGGGAGAGAGCTGAGAAAGCCCACATTTTGGGCTCAGACATTAGAGGAGGGATCTAGGGTTTTTCTGGAGTTTGTGTAGAGAGAGGCTTTTGAGAAACCACTTTAGGGGGAGTTCAAGAGATGGCGGAAGAGAAGCCAGTTGCCTGGACAATCCGGAAATTTCTCAAGTAGGCACAGCCCGTTCACCTTGTGCTCTGTGCACACTGCCCGTGTGCTGCCAAGTGTTCCCGGACTCTCCCTCTGAGGAGCCCATTGGTGGGCGTGGAAGGAGCGTCTTTAGAGGTGGGGTGTTGCTGGGTGGAAATGGAGAACTGGGAATTGCCAGAAGGCCGGCGGGTAGAGAGCTGTCCGTGTGAAAGGAGAAGCCGGGCTGGGGGAGGCCTGAGCCCGGGAGTCCAGAAGACCAGGACACACAGGGCGTTGGGCTGGAGGGGCGATGGGGGATGGGGCAGGAGGAGGACCCTCCAACACAGCTTCTCTCCTCACCACCTTTCCCCAGCCTTGGCGTCCTCTGTCTGCTTCAACGTGGACACGGACAAGCCGACAATCTTCTCCATGGACAGGGCTGGGTTCGGACACAGCGTGGCTCAGTACTCCAACTCCTGGTGAGGACCCGGTGGGGACCTCCTGCGGCTACCGTCACCTCCTGTCCCTGCACAGGGTCCAGTCCCTCCCTTTATTCCAAGCCTTCCTCTCCGAGGTTACAAAGAGCTGGACAGAACACAGATACTGCTGTCTCGATAACCACAGCTAACATTTACTGAGCACTTGCTAAGTGCCAGGCGCTGTCCCATGCCCCCGGTATGTGGGTACTGATTTAGGCCTCACGGCAACCATAGGAGGTACGACTCCATCATTCCACAATTATGGAACACCTACCGTATGTCTCAGGAGCCAGGCATAGACCAGAGAATAAAATGGGCAAAAATCCCTCCCAGGCAGAACTTAAACTGCTATGATACTAATCTCTGCTCGACAGACGAGGAGCCTGAGGCCCGCAGAGTCGGAGCAAGCTTGCTGGGGTCACGGTCTGGCTTTCGTGCTCCACTCTTAACTGCAGTGTTCTTTGTCCCCCCAGGGTGGTGGTTGGAGCCCCCCAGGAGATAAGGGCTGCCAACCAAACAGGTGGCCTCTACCAGTGTGACTACAGAACGGGCACCTGTGAGCCCATCCACCTGCAGGGTGAGTCGCTGCCCCTCCCTGGGGCCCAACTCCAGGCTCCCATGCTGGGGGGTCCTGTGGGGAGAGCAGGGGACTTGCTTCCCAGCTTCAGCTCTGTCTGCCAACCCACACCTTCAGACAGACTTCCTGACCCCATAAAGGCTGCCTGGCCCATTGCATCCCTGCAGCCCCGTAGCTCCACCAAGGCCGGGAAGCCCCTCCATCTGTCCGGCCTCCTTCCCCCAGGTTGATGGGTGAGCTGGGGCTGTGAGAAAGGGGACAGGGTTGGGGTCCAGATTGTACACTGCCCCCTTTGGTGACCCAGAGGGTGACGTGCACATGTCTGTCCCCTAGTCCCCCAGGAGGCTGTGAACATGTCGCTGGGCCTGTCCCTGACAGCTGCCACCAAACCCTTTCAGCTGCTGGTGAGTTGCCCTGAGTCACATCCTGGGGACAGAGTGGGGACCTGGGGCTCCTGCGGAAGGGGGAGGTGCTACGATGGGAGGGTGGGATGGGAGCTGACGCAGCTCCTTCTACCACCCCCCACCCCCCCCCCCCGTCCCCAGGCCTGTGGCCCTACTGTGCACCAGACATGCAGGGAGAACGTGTACTTGACCGGGTTCTGCTTCTTCCTGGTTCCCCGCTCCCGGCAGTCCCAGAGGCTCCCTTCGTCCCTGCAGGGTGAGTGTTCAGACCACCAGGACTTTTGAGGAGCCCACACATCAGACTGGGGGTGCCGTGGGCTGAGAGACACTCTTACCACAGTAGATAAAAAAGGGATCTGGAAAAAAATGTGCTGGATGGTGTCGTGGTTTCAAATACGGACTGGGGAGTCACTGTCCCACGTAGAACCTTTCCTGTGACCTTACCCTCTCTGAGCCTCAGTTTCTTTGTCTGTCAGATGGGTATAATAACACACCCAACACTGAAAATAACATTAGATGCTCCACGGCCAGGGTTTAGCATGGTTCCTGGCACATGGTCATGGTTCACTTAATGCTGACTGCTGTTATTTTTAGAGAGAAGGGGATTTATTTTCGCCCGGTGCACCCTGGGGTATAAGTGACTGGTTTGTGCAGCAGGCAGGCTAGGAAATGGAGATGAGGGTGCAGACCGTCTGGATGTGTATGTGTATGTGTGTATCTGTGTGCAGATACATGTGTGTATATGTGTATGTGCACGCATGGACTGGTGTATGTGTGTACGTACATGTGTAGTTGTGTGTACATGTATTTGCACACGTATGTGTGCACTGTGTGCACGTGTGTGTGCATGTGTGTGTACACGTGTGCATGTGCATGCGTACATATGTGCGTGTGTGTGCATGTGTGTGTACACGTGTGCATGTGCATGCGTACATATGTGCGTGTGTGTGCGTGTGTGTGTGTACACGTGTGCATGTGCATGCGTACATATGTGCGTGTGTGTGCAGGCTCAGGCACAGGGGCTGGATCCTTGATGCTGCTGTGAAGAGGAGACGAGGAGGTGGCACGTGTTGCTTTTCAGACCCGCCCACAGCAGACCAAGGCCCCTCCCTGGTTTCACATTCACACTCACATTTGGCCCCTGGGAGAGGGGTATCTGGCGACTGAGTGGGGCATCCATTTCAGCACCTACTAGGCTCTAAACTTTTCCCAGAGGTGCCTGGGTTCCCATGAGAACACCCAGCGCACTACTCTCTCTGGCGGGAGGCCTCTGGGGCAGAAAAGGGAAGCTGGGAGGTAAAGATGGCATGGAGCTCCCTTCTTGAGAGCTGGGACGGATCCCTTTTCTGAGGACAGGTTCTGTATTCACCCAGAAGGGAGTGGGAGCCTGTATGTAAGCTGAGAACAGAACATGACCAGTGTGTGGCTATTCTCAAGGGTGACATGAAAAACTTAACAAAAGTACAGTTCAACACTAACCAAAGAGGAGCGACCCTGGCAGGGGTGGGGGGTGGAGGGTGGCGAGCAGAGCCCTTTCGTGAGTGGGTGGCAGAAACGTTGCAGGGAAAGGTATGGAGGACCCCCCTCCCCTCGAGGGCCACGGACCACCAAGCCACCAATGTAGAATCTTCCGACCCTCTGGATTGGAGGAACTTCCACCTTTTTATCAGCCAGGCAGGCTGCACAGGTGTGAGCAGCTAAACCACAGATGTAGCCTCTTTAGAGACTTTAGGAGATCAAAGGTCCCTGTCCTGGGCGGGGTCAGCTCTGGGGGTCCCTCCGAGGACCAGTGCCACCTCCCCCCCCCAACCAGAGTGCCCGAGGCAGGAGCAGGACATCGTGTTCCTGATCGACGGCTCAGGGAGCATCGACTTTCGTGACTTTGCCAAGATGCTGAGCTTCGTCAAGGCCGTGATGAGCCAGTTCCAGAGACCCAGCGCCCAGGTGTGCGGCAGGGGAGGGAGGGAGGTGGGAGGCTTGCCACAGGCGTGGGGTCCAGGGCGTGGCCTTGGTGCCAGCCCCACGCGGCTCCCCCAGTTCTCCCTGATGCAGTTCTCTGACAAATTCTTGGAGCACTTCACGTTCAAAGAGTTCATGGACAGCTCAGACCCACTAGGCCTGCTGGATTCCGTGCACCAGCTGAAAGGGTACACTCACACGGCCACAGCCATCCAGAAGGCCACGTGAGTCCTTCCCCAGAGCGTCACGTGACCCCTGTGCCTCATTGTCTCCATGAGAGAGGAACAGGTCCCACCCAGGGTGTCCTTCCTCTAGGGGCCTCCCAGCGGAAGGGGCACCCCCTCATTCTCACGGTGCAGGGGTGGGGGGGACGGGGGCAGGGCTGGTGGCAGCTCTGTTCACGGGCCTCTGGACCCTCTTCTTTCCTGACAGAAACGAGCTGTTCAGTGCCTCAAAAGGGGCCCGAAAGGATGCCTCGAAGATTCTCATCGTCGTCACCGACGGAGAGAAGACCGGCGACCACCTGCGTTATGATGACGTCATCCCCGCGGCGGAGGCGGCTGGCATCCTCCGCTATGCGGTCGGGGTAGGGTGTGGGTTGCTCCCTCTTATGTCAGTGTCCCCTTGGAGGACACCACACAGCTCTCTGAGCGTCCGCTGCCTTCAGGGTGACTGCTCTGCTTGGCCCGGGGACCCGCCCCTTTCTCTTCCTGAGCCTCAGTGTTCTCACCCACACGCTGGATGTAATATTAACATTGTGGACCGTGCGGTGTGGTGAGAGTTTCAGCAGCCGGCCCACGGCGGACACGTTAGATCTGTGATTATTCTCACTGAGTTGGTCTTTGTGGCGCAGGTGGGATCGGCTTTTCAGAAGAGAGTTTCCTGGAAAGAATTAATTGACATTGCATCGCGCCCTTCCCAAGAGTATATATTTAAAGTGGAGAACTTTGATGCTTTGAGAGACATTCAAAACCAACTGAAAGACAAAATCTTCGCCATTGAGGGTAAGTTGGAGATGAAACCCTCAGTC